>NC_090923.1:352577181-352880211 GCF_040938575.1 Ambystoma mexicanum | reverse complement strand
GCAAGTCCCCGGGACAAAATAAATGTTAGTTCATCGAGGAGGAGTGTAAGCTAGGACTGGATGACAGAATTAAGTTCCAGGACCAGAATAGCACCGTAGCACCTACACAGGCACCTATAGACCGCCCCTCACCCAGGTCCTCCTCACCTGGGGAGTCGCTGTGGACACTACTGCAACAAAGTTTGGCACTGTAGTGCAAGTGCGTGTTCTACTGCTAGGACACTACCAATCTTTGGCCGTATGGTGAAATACACCAGATAAACCAGAATCCAGGACTCGATCCACATCAGTCAAGTTCTGCCGAGAGACTTAGTGATTCTAATGAAAGACATGGAGAGACTGCTGTGGGAAAGAGAGCATTGGATCAAGAGGATTTGCTTTGGTTTATCTGGTTGATGACCCCCTTTGTTAGAGTTGGCCAACGTTTGTATTAAACTCTGCAATAAAACTGTACCTATGATTTGTAATTTCTATGGACCCTGCGTGGCTTCCTGACAGGACTCAATGGGAACGAAGGGTGAGGTGGCATGTGTGGAATGTAAATAGAGAGTAAAGGAGAACTAAATTTCACTGGAGGGACATATTCTCAAGTGAGATGCCGATTCTCGGTGGCGTGCCTCAGGGCGCTAGCTTATCACCACTGCTCTTCAATCTTCATCTGAGGTGTCCCTGCATAGTGCTCGATAAAATCTGAACTTTTTTCATGAACTATGTAGATGACACCCAGCTGGTGGTGGACCTGAGTGCCTCTTCTAGTGACTGCACTGAAGTGGCATCCTTATATAACATCATTGAACCCTGGATGGATAAACACTGGATGTGCCTTAAGGGGAACAACACAGAGCTCATGATCTTTGGCTCCCCGCAAGCTCACTCCAAGCTAAGTCAAGAATATCAGCCATTTAACATCAAAGACACCCCCATCTCAGTAGTAGGGAAGGTGAAGGCTTTGGGGATCTTTCTGGAAGCCTCGATGGGTGTAGAAGCACAGACTACCTACCTCAATAAAAACTGCCAATAATATCTGCGGCTACTTAAATCCATCAGGCCATATTTGAGTGAGTGCAATAGTGCAACCGTAGCAAGGGCCACTATTTTATCTAGGCTTGACTATGGCAACGCACTCTTGCTCGGCGCAAGTAAGAGCTGTATAGCAAAGTGCCAGACCCTGCAAGGTTTATAGTGATTGTTTCGAAAAACAAAGTTTCGAATAACAAAACATTCGAAAACAAAGTTTCGAAAAAAAAGCTTTGACAAGCTATATTTAACATGCAAAAATGCATTTCTTTCTAAACCAATCCATCGACAATAGACATGGAAAGGTTTCAATTGAAATGCACTTTCACATGTTAAAAGTAGCATTTCAATGCTTTTTTTAAACTTTAAAATGTTACATGGAGCTGTCCAGTGCTGATATTTCAGCACTGGCCAGCCCCTTGTAACATTTTAAAGTTTTGTGTATATTGGGGGGGTTACCCCCAAACCCCTAACCCCCACACCACCCTGCCATCCCCCAACCCTAGCCTTACCCTAACCCTAATTTGACCCCTAAGCTAACCGTAGCCCCAACCCTATCCCCAACCATAACCCTAACCCTAATTTAACCCCTAAACTAACCCAAGCCCCAACCCTAACCCTATTTTAAATCATTTTTCATTCAGATATATTTCGATATGATAATCAAATTTTTTTCAAAAAAATGGCTATTCGAATAAATAACTTTTCAACAAAAAGTATTCTCAAGATTTGTATTTTAAACATTGTGTTTCGAAAAAATGACTGGATACCCCCTGCAAAATAGCGCCGGGGAAAATAATAAGAAAGCAAGCAAGGAAAGATCACATCACAGAGGACAAAAAGCTCTCCACTGGTTGACAGTGGAGCACAGAATTCATTTTGAGAGCATGACTATGGTGCATAGATGCCTATTTGGGGAGGCCCCTGCCTACCTTAAAGAGAAAATCACCCTCTATGCCCCAACGCGATCACTAAGATCAGAGGCCTTGGGCCAGATGAACTGTCCCCATCGAAAAGGTCCAACAGACTGGGCAGGCCTTTCCTGTGAAAGCAGACCAGAAATGGAATAGCCTTCCGAAGCAGCTTAGAGAAGAGAAAGACTACCAAACGTTCAGAAAAGTGCTGAAAACATATCTGTTCAGATGAGGGAACGTGACCCAGAGGGGGGCCCACTGGCTAGGTAGGTTATGAGGTCTCGTTTCATATATTTGTTCCACGTCTACATGCATGCGCCCTGATGCCCGCAGGCTTTCGGCGCAATGCAAACACACAAATAAAAAAAAAGGCATCAAGTAATAAAAGGGGGATTTCACGCGGGAATAGTAGACAAAATGGGGAATGAGAAATAAAGGAACTAAAAAGGTGATAGATTATTAAAACAATGCTTAACATTTGAAGTTGCAAGCAACAAGCTAGGGAAGTCACTCAGCCCCTCAGTTCTACACAGGCACAGTGCTCGCCATTTCTTTATTTTTAATGGCTTGTGGCTAAGTGCATTTTGAAGCCGGATTAAAAGATATAAGGAATGTGGATTACAAAAGGAAATTAAGCTATAGTCAGGGATGAGGAAACAGAGAAAGGTTCAGAATTGGAGAGAGAGTGAGAAAGGAAGAATGGTAAAGGATGTCAGTGCCACGACTGATTCCAGACGTACGAGGCGAGCGGGAAAATGCTGATTGTCTAAATAAGTCAGCTCAAGTACTGGAATGAAAGAGTGAAGCCAGGTTTTAGGAAGCCAAAGAGACTGTAAATAGCTGGTAATCTTGCAATGCGAGTGGTCACTCAATAGAGTAAGTGATAGAGAGGGGCGATGGGGAGGGAAAGGCAGGTGTGATAGGGTTATTAAGGCAGCTTTGTTAGGAGCAATAGACTGGATCACCAAGAGGACTGTCGAGGACCTGCCTACAGGCAGTCATATTGTTGAGCTATAGAAAAGAGCAAGTATACGAAAGATCCCCATGAGCTGCAATGTGACACAAACGATAAGGTGTAAAGTGGGGAATGTCGACAGAGTCTAGATCAGGCCGGGTCCAAAGTCTGCCCAACTCTGAACAGATGAAGCCCATCAACCCTGGCAGAACGCACGCCTCTGTGGCAGAACACATCCCAGAGCGCATGCAGGTGAAGGTCTGCGAGTGATTGGGGGGAGGAGGTTTCACACAAATTAAACTTGCTAGTGGAAGGAGTCATTGGGGGGAAGGGGGGGTTCTATGTCATTTCATCGACACCCATTTTTACAATTGTTTTTTTTCCACAGAAGGTTTGCCCAAAAAAAGTTTCGAATTTTTTTTACATTATTTTTGGGGGGTTCCTCCCTCCCCCTCCCCAAAGCACCCTGTCATTCACCTATTTTTTTTTATTCCCAACGCTGTATATGCCTTTTCCCACCCCTTAAAAAAAATTCTAAACTTTTTTTCAGCTAAAAGCGGAAAAAACATCTGTCGTAAAAAGGACGTCGTACCGTTGGGGAGGATGTGCCCAGTAGCTCCAACCCATTGAATATCCCTCTCCTTGTTGTAGTTACTCAGTGAAACCGTATGCCATCTCAGTCCTCCCCATCCTGTGTGCAGTCTCACTCCTCCCCTCCCAAGCAAAGCCCAGTCCGTACTCTAAAGCCTGGTGCAGTCTCACTTTCCCTAGAGTTCTCTACGAGCCCTGAAGATAGGCCTTAATCCAGATAACCCTGTGCTTGGAAGAAAACTCATTTGGGTGCCCCTTCTGGTGCTGAATGAGAAATCTCCCTGGGGAGAGGGGGAGAGCTTGACATTGCAAATTAAGAGACACTGTCAGCAAGATATAGCGAAACTACCATGACCCCTGTAGGCCAGAGGTCACGCGTCGTATTGACCCTGCATTTATAGGGGGCCTTAATAAGAGGCTGGTTTCAGTCTTAATAGGAAGCTGGTATGCCATCCACCTTCTTCAATGATTAACAATCCTCCCCTGGGCCTGATCAATATTAGTTTTATTTGTTTTCATTTTCGCTCTACAACCAGCAGTGCTTATGTCTCTCCGGCGTTTAAAAAAAACAAAAAAACATTCCATTATTAAAGTGGTTAGTCAGAGGCGTTGCTAGTGCAGGGCTGAGGGGGCTATATCCCCGGGTCTTTTGGTTGTAGCCCTGGATAGAAGATCAGAGGCTGCAACCAAATAGCCTAGCTAGCCCCGAGTGCTGACAGTACCGACATCAGTGTAGCCCCAGATCGTTTACAGACCTCGCAACACCCCTGGGTTAGTGAATCAGAATCATACGTGGACAAGAAAAAAGAAATGTGCATTTCTACCTTGTTCCAAATTTGCAGTTGACGTTTGATATTTTAGCGGCAAGAAAGGAAGCATAGAGCAGCAACTGCTTATCAATATACATAGGCCTCGCTTCACGCATTGGCTGCGATCTACAGATAAGACTATGGTGTCACGGTGTCACGGCGGCACCGCCCTATTCACCCTCCGTGCCACATCCTGGGGATGATATCACTCATAGGGCCAGGTTCTGAAACCATCATTTGGGCAATTGACGAGATGCACCCAAAACAGGTGCCAGCCCATTCTCGAAGGGGATCCGAACGAGTGCATCCTAGAGGCGCTCATTCAGACGCCCGTTGACGCACATTTTTGGGGTCATTTCTGGGCATTCAAAAGCACATTGCGAATTTACAAACGTGGCGCGTTTGTAAGAATGATAACACCCCCTTGCCTGTTGAAATATGCGCACGAGCTGCAAATCAGGACATGGTCATTTCTGAGCCTGTCGTGATTATTATTATTATTTTTTTTTAAAGTGTGGCAGCCGCGGTTGTCACGTGTGCATTTCCACCCCCCACACAGCGGTGGAAATGATTTTTTAATCATTTCACACTGACGGATGCATAAAGGGTGCGTCTTGGTGAAATGTGCTCACAACAGCTGCGCAGTCGCCGGGGGCCTGTCGCTCCTGACACTAATGTATGCAAGGGGGCTGGACCGTGCGTATTTGCGCCACAGCCCCCCCCCCCCCCTGAAATGCACATGTCACCGGTGACAATAAGGTGACCTGCACATTTCTGAAAGTAGTGCAAATTAAATCGGCATATTCTCTCCACTGCTTTCATTTGCGCTACTTTATGAGAATCGTCCCCACACCACATGTGCCAGTATACATGTTATCATGTCTATTTCACTGCACTGCGAGGGTGGGGCTGGGGATTATTTGCAATGCCACTGAGAGCAATACACATGCTCCTCCTGTGGTACATACAGAATGCTGCTAAATGAAGTGGGCGCTTATTGATAGGTTTCACAATCGGGGGGCCCATGACAAGCCCTAACACAACGGGAAATCAGTTCCTCTGTCACAAACATCATGGGGTTTAAAATGAGCGCACGTGGATGGTCTGTATGCCATTTTAGCACACTACCCTCTAACATCCTTTCCTTTTTAATAAGGAACTGAGGAGCATGACTCGAGCTTCAGCTCACGCTTTCATTCACTTTTAGTGCTTCATCTACAGCCCTGCTCCATCCTTCCTCACATCTCTCTTGTATTTTGTGACACTAACAAAAACAGCCCTTATGCTTGAATACATTTACTCTTTGCATGTGATGTTAGTGGCACTAGTGGCCATAACACCGTTTAAAACAGGGGTCTTCAAACTGTGGGGCGCAGCCGCATCCCAGGGGGGAGCCAGAGCCCAGCATGAAATGTAAAAAAAAAAAAAATGTTTGTGTTTTTTTTTAGATTGGAGGAAACGGGAAGGGGCAGCTCACATTGTCAGCATAAAACGGTCTTAGGCACCAATGAAAAAATGGCCAGCAGTTGCAAATGGATATTCAGTGTTTAGTCACAGACTTTTTGAATAGTACCCAAGGGGTTGTTTTTTGTTCAAATGTAAACAAATGGTGATATTTAAAGAATACTTATTCAGCAACAATGGTCAAAACTACCAGCTGCATAGTGAAGTAACTCCTCAAACTGGCCCACATTGGCCAAAAAAGTGGCCCATTTTTATTGGCATACACTAGCATTTTGCATTTTTGGTATAGGCCAGTCCAAGCCTACCGGCTCATCCATAATGGGTGAGGGGGTGTCCAACCACTGGCCACCTCACCCATTATGGAGGAGCCGAGGAGCCAGCACAGTGAAACACTGAGCACTCCCTCAGATGTTTTTTCCAGCTGAGGGAGTGCTCCTGGGCTGGCTAAACTGTCAAAGGGAAAATCTGTTTGCCTTTGACAGTTCATTTCCCCAGCCGCACATGATCACTGAGCCATGCAACGCTGGGGGTATTTTGCTTCGCCAGCCTTGCATAGCTCATTGGAAATGCTGGCTGGGGCACTGCATGTATGTAAATGCAAGGGGGTGCTCCTGCGCCTCCTCGCACATAAAGTCAGAGCAACCTGGAGCGTGGCATTTTAGCAACCACGCAAGGTATGTTTATGGTGATTTATTTTTTATTTTAATCTGTATGGATGTGTGCATGCTTGTGTTATGGGACTGTGGTGGGAGCAGGAAGGGCATCAGCACTGGGATAGTGGTGGGAGTAGGGTGGGGAGAGCCCAGGGTCTGTACTGGGAGTATGGTGCGGCGACGGCACGCAAAAGTTCATAGCAATTTCTACATACTGTCCATCTGGCACTTTTGGGGGGGCCCGGCCTGCCCAAACTTTGCTCAGGGGGGGCCCAGGCCACAAAAGTTTGAAGACCACTGGTTTAAAACAATGTATGCGTATTACTTCAGTGACTCTACACACGTGGTCCAACACATTCAGTGTCTATTCAGGGTCTTCCACTCAGATCTATGTTGTTTGTTCTGGTAAGTTCTGTGTTATGTTATGTTGTATAGCATTTGTAAAGCGCCTACGGCCATTGGCCTGGCCTCGAAGCGCTGTGGGGATGAACGTCCTTTTGGAGGAAGTGGTCTGAGATATGTGATGTGGAGGTAGGATACGAAAATGCGGATGTGCATTTTTAGCCAGCACGAAGGTAGGTAGGGAATGGCTGGGTCCCTAATATTATAAATGCATGTGTGCATTGTTTAGCCAGCACAAAGGTAGGTAGGGAATGGCTGGGTCCCTAATATTATAAATGCGTGTGTGCATTCTTAGCCAGCACGAAGGTAGGTAGGGAGTGGCTGGGTCCCTAATATTATAAATGCGTGTGTGCATTCTTAGCCAGCACGAAGGTAGGTAGGGAGTGGCTGGGTCCCTAATATTATAAATGCGTGTGTGCATTCTTAGCTAGCACTAACGTAGGTAGGGAGTGGCTGGGTCCCTAATATTATAAATGCGTGTGTGCATTTTTTAGCCAGCACGAAGGTAGGTAGGGAGTGGCTGGGTCCCTAATATTATATATGCGTGTGTGCATTCTTAGCCAGCACGAAGGTAGGTAGGGAGTGGCTGGGTCCCTAATATTATAAATGCGTGTGTGCATTCTTAGCCAGCACGAAGGTAGGTAGGGAGTGGCTGGGTCCCTAATATTATAAATGCGTGTGTCCATTCTTAGCCAGCACGAAGGTAGGTAGGGAATGGCTGGGTCACTAATATTATAAATGCGTGTGTGCATTCTTAGCCAGCACGAAGGTAGGTAGGGAGTGGCTGGGTCTCTAATATTATAAATGCGTGTGTGCATTTTTTAGCCAGCACGAAGGTAGGTAGGGAGTGGCTGGGTCCCTAATATTATAAATGCGTGTGTGCATTGTTTAGCCAGCACGAAGGTAGGTAGGGAGTGGCTGGGTCCTTAATAAAAATGCGTGTGTGCATTTCTAGCCAGCAGGAAGGTAGGTAGGGAGTGGCTGGGTCCCTAATATTATAAATGCGTGTGTGCAGTCTTAGCTAGCACGAAGGTGGTTGGGATTGGCTGGGTCCCTAATATAAATGCGTGGGTGCATTTTTAGCCAGCACGAAGGTAGGTAGGGAGTGGCTGGGTCCCTAATATCATAAATGCGTGTGTGCATTTTTTAGCCAGCCCGCAGTGGGGAGTGGTTAGGTCCATACTGGCAGCCCATAGAAATTAGAAGATGGGTGCCGTGATCGACCGTCAGGGTAGGAGAGTCAAGGAAAATGTTTATGTGCACAGCTGCACCAAATTTATTTTGTGGGACTCGGTTGCATTCAATTGGAAGTAGTGGTGTGTGTTGGGCGGGTGAAGTCGAGCAGGGTTTATTGCAGATGTACGGAGGAGAGTGGCAGTGCCCCAGAAGTGGTACAGCTATGTTCCATTGTGATGGAGTGCTAGATGTCACAAAGAAGCAAGGCTGAGACGTGGCTGGAGCAATGCCTTTCAGAGATTCTCATAACGTCTCATAAGGTATGGTTTCTGTGGATGACTAGGATCACCTTGTCGACTCATCAGGCGCCCCCGCATTCCTGTCAGGTGCAGGTAATAATTCACCCAGCGGATGGACTAAGTGTCAGTATGCTGAGGGGAAAAGCCATGTTTTGAGGTCCTTCCCAAAGGAAAGGTGATCCTCTATGCGGCAGATGGTAAATGGGATTGAGTTGCAGATGGCAGGTGCTTGGACTGTGAGTAAGACAAGCCCCCTCTTGTGGTTGATTTTACCACTGGGATGACGAGGAGTGCTGTGGCTGATCTCAGGTTTCTGGTGGGCTTAGAGCATACGTTTATGTTGCAGATATTCTGGTCCTGTGTTGTGGAGAGAGCTCTGTGGGTGATGCACATTGCCATGATGGTGGATCATCGCCCTATCAGCAGCCAGTGAAGGACACATAGGGCGGCTGTGATGTGTGCTCTAGGGCCTAGGCAAGGAGCAGCCTTGCTGGGGTGTTTTGTACCTGTTATAGTTTTCTTAGTTGTGATGCGGTGGGCCCCAGCTATAGGTTGTTAGCATAGTCTAAGCGTGAGAGGACTATAGCAACAATCACACGATCTGTAGGGGTGGGTCACGTAAGGAAAGATGCAGCGAGAGTGTGCATGTGTAGATAGCATCTTTTTGCCATGGAGTTGATGTGGTGTTATGTTATGTTAAAGGTTCTTATACTGCGCACTGTTCCTACCTGCGCGGTTTCTTGGCGCTCTGGCAGATCTGTAAAGCAAGGTAGGGGGGGGGTAAATTAGTAGGACTGAACGGGAGAAAAGGGCAAGAGAGCTGTAATGTGCTGTTGGCAGCTGCAGTTCTGTTGACACCGGTCGCTGAGCATACGTGTGTTTTTGGTTGGTAGCCACCATGTGCTGTTGGGCGAGGCTATATGTGGTTTATTTCATTGTTGTGTGATAGGGTCAAGTTTGTGTCCATGATGCATCCAAGTTTTTTTTTTACTGTGTTGGAGTTGGAGGGGGTGGGCCTAGTGCAAGCAGCCAACAAGTGGGTTGGGGAAAGAGGGGGGGGTCTTCCTGCATTGCAAGACCTCGGTTTTTCCTTGGTTGAGAAGCAGGTGGTTAGGATTTATCCAGTGTTCGATTTCTGAGAGACATGATGCGAGATAGGGGTGGGGGGCGGTTGCGTTGTCCTTGAGGATTTTGAAGATGATATGGGTGTCATCTGCATAGTTATAGCAAGCTAGGCTGTAGGATCAGATGAGTGCAGGGAGGGAGCTCAGGTAAAGGTTAAAGAGCAAAGGGGAGAGAGAGAGGTGCCCTGTGACACTCCATGGGCAACAGGCTGAGGAGTTGAGAAGGGAGGCATGTGTATTATTCGGGATCTGTTGGAGAGGAAGAAGGTTATCCACTGCAGAGCTGCATCCCTCATGCTGAGAGAGTGGATTCTATCCTTGAGGGTGGGGTAGTCAATGGTGTCAAAGGCTGCCGAGAGGTCAAGTAGAATGGATGTGGCGCTACCTTCCGAGTGCCTTTTAAGATTATCCCAGATGGAGACTGGGCACAATTCAGTTCCTCTTAGGGCCTGAAGCACGATTGGGCTGGGCCGAGGAGTTGATTGGATTCTGTGAAATGGCATAGTTGCGATTAGGTTGATTAGTTTAGCTATGAATCGGTTAATAGTGATGGGTCTGTAATTGGATGAGACAAGGGAGTTGAGTGAGGCCTTTTTGAGCAGGGGCTTAATGTAGGAGGTGTTGAATTCTGTTGGGAAGGAGACGCAAGTGATAGATGTGTTAACATTAGATCTTCAATGTCGCTGGCACAGGTTGAAGATAGGTTTTCTTTTAGTAAAGCGGGGAAGCAAGGTTCTCCAGGGGATCCTGAGAGGCAGCTGTTAGTAGCTTTAATAATTCTAGAGGGGAAGTAGGGTTCTACAGGGTATCCTGAGGGGCAGCTGTTCGTAGCTTTAATAATTCCAGAGGGGAAGCTGGGTTCTCCAGGGTATCCTGAGGTGCAGCTGTTAGTAGCTTTAATAATTCCAGAGGGGAAGCTGGGTTCTCCAGGGGATCCTGAGGGGCAGCTGTTAGTAGCTTTAATAATACCAGGTGGGAGAGAGGGGAGAAGGAAGAGAAGAGCAGGAGAGTGGTTCTGATGTCCCAGTTGAGGTTGCCGAGAGGGTGTAATGAGCAATGCTATTTTGGCGACTATTGCAAAGGTTCTTTCTAGGCCTATGTTGTGGAAGTGGTCTGAGAGGGAGACACAGAGTGTTTGGGTGTATGTGGTGGACGATGTGGTGCATGCTGGGGAAATGAATTCGGAGATGAGCTTGTGACGTTCCCTGTAGGTATTCAGGCGTTGGTGATTCTATTCCAGTAATAGGATTTCTTGACATTGCATATTTCTGCCAGATTAACTTTGAGCTGGGAGGCGTAGGCTATTCTGTTTGACGGTGATGGGTCTGCATGCCATCTGCGTTCTTGCAGGTGGTTCTGGGATTTGAGAATTTTGAGGGCTGTGGTGAACCATCGAGGGGACAGACCTTGTCTGCTAGAAAAGGTTCTGACTGGGATGAGTGGCCTTAGTGCTTCCTGGAGCCAGAGATCAAAGTGGCAGATGCAGATCTGGCCCAAATGGAAGACAGAGGAGGATGGGCAGGCCAGTAGGGAATCTCTCAGGCCAGGGGTTACTTTGACTTTCTTCCAAAGAGGGGAGCGTGTAGGTGGCCATTGGGGGGGGAGGGAGGGTTTACAGTTGAGACAGTGAAGAGGATGGCCGAGTGGTCTGTCCAGACAAGTGGGCGGGGCGAGAGTGGGGTGATGTGATCTGTAGTGCTGAAGATTGCGTCTAGGATGTGGCCTGCAGAGTGTGTGGGGCCGGAGACTAATTATGATAGCTGTAGGGTTTCTCGGTGGTCCAGTACGGATTGTGTGATGGGGTTATGTGGGATGTCGAACCAGATGTTGCAGTTGCATAGTAATGTGAGCAGCGGGTGAGAGACCAAGAAGGTTGCTATAGAGTTGCTAAGTGTTTCTGGAAAGCATCTATTGTACGCTGTGGGTCTGTATACGAGTAGGAAGCTGTGGGTGTGTGAGGGGGTGAGAAGAAATTTTACCTGGAGGGATTCACAGTCTGAGTTTCAGGCTTGTCCCTCCGAGTGTGAGATGGAGAGGTAGGATTTGTAAAGGATGGCAATGACACCTGCCCTGCTGGTTCTATTATGCACAATAAGATTGCAGCCATGGGGGTGCAAGGGGGGGGGGGCGAGCCTCATGTGCAATGAGATGGAAGTCTTTTGAGAGCCAGGTTTTGGTTATGAAGAGGATATCCGGATTTTCAGATGAGATTAGGTCGTAGATGTTGTTGCGTTTTTGTATGACGGATCTCGCATTGATTAAGATTCACTTTAGCTCGACGAGTGGTTGAACGTTTGTGGCAGGGGGGTTGTAGATTCTGGGGGTGAGCTGGGGGCAAGGGAATGGGAGCTTCCAAGTAGATAGAGTTGGGATTGTATAGAAGGGGCAGATGAAGGCTGTTGTGGTGATAGGTGCAGAGAAGGGGATGGGCCTCCGATGGAAGGTCTGGTGCATGACTCAAGTAGGTGGTGTAGTGGAGTTCGAGGGAGGTGTTCAGTGCCAGGTCCACGATGCCTCTTGAGGCCTGAGGTTTCCAGGTGAGGGAGGGGTGTAGGTGGCCGTGTGCGTAGTTGGTGAGTTTGTGAACCCTTGGAGGGTTGGCATCCACTAGTTAAATGTGGGTGAAGTTGTTACTTAGGCTGGAAGTGTGCAGCAGTGGTGAGGAGCAGAGACCCTTGTGTGAGGTGTGATGGTTGATGTGGATTCTGTGGTGGGTAGGGTGTTGAGAGGCAGTGCAAGACTCCGAGTGTGGTTTACAGTCTTGTTTCCAGTCGAGCAGGGGGGCTGATAACAGTGTTCTATAAGAGGTGAAGGAGTCAGGGGAAGGTCTTCTAGAGATGTGAGGAGAAAGGTGCCTGGAATGTGTGCCTGGCAGTGTATTTAACAGGGTGAGGAGTGACTTCACTGGTCTGGGTGGCTTGGGGAGGCTGTAAGGATGTACATGTGGGGAGATGTCTTGGTTCTGGATGTGAGATAGGGGGAGGTGTGTTGTATGGAAAATCCACAGGTAGCACAGAGTCTGTTCTTTGGGAGTTTAGATGGGCAGGGGTGTGTGGGTGAGGGAAGAAGGGACTGCTGAACGGGGCGGCGGCAAGGATTCCACGAAGAGTGTTCAGGGATGCAAAGCGTAGGTCAGAGTGGTATGGTTGCAGTTTTGAAGTGCACAAGGGGGTGGTGCTAGAGAGGCCAGGGAGGGAGAGGTCTGGTGAAGCAGAGGGTGCTGGGAAGGTAGCCTAGATGGGGGTGATGGAATCGGTGATGCAAAGAGGGGGTGGGTATCTAGACTTGACGGGGCACGTTGTGCCCTCTTGGGGGTGATTGGCTGGGATGGTGGAGGTGGCATGTAGAGGTGGGGACTGCATGGTGGGTGGCAATGTTTCTGGTGTGCCACAGTGCGCCTCTAACGTTGGAATTGGGGTGCATAGCGAGCAGCCGAGGCCCTTGACCCTGGGGGAGGAGACTGCACGTATGTCAGAGCAGAATAACAACAGAATTCAATTGTGAGAACCACACCCAGTGGGGGATTTCAGAGGAGTGATCTAGCTGGGGAGCGCAGCCCAGCAATGCAAGTGTGGTAGAGCACCGACAGTGCGAGGAAAACCAAGTTGCAAACAGACTCAACCCAGGAAACACTCAAATGTTATGTGGTTGACCATCACAGTTGCAAGATTCAGTTATGCCAGCCCGGCTCTGTTATGCCTGGCCCAAGAGGCACTGTCAGAGGAGAAAATGCAATTTGCTGGCAGATGGGAAAGCAGATAGGCCCTATCTGGAAGCACTGTGGGAGAATGCAATGTGGCAGGAGACAAAAAATGTGAAATTCAAGATGCAAACAGATCCAATTTAGTGTACCAGATCTCATAATAATGCTCTTTCATTTTCGGGGACAATATTGAAGGACTTTCAAGTGGGTGATGGTGTTGGGTTGGTAGTGCTGGGATGGTGGATGGTCACCACAGGTTTATTTTCATTGAGTCAAGGAACCATGCACTGGTCACATGGTCCTTTTGCAACACCGGGCTTATTATAGTTAATATTCTCTTGATTCGTAGTTATCCACTTCAAGGAATGGCTCCTCCCTAACAATTAAGTCCACATACCCTGCCCTTCCCACCTAATGTGAGACTGGGTGATCTGCCCTCTCACCCCCTGTTTCTCTCCCTAATTTGGCTCCCTGGCTGCCAAATTGCCCGCCCTCCCCCGTTGTTTGCTCCCCACTCCCGTGTCTGCTTCTCACCATGTACTTCCCGCTATGACTAAAGAGCTCTGCTCCTTCCCAAAGTTAGGTCCGTGCTTAAGGAGAGCAGGGTGATGACCACGACACCCAGGAGGGTGGAGAGTGAACATTAAGTTCAGGGTTGGGTTTGACAGCCAATCCGGATGAAGAGGAGGAGGTGGCAGAAGTCCTGGGTTGCTCGGTTGAACAGTCCGGGTGAAGAAAGCCCTGGGCCGTCCAGTGGAGCATCACAGGTGAAGGCAGCGAAGAGGGGGCGGGCACGAAGCTCCAGCAATACCAGAGTTCACAGTGAAGTCGGCAGGGGGCAACGTGGCAGTGGGCGTGGCGGCATCCGCATAACAACGAGGATGCCAACAGAAACCAATTTGGGACTGTGGGCACTGCAGTGATGTGAGGTGGGCCCCCCAGCCAACGGGGCCCATCCAGAATATATGTAAACGATGCCACGGGTGCAGCGTGGAGCATGGGGGGCACCCCAGCCAACGGTGCGCACCCTGAAGTTAAAAAGAGCTGTGATGCACAGCTGTGAATGTGAGCAGACCCCACCCTCACAGGGGTCCACCCATGACTATGATAAGGGTGCTGGCTGTGCAGTGAGTGCGGGTGGCCCCACGTTGTGGACGAGGCCATGCTAAAGAAAGAAGAGGGACCAGGGCCCCATTACATGTCATCGGGGACAGGCCCCAGCCTGCAACCAGCACCCCGCCAGCCAACATCCAGCTTTGCCATCAGGATCAGCCTTGCACCAGCTCGCCCAGAGCCAGCGCCCCCAGAGACAGAGGTAAAGTTACAGTGAAAGGGCGAGTGACTGCAGCAGTCACCCCATTGTGACATAGTGTTTTATGTAGTATATATGTTGTAAGTCAATTTATATATGTATGTGTAGTATAGTTAAGTACTGTTATGTAGGGTAATTGTATGTATAGGGAGCGTAGTGTTTGGGGTAAGTGTTAGGGGGAATGCCAAGTAGTAGTAGAGGAGGAGTCACGTACCCCAACCAAAAACTCCACCCCATGCTTCCTATATGTTGAGAGCTGGAAATTGCAAAATGTGCAGTGCCAGTAAGGATGCCTGTACCACAGAGAATCATGGAAACAAGGTATCCATTGAGAAAACCCTACATACATGCACAAAGACATAGTGTCCTTTTGGATAAAGTGCCAGAGGTAGTGTGCATTTGCACAAGAAAGACAATTGGTGATGTCATGCGGAGCAGAAGAGGAGGCACTTAGAAAAGATGCACGAAGCAGAAGAATATAGACATTCGATAAGCTCTGAAGAGAAGATGGTAAAGATGAGCAACATTTCAGGCTCGAGTTGAAGATGCTCATGCTACAGAAACACTGAAGAACATGTCAATCAGTTTACACTTGTACAGACGCAGTAACGCAAGTAGAGAAAGTGATCTTAAGGCTGGCTATGTAGTAAATAGTTTTGCGGCAATGCGCCAATGTATAATACATAGGAATGTATAGAACCTGGATATTCCACAGTGCACTTTAAGCAAGGCTGAAACCTGTGATTGGAAAGTCTTCAGTGTGGCGTAGGTGGAAAATTACTGATGGCAAAAGAGAAATTCAAGAAACTCTTGGCTGGCCCAGCACCAAGAAGACCGGGCCACTGTGAACCTGGGTGTCCAGCCAGTAGTTACAATGAACGTGAGAAAGAAACAACTTCTGTTTGAGGTGGAATGGAAAAACATTGAAGATGTCAAGAGTTCATCATTTAATAGAATGAAATGCAGCAAAAGGCTTCATAAAGAGGTCTCCGAGTCACATGGTCAGATCAAAATAGACATTGGGTCGAGCTACACTGAAACCAAGAACATTCTCCCTTTATTTCTCAGGCACAGAGAGCCTCGACAAGGCCAAGTTGAAAGCCAAATTTACTGGCAGACTTCAAGAGTGATGATAGATGAGGGGCTAATTGGAAGGGGAGGCATGATCACGCCGACCTTCCATGCACCTGGTATGGTAGCCTGTGTGCTGCTAGTGTGTGAAATATTCCAGAAGGGTACAAAGGTGCCAAACCAATGGTAGGGGTCAACGTATTGGAGAGCCCTATAGTTTGTATAACCAATGAAGTGTCGAGTATTAGTATGACATGAACGATGATTTGCACTTGGGAAGTGCCTAGTTGTCCACCTGACAGTAGAGACCCAATAACTTCCCCTACGAGTATGGAACGTATACTTAGATGTTCCCTGTAATCCTATCAACTCCCCAAGTAGGGGTTTGTAGTTTGCCACATAATGTGACATCATGTATGATGAGATTTTACTATATAACAGTATTTTTTCATGTAACACGCTGAGAGAAATTGAACGAACGTCCGTCGATGTCCGTTGTAACTCCCTGTTTTAGACAATTGCAAATAAAACAGCACCCAGTTTTGCCAACTTCCTGAGTCTGTTTGATTATTGATGTTTGAGTAACTTCTGCATCCCCATCCATCTCAAAGTATTGCTACCTCACCTTAAAGGGTCCTAGGTCACTTGGTTCATACTGTCAAGTGGGGTAGGACAATATATAAATGGCCATTATTTAAATTAGGGGTAAAGGGAAGGTACTCTGGTGTGAGGTAGTGGGATAGGGTGGTGGCCTGCCTGAGGCCGGCTATCAAGATGAGACCAATCACAGAGGACATTCCCTGGCTTCACACTTCATGTGGGTGGTAAATGAGTTTAGGTAGGGGGGGTGTGTTGTGCCAGACTAACCCTAAGGGTCCCCTAAGGGTCCCTGAGAGCCCTCCAAGGAAGGGAGAACTGATTCTACGGGCCCCAGTCAGTTGGAGCTCACGCCAGGAGACTCCTAGGGAAAAGGAAAAAGGTATTAGAATTTTTACTAAATAAAGAGGGGTCACCGTTGGTATCTATGATGAATCCTGCTGATCCATCATTAAAACCCTGCGTACAGTCTCCTCCCAGGTGGCCAGGGACAGGCAGATGCTGTCTGATCCTGACCTTGGAGGTTGTGTACTGCGGGAAGATCACCTGGGAGGATACAAGGTAGTGAAGAGATCCCGTGGGATGAGGCACAGTATTTGTCTTTAAAAGGGAAGTACTTTGTACAGGTACCTACAGGTAACAAGGCATGTAATGGTTTATTGTCTTCATGATGTATCTGAACCACACATTAAGCCTTTTGATGTGGTTAAAGCTGGTGGGAAATCTCTAAACATCCTAGGAAAGGTAAGACTGTTTGAGATTTCTAAGGTTAAAAATCCCCCTTATTCCAAGAGGTACAGTGAAAGGAAACCTACAAATAATGGCTTGAACAAACTGCCTTCCGCTTTTCAAGAATACTCTTGTGATTTTTCCTTAAATACATTTAAGAGAGGTAAATCTGCATTTAAAAATATGAAGCTGACAAATAAGCCTAATTCTGTTGGTTGGGACTACAAGTCCCATAATACCCTTAATACTGGGACGAGGAATATGGCTCAAGAGCAATGTTGCAGGAGTAGTCAGGTTATTAGGCATAATGACTGATACCTGAGGGAAGCAGAGAGGCATAAAAGGCCCCCTCAGGTTCAAGCCATTAGATGGAGATGGAGCTGGAGTAGTTGCAGCTGTAGCAGCAGCAGAAGGAGAGCACATTGTTTGCAAAACAAGCAGAGGATGGTGGAAAAAAGGGACGCTGGGAGTTTAACCAATCCGATTTCAGCTGCCTGTCCTGAGAGGGTCCTGTTCCCCGAATTCTGAAGTGCAGAGGTTGCGCAGTGGAAGGCATGAAGGAAGACTGCTTTTCCCCATATGAACCTGATTGCAGAGATTCCACTGCAAGAAGCGTGCCAGAGAACGTGGCTGGAAGTTGGTGTACAGCCGAGGTTCCCAGGACCGAGACTGTATGGCGGAAATGAAGACACCTTCACTGGAGGATTGTGTATGTTCAAACGAAGCCAGAAGCAGTTCAAGTCCTGCAGCACACGAAGGGAGCAAGACAGAAGCAGGTGAGTGCTGGCGAGTGTTCCGATTCCTTGCACAAACAAATACAGGCAACTCTAGCCAAGCAGAATCACTTGTGTGTGAGTGAAAGCAGTATTAAACTGGCCGTTGATTGTGAGACAATGGAAAGTCACAAAAGTAGCACTCGCGTATGAGTGAACTTCTTCAGTCACACTCACATAAGAGTAAAATACTCTGAACCACGTTACGTGTGCTTAAAAGTGATTCTGAGGTAAAGGTTAACCGAAGCGCCAATTGTGATGAAGTTGGAAATAATGTAGCACTGAAGTGACAGAATGTTGATAATTGTGAATTCTAGGGAACAAGCATTGACCAAGCCAAGAATGAAACAAGCATTGCCCAAAACCAAGAGGGGTACAAGTATTGCCAAAGCCTAAAGTGTTGTGCACACATTGTTTAAAGCCAAGTGAGACTAACAACAAGGTATACCATAAAGCTGTTCTGGTTGGCAGGAATCAAAAGGGCGAATGCAAGGATGTAAAATGGTAAAGCTTGCCGATTGTGACTGTTTCCTAAAAGTTGGTATAATGCACATTGCCAATGCCAAAAGGAGGAGAGGTAAAATAACATCCTTAAAGGCATTATTGGCGTTGGCGTTACTGAAGGGAAGTCAATGTTCAGAAGTAGAGTGGCTTGCTACCTTGGAAGTGTTGAGGGGCACTAAAGTGAATCTTGTCATTTCTGAAAAGTTGTTCAAAAGTTGACAAAGCTATGGTAAATAGTGATGTTGCAGAAAGACAAGTGGCAAAGAGGCTGCCCTTCTGAAAGGTGAACGTTCAGAGGAAGAGTGCCTTCCCTACATGAAGGTGTTGAGGAGCACTAATGTGAAAATTGTCTTTTCTGAAAAGTTGCTAAAAGTCACAATGTTGCAAACTATTAAAGCCGTGGTAAAACATTTGGTTGTTAATAGATTTAAACTTCAGAAGCACAGTTGAATGTGGAACACTATCAGGCAGGCGAGTAGACCCGCATGGTGAATCCTTGCAGAAGTTAACTTGGTAGAAGAGTTATCCAGGTGAAAGCAGAGGTGCTGTGAATTCATCCTGATATAGATATAAACTGTGATTTATGATTTTAGAAAGAGAATTGAGAAGAGTTAACAAGAAGCTGTGTTACTTTAACCTTGTCAGAAGTTGTGTTTTGTTAAACCTAACAAGGAGCTGTGTGTCTTCTTTGACATTCATAAGTTGTGGCAGTGCATCTTGACACAGAACACCATTGATGCTACAAGTGGAAATCATTATTCAAGGAAGAAGAGAAATCTTTCCGTTGGTTGAACACTGGTTAACAGAATTTTCTGTTGACACAGTTAAGGAACCAAGAACTGAGTTGGAACTTTGTTGCAAACCTGGATTTCCTTGTTTCTTTTTGTTGAACGTTGTAACTGAATTTAACTCGACACCTGGGGAAGGAGAGTTCACTCAGGTTATAAAAAGAGACTGTAAATATATTAGAAATGCAATTGTTCATGCTGTATATTTTCTTGTGTATTTAAGTTTAACTGTGATGGCCAAATATCCTTTGTTAGAGTGTTTCCTTTAGTTTTTGACAGGCCGGGAAATCCTCATCAGGTAGAGATAATGAGGCATTTGCTGAAACCTATCATTTAATAAAATGGCATATTTTGAGAATTCATCCAAAAGTTTTCCACCTCCCATTTGTGACCTCTCACAGATCCCTATGAAATTAACTTTGGTGTCTGTGTCCCTTAGTGATCAAAGAACTCAGGGTGTAGCTGATTTCCTGTTAACAGTGATATTATTTTTGCAGGTGCAGCGCACCTCCCTACCCAGCTGGCTGGGGTATGGGGTGGTGGTGTCCATGGGAAGTGCCACTGCTCCGGGGAAAGGGAGTGCACACCCTTACACAGACCAGGGCCGGGAAACAGGGACTAGATTAGCATGCTTGGATTATAAATTCCTAAGAAACATTTAGGCGTTCAGGCATTGGTAGTTGTCAATCATCCATTTTCTACTTGGTTGATAGTGTTTTTGTCACTAACAATAGCAATCAAACTCTAGCCCGAATGTTAACCAATGAACCAGGACAATATAGGAAAAGATAGAAAATATATTTCATAAACAAACAGATGTCTGCAGTGGACTGCATCTTGACCTCACAGATAATCTTTAAGTGTTGTTAAAAAGTGTAATCCTGTCACCTAAACTCAAATTATAATTTTATTCAAACTCAATCCATACATTGAGAGTACTTCTTTAACCAGTCAGTGACATTCAAACCTATGTCAATGAAGAATAATCAAGACAATTCGGAAGGAGTGGTCTTGTACTATGCACAAGTGTTATATATCAATACAGTGCAATTTTCATAAGACATCTCTTGTACAAAGATGACTACATATATTGTATTATTGGGACGAATCTGAGGATATCATCCCTTCTTCCCTAGGGGGTCCCCTTTCCCATGGGGCCAGAGCGGTGCATCCACAGTACAATAATTCCACTGGGGGTGGGGTACCGAGGGAAGATCACATGGGGAGGGAAGCCCCCTTTGAAATTGGGGACGATGGTTCTCAGAGAGCACGGTATTCTTGCTCTTTAATACACCGAGTCCCCTCTCAGATACCAAATCCCTCCCCCTCCTTTGTAGGCAGAACCAATATAGTCTGTTGCAAGGTTAGTGGCTCTAATATACTTGAAAACCTTTGGTCGATAGAGAATACTGAATATTCTGCCTCAAAGTGGAAAACCAGTACTGGGACGAGGAAGATCACTCAGTGGAAACAAAGTGAGCGGTCAAGTCTTTTTTGCAATGTGAATACAGTTAGCCAGCACAGGAATTCAAAAGGAGCTCACCTGTGAAGCTCAGGGAGAACGATCCTCCGAGGAGGAACTGCGTGACGCCTGCACCAGGCAGACAGAGAGAAGCTGAGCAGGAAGCCATGAAGTGACTGGAACGAAAACCCAACGAAGTTCCGAGCAGGGAGGACCGGCAGGGTTGTTGCCAATACTTCCCTCCAGACAACCCGGGCATCCACAGCCACTTGCAAGGCAGGATAAGCAACATCAGAGACGCCTGCGGAACCACTGCAGACCCTTCCATTCACTGGGGAGCTGCTGCAGCCTCGGCTAGCAACACAAGAGCTGGGGAAATGCTGGCACTGGTCTACAGAGAGAGAACAGGTATGCATGTTTACCAGAACGTGTTGGAGGTTCTGGGGAAGCTGGAGAGTGAATATAAGAGTTGGAAGAAGAGGATCTGGGACCCAAAAGGAGAATTAACCAATGAGCAGCAAACCCGAGTTGCATACTTGGCAGGTGAGTGAACCAAGGGGCGGGCAAACCTGAGTTGCATACTTGGCAGGAGAGTGAACCAAGGGGCGGGCAAACCGGAGTTGCATGCTTGGCAGGAGCGTGAAACAAGAGGCAGCAAACTCATGCGTGTCTGGGACCCACACCCATTTAAGAAAACAAAGTCTAAAGCCAGGAGGGTCTGAGACCCAGTAGAAGAGACATTTTTTATTATATCACTTTTGCGAGTCTGGAACTCGCTTCCCCCTAGAAGATTGAAAACCAGCGGAACAAGGACTCGGGAAATGTTAAAGGGAAACCTATACTTGGTAGAGAAGTATTCCAACCTAGGGAGATTGAAGGACTGGGAATACAAGAGTTAATTCTTTGTGTGCTACCCAGTTTCTTGCAAGAATAATAAACATAGGGGAAAGGAGCACCAATCTAGTTTTGGAACATTATTTTTGCATCACTTTATTACCAGCGAGCCTGGAGTCTTCTCAGTAAACCGAAAATACCAAGAACACTATTGATTTTAAAGTAAAGACATTCTTTGCACAATACGTGGTAATGGTATACATTATTTGGACACGAGAGGGACTGACTGTTTTAGTTTCAGAATCCTGACATTTTCATTAGTTTCCTTAGAGGCAGCGAATACCCTCTTAGTTTGAGAGACAGAGGGGTATTTTTCCAACCCGTTTTTCTTGAATAACGTCTTTACCCAAAATCATGCCCCACTTGTGTCGGACTCCGACTTATGCAACCTTCCATAATATTTATCCAACAAGATACAGTGATATAGGTTTCAATCACACTTACCAATAGTTGCATTAATAACATTACTGAAACTAACTCGGCATTAAAATACATGTTGCATTGAATCGATTCATATAAGCCAAAATAAATCATACACCAAATATAAATCTGAATGATTGAGTGCTAACAATAGGACTATGTGTTTCAGCTAATAGGGTTTGTCATTACATAAGTAGAAAGCACAACTGCCTATACAATTCATAAATGCTTGAATGCATCATTAGCTAGCCAATTCGAACAATATTAAAACTTGGGGGCATATTGAGGGGAAATATTGATGAAATAAAACATGCACCTTGTATAGCTCATTTTGGTCTATGTCACCAATTGGATAGATATCGACTCAAACACTCTATAGCGGCATCCAACAGGTCGCTTTGCAGGTACCATCCCTTGGAAAGTCATTGGTGCTACCTGGGCATGAAGCATGGGCAAGAAGGCTTCAGAAAGAGGAGAATTCTTACCACAATAGTGCTCTAAATATATGCAGGAACCAACTGGCAAACACTCATTTGAAAGCTGTTTTCAAGGAGTTAGGGCTACAAAGGTAACAAAACATCTGTCTATGAGTGTAAAATACTTTCTTAGATCTACAGAGTACCAGAGAGCCTCTTGATGTTGAGTTTGAGTCATCATTTAGCAAAAGATGTCCTGTTCTAATCCATGTAGAAATTGAAACATTAGGGAAATCAAGGGTGTTTTTCCTATCAGAAGAGTATAGGGTTCACAACACAGAGGAACGGCAACTCAGTCATTCTCGCAGGCATAAGAGCAATAGGGAAAGCGTTCTTCAAATTCTCCAGATGAATGACACTGGATGAGTATGAGCCAAAATGGATAGCACACCACACACATCTCACACCAGAAGAGGACTCAAAATGGGATGATATAAAATGATGAGCTGTTGAAAAAATCCCTTGAAAACGGTTTTTAGTTGGATCATCAACTGCTGTAAAGACGTTTCTACTGACCTGAATGGCACATAGCAGTAGGTTTACTTGAACTTTTGGTTTGGATTGCAGATTTATTCTGGGTTAATCCTCATAAAGAAACGTTAACACCTGCTCGATCCATCACGGTTCCTCACCAGATACTACATTTCTCTATGACTGCATTCTAGCGGCTTTGTAGCCAATTGTGGACTTTTTCTCCATAGGATTTAGAGACAAATTAGATTAAGGTGCGACCAGGAAGGAGCATCTGTAGGTCAATTTGCCCAGCAGCTCTCAGTGACTAGATGAAACTTTGCTTTTTAACTGGACGGAGGTTTTGATTACTGGACAGAAGAACTTTGGGCATCAATCGTGGGGTCCTGCACCACACCATCAGATGAAGTGAGAAAACTAGCCATTCTGGTTGACTACGGTTTGTAATTGGTTTGTCGTGCAAATGTGATATTAAAATCCTGTTTCTGTCATTTCAAAGTTTTCTACACAACTTTCTCCAATTTAAGAAGTCACTATTCTGTACAATGCTGTAGCATCGAGACCGAACCACTAAAACAATCCAAATGCCTTATTCTGCAGCTGCAGAGAATTTAGAATTCAGCACTGTGCACAAGCTCTAGTACAAAAGCTGAGGCCATACCTCTCCCATCCCGAGGCAGCTCCATTTGCTGCCAGTGAAAGGCAACACTCATTTTAAAACCCTCTGGAATGTTTGCAGGCCTTAATATGAGTTTGTCTTCCACTGGGACTGTGTCCTTTTTATACTCCAACATAGGCTCTAAGGACAGTGGCTACGCCTCTATACCACTGTCTCATAGGCAACAGAAACCGTAGCCAATTAGTTGCCAAACGAAGACAGACATGGATGTTTCAAAATTAAAGGGTGATTCTCTTAGTTCTATGACCCAGTAAAGCACTGTGTTGGCATGTATAGTAATGTTTCGAAATAAAATAACAAACTATACTCTGAAAAGACAGGCACTGTGTGTCGGAATTCCAATGGGTACAAAGTACTGCCAAATAGGATATGACTGGCAATACCTGATATGCACAGGTGGAAAACCAATATTAGCACATGGATTAGACTGCAAATTGGTTCACAAAAGCTTAACACAAACTATGAGCTTGTTGTTCGAATACTGATGTCTGATGACATGTTTCCTGGATGTGTCAAGTTTTTTAAATATAACTGCAACACACGTTTACTAAAAATAAATAAAAATAAAGGGTGTTGTTTGGATGTTCCATCTCTATAATAAGCATTTCACAAAACAAGAGGGATGTCAATGTTACATTCTAACAGTGTGACTTTTACGCAGCTATAGTACAAAGATTATCCCAAAATTATATTTTAATATGTGTGACAGGACAACACCTTAATGTAAAATACACTAGGCATTATACATATTGAATTAAATTACATTTCCAAATGCTTAACGGAGTAGACATATACCATAGGATTGCTTTCTATTTGCACATGTGAGAAATGCAGCTCGAGTCTGGCCAAATGAATGCATTTCATTATCCAAGACAAAGAGTGTGAAAGTTCAGTTCTCTGGTATAATAAAGACATAACAATCAAATGTAACATCCATTAGCAGAGACGAAACAAAGGGGGTATTCAGAGTATAGGGTACACACATATAAATACAAAGAAATTGACCCATTTTGCATTCATCAATTGTGTGGTGTCTCAAGGTTTATGGGCAAGCCAAATCAAGAGGTGATAGATCTGTTTCTTGGTGAATCAATGCATCAGAAGAGCAGGGTCCCACAGCAATAAATTACCTTCTGTCATGTGATTGCTTCATGGCCTGGGATTTCAAGAGGCCGAATCAGCATTTGGGTTAACATTAATTTTGATGGAAACATGCGATGCACACCAATTGTAAAACGATTGCAGTACATGTTTTTAATTTACATGGCACCGAAATGAATCACAGTATCAGACATAACATCTGAACGCTTTCCTAGATTCAAAAACCAAAAACAGGTTTGCATTCAGCAAAACATTCCCCATCATACATATAAACACGATATATTAATGTGTGCACATTATTAATACACTTACATATGTCAATCTACCTCTTATTATACGTTACTGGAACATCAAGGATGTCAGCAGATGCAGCATTTTCTTGTGGTTTGGGACCTACAGACCTCAGTAATGGAAGAGACTCATAGATGATGTTATGGTGGGGGGAGGAGGAGGAGGGTAATATATTTGATCCCAGATTCATTATAATTCTAGATGGGGTGTGGGGGGGACCTCACATTGTCACACAGAAAAATGCTGTGGACCAATCAAAATAAAGGGGAGGATAATTGGGAGCGTCAGGATCTGAGGGGAGCCTATCATAACTCCCATCCAATGAGAAAGCGCTACATGAAAAGATGCTGCAGGGGTAGAATTTCTCAATTATTTAAAGCCAAACAAAAATAGTGAGAATTCTAGGGAAATGTGTAGACGAAGGGAGCTTTTTCGACAGGAGAAGTGCCGATTTGTGGTTCCACCTTAGATATAGCTGATGGAAATCTCCTTTAGAGGGTCTTTTCCAGATGAAGCCTAATGCAGAAGCCTTGCCCAAGACAGAACCAGTTCGCCTGGGAGTGATTTTGAAAGCAGAAGGCAGACTTGTAGCTTTCTGGAATTGTTGATGGTCTTACCTGTCCAGTGTCTTTAAAAGACAAACCACAACTGAGTATAATAAACTCCTGTGCATTCAGGTGTATGCCCCAAGAATTAATTAAAACCCCTGCAAGCAATTTATAGTCTTAAGGGGAATCCTTACCAGCTGTGCCATCGAAGGGGACATTTGTAGAGGTATATTTAAAATATTATGCCCCAGAATTCATGATTGCAGAGGGCACACAATATTCTCTGACCGTAGCCAAAGAAATTAATTTTCACAGGGATACTTAATGCCCATGTTTGGGACATTGTGTACATGGATTCACAAATGTGCAGGAATTGTTAGATTTGTTAACCTGTGCAAACCACACTTTACATAAAAAAGAGAACTCTTGAGTGAAGCTATACACCTTAAATTGGAATCGGAAAGAGGTTATTGTGTCGAGTTAATTCTCAAGCAATGAATGTCAATTTAAAGAACCCATGTCATTTTTCGAAGGCCAAGTAAAAATGATGTGTTACTTTGCTACCTCAAATTTAGACTCATGTTAGTGTGACACGTTGAATGAATCAAGATGGTGTGTCCTCCAAAATATAAGCTTCTATCCTTACACCAAAAAGATGCCCAACATACTACACTCCGTGTTTTATATAGTCCTAAAATAGAAACCAGCAGTACCATACATTTTAAAGTTAAATGATCCCTAAAATTAGAAAGTTATATGTAAATCCAATGTGTTTTCTATCTGATGCCAACACGTGTTGATGGTGTTAGAGAAAGTGAAGTGATCTATATGTGGAGTATGTTGGTATATGGCATGTTGTGTTTCATTATTTTCTGCAATTAAGCTGCCTGTATTTGTATCGAGTATTGCGGATGGTTTCGACGGCATGAAGTTAGGAGACCACCTTTAATTTAAATTCACTATTACAAATAAAACAGAACATTGAGATCAAAAACAGTTTCTTGTCCCAGAATCTTAGGGTGGGATTTTCATGGCAGGAGGAGTTAGATCAAGGGGTGTGTCTCTGCATAAGGAATCGGCTGCATGTATGCATTTTATAGCTGAAATCACTTACAGATGTCCATTTTATAAAAACTGTCCCGCGGCAAGCCCAAATTGACAGTTATTCATGTATTCACTGTTCATCATTAATCAGGCCATCCCACTCAAGAGATCTAAGAAAGGAGTTTCCCTGCCATCCCAGTACACCGCTCAACATTTTAGGGTGCTGCTCAATATGCCATGTTTCTGCTCAATACGCCAATGCATTACTCACCATGCCAGTGGCGCTACTTAATGGGGCCTTGCTGGTACCTGAGGTCTATGAGAGCTGCTCAATGAACCGCACATGCAAATCAATATTCTAGGGGTGCAGCTGAATGTGCTTGGGGTGCTGCTAGTGTGACTCAGGTGGCACTGGTGACATCACAGTGTTTGTCTCATTTCCAAAGTCACTTGTCCCAGTCCATTGGGGCTCAGCACTTACCATACCTTGCACTTCATCTGGGGTTCACCCACGAGCACGGATACCCCAGCACCTACCACTACTGCCCTCTTCCTTGCTGCACTTGCACGTTCTGAATACTCACAAGGCATAATAGATGTGTTCGTACATTTTAATGAGTTTGCATTCCCTTGCTCCCTCCCTGTTGCCCTGTGGGCACTTTGAAACAGAATGTACAAGTGCCTAACAAGAGAACAATAAATAAATTAATAAATAAATAAACAAACATATGTCCTGAAAGGCTGAATCCATACAGTGGATCTGCTCCAGGGACGGTGCAGAAAGCAGTGGATGGAGTAGTCAATGCAGGCAATTATTATCTGGGCAGTCTACTTTCACATATCCTCCTCGACTCTGCTTGTCACAACATCCACTTTCCCTTATGCGACAATGAACGCAATTGTGTCGGTTTCTTTTCCCACAAAGACTCAAGTGCGGCAAATAGGAGGCGCGTTCGGAGATATGAGTGGGGTACCCTACAGGAGAGGTGTGGGCATTAACTGCTAAAGAGCAGGTTCCTCCCGCTGCCTGTATTTGTAGCAGAAAGTCTGACTGCGCAAGCACATTTCGTAGAGGCATAATGGTGACAATGTAGAGCATATGGGTTGGCGGGGGACCTGTAGTCAGCACCTAAATGACATCCTGGACATTGGTTAGTGTGCCGCAATTTCTGTGCTCACCTTGTTCCTGCTGGAGAGTGATGCTGAACATAAGCACCCCGACCTGAGCTACCGGGGAGCCTAGTGTCCCGATCCTCTGAAGACAGAGAATCTAAATGGCATCGGACTCGTTAGGGGATAACAAGTTGGCCTTCATTAGAACGCCTCTGAGTTATCAACAGCACTGAACATGTGTTAATCGAAGACTCCTACCCAAGCGCACAAGCAGTGGCCAATCATTGCCCCGTGGGACTAAATTACGTTAAGCATGCGGCCGTCTCGCAGATTGCTAAGTATGCTCTGAATTGTGGTGGCCGGATGGTGAGTTGCTATCTCTGTGCCGCACTTCACTACACCGCAACAACAAAACAAACCTCACACCTTCTCGCACAACAGTACATGATGGCAACCAATCGAAAAGAACACTTAAGCTCAGCGAACGGTATTAACCAAACTGATGCTGCCAACAGCACATCACTGCTCTCTTGTTCCTATCCCGCTCAGTCCTACTAACCCACCCCACTCTCTTTCCCTTTCAGATCCGCCAGAGCACCAGGGGACCTCTCCGGTGGTGATAGCGCACGGTATAAATATCCTTTAACATAACATAGAAACCACGCAGTTGTGTCTGCACAACCATTGAAGCTTTGCACATCTACACTTCTATCTTGCTTCTCCTCGTAGTAGCCGCTGTACTACCAACTCCCAGCAGAGTCTCGGAAATACCACCAAACTCAATTTACCGTTACTGCCACTGGATATGGAAACCAATGATGTTCCGAGTTGCTGTACGGTAAGGTCAATACGGGCCGAATTGTACAACTCCACTTTTTCTGAAGGCAAAACCTCAGGGTAGGTACTGGAGGTTTCTCCTGCAGCCTGCCTCCAGAGTTTGAATATGTGGCGTTGTGAAGCCGTAACGCCCACTTCTGTACCGCACGCAGAACATGTGGCTCCGAATGTGCTTGCGCGTTACATGCACAGTGCATTTCACACTTGAATCATGTGAACTGGCGTGCCAAGGTGCATATCAGCCATGAAAGACAACAATTAGAAAAACGGAGAATGAAAGCTACTTAACCAACCGTGTGCAATCACCCTGCTTACAGTCACATTTCTACGAACAAAAGGGGGTTGGGAGAAAGACACAGGCCCGGCGCGAAGACGAGGCGATTGTGAAACCTTTATGAAGAACCTGTTCCAGTCAATTAAATATGGAACGTCATGCAGTGCAAGCCTGGAGCCGTTCTCATCGGCATTAGCGAACCTGCCTCGCCGGGACAGCAGACTGCCGATGACCAGCCATCAAAGCAATTACCGCCCAGACCCTAAAAGCGCACGGCCGTCCCTCGGTAGAGCAGAAGTGGCGTCTTACCGGCTCCGCGCAGGGCCCACTTCCACCGTGCACACAAGGGGTAGTACCTGTCCGGCGAGTCGCACGCGCCCCACCTCAAACTAGGCACGCCCACACACCCTGCCTCGGTCTGATTGGCTGCGAGACTGCTCTTCCTGCGAGAACTTGCAGTGCCCTGCCCTGCCCTGCCCTGAAGAATATTTGGTGTGCATGTTTCACTTTCACGCTGCCGATTCCCCCAATGGTCAATACCTTATCTCAAAGATAAAATATGATTAACAAGATAGAAGTGAATATGGGCAAGCATATTTGAAAGCCTGTTCTTAAACACCATACGAAAAGCAGTAATACCATCTAACACATTATTACGCTGCCCCCTGCCAGAGGTATTTCCCAGAATCTGCCCAATAAAAATACCACCAGCTCGGTGGTAATGGTAGTAGTGCTTCTGAAATGCTGATGTTGGTTTCGAGAAAAATCACAATGTTGTTTGTTTAAATCTATTTCCACCCTACATTGATTGTGGCAATGGGGTGCAATACTGGGTCACCCCACTACTGTACATAGGTATCAATGCACTATAGGGCCCAATCCGACCTGTTGATGCATTGCTTCTGAAAGGTACTGGAATATGCCCCCTTCTCACCTCCTTTCCATGACTACGGCTTTATTCTTGTACATGAGGTATGTCCCCGTGCTTCCACTTGCTTCCGCTCTTTCCCTCTTCTTGCTCCACTTGCATGGAATTTTCTGTCCCCGGACATCCGAGAAACAGTCCACACCAATTTTTTCAAAACCAAACTAAAAGCCTACCTCCTCGCCTCCGAGTTACACTCGTGATCTGTCTCTCATCTGCCTGCTAGTGAACATTTTTCCCTCCACTCTAACCTGCCTCTGTCCCTCACTTTCTCCACCTCCACTTTAGCACTTCACCCATCGTGGTCCCATCCCGAGCACAGATGGCCGTAGCACTTACCTGCACTTAAAAATGTCTAACGTTGATTGTCCTTAATCTATGTAAGTCCACCCATGTATTGTCCCTGGTGACGGTTTCATTTACTCCCCACCACAACCTGGTCAGAAATTCACTCGAAATCATCCGACTGTAAGGCGCTTGCAGCTTCCCCTCAAATATGATTTCTTATCTATTGTACGGTCTTTTGAGATCAGAAGAGCATTGTTCCCTACTGTGTATAAATAAATAAATAAACAAAATCCGAGCCTGTAATTGGTTGCAAGGTAAATAATACATAAACTTTAAGGACTCCCGCAGAGTACCATATAATGATGCCCTCTTTTCTAGAGGATGCAGAACCAAAGAAACAAATTGTGGACAGAAATGATTTTCCATATATTGTTTGATTGTGCATATGTTACATAGAGTGGTATTGCAGCTTGCTGCCACCCATATGCAAATGAATCTCACACATGCAGTAACAGGTCATGGAGTAAGGCATGACACTTCTGAGGGGATCAAAATCGGCACACGTCTGCGGACTGAAGCCAGTGTATTGGTGCTAGCTCAAACCAAGCTCAATTTCCCAATGGAATAGGCCTTGAGTATACCACTGCCAGGCGCATGCTCATTGCACAGTGAGAAACTAGTGTGCATACATGCATAAGTGCAGTAAAACATTGACACAGCCCCAAAACCTGCAGACCTATCAAATGCCTGCCATAACCAGGAGCATCCCAAGAGCAGATGCAGTAACTGTGGTGCTACTTTCCTGATGACATTGCACAACCTCTAGAATGAGGGGTAAGTGCTGCTAATGAGTTCCATTCTAAGGTGCTGGCACTGCGTCAGCAATCCTGACTTCCACGCTCTGCTCTTCGCTACATGAATTGCTTCGGGATAGTCTGCAATTAGTCAGCTGACTTAACGACTGCAGTGTGTTCTTACTAATGTCCTCTAGGCAACTATCTCTACTGTAGACATTGCTGGTTCTACTCCGTCCTCTGATACCGATTACCATATCATAGGAGAACCCAGGCTCACATCGAGCTCCAATTATAGTCCTCTAAAGCCGGGCTGACCGAGATACTCATTTCTTTTTTGGCCAATGAGGGCTCCTTCTTCTCCAATCAGAATAGACTGCTCGCTAAACAATCATCTGTATTTTAACACAACGTTTTTATGAGATTCCGCTTTTATCATGTTTTTATCACATGACTTCATCAGCCCTACATTTTTCGTTTTAAAGTCTTGAATTTCTAAATCGTATTTCTGCTTTGGATCTATACTCGTACTCATGTGGCTTTACGCTATGTTCAGGTGTTTAACGGCAGTCTCAGGTAAGGCCTGCATTTTGTGTTCGAGGTGTCCGTACCTGTTGACCAACTACTGCTCAATGGCTACACTTATTTCAAGTGCTGTTAATTTTGAAAACTGAAGCAATTTTCCAACTTAGAGCCCTGTTCCCGTGTTTTTTTGTAGGAAACCCTATGGAACAGTATCAGGACCTGCGAAATAAATGCCCCTACTTAAGCCAGCTGTTGATGTTGACATTCTTCCCATATCTACATCTCCAACATGCCATTACAGGGAGGAATCTGCAGATGTACTCTTTGCCTAGCCAGAAAAATGCTTGAAAATTGCTCGATTCTTGGATGTCTTGCAACTGATCTCCCTAGCAGGCACTGAAGAAAGTCACCACAAGAAAGGCAGAGTGTGTCGTAGAGTTATTGCAGACGTCGGCAGACAACTATCTGCTTTGTTCTGAGTCTTTCTACTGGTTCTACCTGCAGGTGGAACGAATCCTGTCACTCCTACAAATAATCCAGGCGGTCGCGGAGCGGGCCGCGCAGTGTGTCGTAGAGTGATTGCAGACATCGGCAGACCGCCGCAGGCTAAAAGCCCTGCATATCGGAAAGGATATCTGAGGACTATCCGTGGACACCGTGAGAGGCGTGACTAGCTGTATACATCGACCCCGCTGAGTACTCCCGAGACTGCTCTCTAGGCTTGCCATTTTCATCAGCAAGCAAGGGGGCTCCAATGGAGCATACGCCCTCTCGAACACAGAGTACGAACTCTGCTGAAAAACCAGCTACAGTAGATGGTGGTGTGGATGCAGCGGGAAAAACGGATGAAGTTAATCCAGGTAAGAACTTGCATGCACCACGACCTTCCCTACTATCCCCAGAACTATTAACATGCAGTAATTCAAGCGAAACCAACGAGCCTGAACCGAATAAACGCGTGCTGCATCCCCCTAAAGAAACAACCATATTTAAAACTAACTTCAAAAAACGTAATGATAAACTTACCATGACAAAGCGATCCCTTGATAAGAACATCTTAGAGAAAGCTATGACTTCGGCGGACATGAAGGCTCATGAAGAGGACCCGAAAGGAAATGGGGCGGGGGCAGGGTCGGGCCGGAGAGCAAGAATAGAAGCTCCAAACGCTGCTGAAAAGCACAGCACGGCTAGCTCAAGCGGACGCACCCCCGCTTGCTAATCCTAAAACAACAAAAACGATCCTACTGCCCGCACACAGGGAAGAAGGGAGACCTGGGAAGATCAGGGGCTTTGTGTTAGTAACTACGAGCTCACTGTGTGAAAGTTTCGACCCAGACATTATTGTACATCTGGAAGAAACTGTGGCATACTACTCTGTAGGAGCCAGGAGCACAAACACATCCACCAGGTCCGGGGAACGAGGCAGGACCCACAAGCACGCTGAAGACACTCAATCATCAAAAGTCCTCGGTAGTAGCAATATAGACATCCACCCGATAGCGGACTGCAAGGACCTAAGGAGCCCTGGGGGAAGGTAAGCCCCCAGATGAGCTCACCGACCGGTCACGGAACCAATGAAACAAAAGACCCAGAGGAGTTTAACCCAGACAAAGTCTTTATCCTAATTTAGGAACACTCACCCCGCCCCATTTATCAAAACAAAACGCTCGGGAAGCAACAAAGGAGGCAGGTATATTGCAGGGTATCCCGGAGTGTCTGCCCATGAAACCTATTCTTCTGCAAGAAGAGCTTGGCGCAGCCATGCGTCACGACAATGGCAAAGCTCCACAGGAAAGGATAAAAGCACCTGCGAATCCCAGGACAAAATACAGCCCGCAGCAGAAAGGGAATCGATTTAATCTAACCAAAACCGCAAGAAAATTCTCTAAGAGGAAAAGCCCCAAATAAAGTGGGCCCCATGAAACGGACTAACAAGCTCATAAACATAGACTTGCTAGACTAATTCTTCAAGAGGAGAATAGATGTAACGGCCCCTCTTGCAGGCGAAATTTCAGACGTAGACATGCTGGGAAGCATGAATCTAACTGAGGACCGCAACCTAGACACCAAAGAAAACATTAAACTTTCAATGATTAAAGGAACACCAAAGAAACCTAAAGATACAATTCTGTCACCCATTAGATGGCACTCTGGGAAAGTGCCGACCGCCAGCCCACCGCTAAATAGGGTGCTAGGCAAATCCCCAACGTCAAACTTTAAACCATTTACACACCAGGAGGGAGAGTATCATAAAGCAAACAAGACAAGAGGCTTCCAAATACCAGTACATGAACTCTCCCAGGAGGAAACAGACAAAAGAAAGAACATGAATGTCCAAGACTGCACCCCTCGAGAGGCACAACCCACCAAACAGAGTTATGGACCCCAGACAATTCCAGTGGGAACGCAGGTTGAGGACCAAGGCAAATCCATTTCCTCGACGCCAAAAAACATGGGCCTGAACGATCCAACAGGTCCTGAAAAAATCTCTGCTCTACCATGCACCCCGATCCATACTAGAAGACTGAGTGAGTTACAGTATAACACAACAAAAGACTCCCCTAAAAAAAACAGACTTACTTACCATCATGTCCACAGTTACGATCGCCCTTGCCCCATTTAGTAAGCTTAACAAGGCCCTAAACGATACTTTGCGTGACCAAACTTCTCTCACAGCCATGACGCATACGAAATTGAACTTTTTGGAGGGCTTCATCATGGGGAACGAGGGGAACGTCACGACTCAAAACCTGAAGCTCTCACGTCAGGGTGAAACAGGAAGCCGGAAACAGACTCATCTAATAAACGACCACCTGTCTAAGCAGAACACAGTAACAAGTAGCTTGACGAAGAGAGGAAACAAAGACAGCTATTATGACCTGAATCAAACAGCACACTTCAAGGAACAACAAGACGTAACACACAGACTCTCTGAACAATTGGCCATGTTAGACCCAATGACTGAGATAATTACACTAATTGACAAAGGGAAATCTAGCAAGCAAGACCCTGCCTGCCCCTCGAATGATAATGAACCTGTTTTTGAACAAGGGAACCTGTTCTCTGTTACTAAACCCACAAGCAAGAATAGTGGTAAAGACGCCACTGGAGAACCAAAATCGAGTTTCACATACAGGATATTCAGACAACAGAATCCCGGAAAGCTAATCCAAGGGAGAATCACAAAACATGTAAGAATGACACTCACCAACGAATAAGGGAACAAACCAAACAAAACGACAGAAGGGATACTAGAAACATCACTGAGCAAGTAACCCAAAAACAAACGGCCTCGAGGTCGAAGAGTGCATCTACCAAAACTTGTGGTATAATATCGAAAGACCTACCGTGCTCTCCCGACGAACAATGTGAGTGGAGCACTTACACGATTGAAGAGTCAGAGTCGGAGATAAACCTGGCTTCGAGACAAACGAGGAAAGCAGACTCATTAGATGAGAAGGTCCTACAAGGGGAACCATCCAATAAGGTCCAAATATATGCTGCCACCCTCTCCCTCTATTATAACATTACAAACTAATCGATAGAGGGGGACATAAGAATCACGGTGGTAGAATAGCATCTAAAAACGAGCATCACAAAGCTGATTCTTTACTAGCACCGAGACGAAAACTCATATCAGTCCGGAGTAAAAGACGTGATAAACGCAGCGCATCATGAACCTCCATTGAAGAAAAACACCAAGTGACCTCTTCGAGGAAAATCAACAGTCCCTGCATTTTTAAACTGGAACGCAGTCGACATTATGGAGATGACCGGACCTTGAATAGAACTACCATACTCAAACTATTCAAACAAATACCAAGGCTCAGACATATCCAGAATGTGGACTTGTGGATGGTGGAACCCTGTAGTTCAGGGCGTAAAGACTGCTCTTATCTCCATATATCCTCTAATGTCATCGAGCATTTATTAACCAAAGAGATCGAAAGCCTATCAGTGTTGGGGTACGACCTGTCAGAAGTTCCCTACTCCAAGAGTAAAACACCTGTGAAAAATGCAACTCACCTGCATAGAAATCGAGATAGCCAAAAAGAAAACAAGAGAGCAGAACATCTGGGAACAAAAAACTGTACAATCTCCAACCACTGAAAGAAAACGTCCCTACACAGCGACCAGAATGAGAGAGACAGAACTCCGACATACGAAACATAAGAGCAGGACTGAATGGCATGAGAACAACGACAAGGCTTGCCAACGTACCGGGCATTGGGAAGCAGAGGACGATTACCCGGAAACAAGAAGAGACCCTAAACACAGACCAATCGGCCCACGTGGATTAGTACAGACTCCACTGGACCAGATTGTGTCCCATGACAACGAAAATTATCCCATATTGAGAAGGAGTAAAAGGGACTCTGATAAGGCCCCTCAAAACTGCTCATGGACAAAGGTTGATCGAGTGACACACCCTAAAAACTAGCCACCATCCTCGGAGGAAACCGACTTAAAATATGAGTTGGAGGTCGTACCCCGTTTAATGAAGACAACAGAACAAACATCTTAATGGGATGTTGGAACACTCGATGCTTTGACCATTTAACGAGGAAAAGCAACGTTAATTTGGGTCTTTATGATATATTGTGTCTGCAAGAAACGTGGCTGACAACAAAACCACAACTGGACGGCTACGAAGTAATATTTACATCTGCAAAATAAGGGGCAAAGGGCCGTCCATCTGCAGGTCTTCTGACGGAAATTCGAGCTGGCTCAGGAATCGACCTCCACGAAGTGACACATTCATCATACCGGACGCAGGCCTCAATATTAAAAAGGAAGCATTTGGCTGATCGATCAGACAAGATAAAGACAGAAATGCTCTTACTAATTAACGTGTACTGGAATCCAGAGGCTACATCAAATGACGACGACTTATATGAGATAGAGAGGATTATGGACGAAACATTTTCCAAACACCATTGGAACTACGCTATTATAAACAGCGACTTTAATGCCTCTTGCGTAGGGGTAGGAGCTCAAGACAATCAGTTAGAAGGAAAAACTTCATCTTGGATTTGTGGCAGACTGTTGGAAAGTTTCATGGCAGCACGTGACATGCATAATCTCCACTAGATAAGACACAAAGCCAATTTAACAACACCATCATGGCAAAGAGGAGACCAACAGGGAACGATCGATCACATGTATGTGTCCAAAGAGTTTTTGCCACAGACTAACGGTTTTAGAATCGACCAAACACAAAATAGTGATCACAATATGTTAATCACATCGTGCTTTGCTCTTTTAGACCTGCTCTTCTGTACACTTCCCGAAATAGCACCAAGGACTGGAGGCACTCGCCTGAAGATTACAGAAAAAGCACTGGAATAAATTGCAAACTAGTATGAAAAATCAACGATGAAAAATCTTCTTGTCTTAAAAAACAAGGAAGATGGCTTGGATTACACTCCTCTATTAACAAAATATATCCTGACTAACAACAAGAACATAAAATTATCGACAAAGCCAACACATACCTATAACTTGTAGTTGGTTAGGAAAAGACAAACACTTCGTCGACTGAGGAAAGTCCTTAAGAAAAGCTTGAGTAAAGAAAATATACTGAGATGGAGAAGAGCCCAAAGAGAATATAGGAATTGGCTAATTCAGCATTGTCATAACCTGTACCAGCTAGACTCTGAGCAAATGCTGCACGCAATTTGCGGTAACAAAAATAAAGAGTTCTGGAGCTTGATCAAAGGAACAACAAATTCAATCAATGACCAACTACAAAGCAGTGTAGGTGAAGCCCACTGGATAACCCATTTCTCTCATTTATATGCATTGACAACATCAGAAAAAGTCCAACCTGAACTAACAAGTACACTCAGATTGGAGAAACGGGTGCACTGGAACATCCCCTGTGACAACGATACAATCTTGGCCAAGATCAAGAAACTAAATAAGTCCAGTGCACCCGGACCCGACAGGATATGCAACTTAGAACTGAAAAAACACCCTGAGTTATGGGCTAAATTGATGGGTAAAATCTTCGCAAATTGTAACAACAGCCAGGCGGTTCTTCAGTCATGGAGGAAAGCAATCATCGTGCCGATCTTTAAGTGAGGGGCTACGGACGATCCAAATGAATACCGCATCATTGCTTTTTTAGATGTGATCGGCAAAGTTTTCGCTTCCTTGGCACTGGATGCCTTTCAAAATTGGCTTAGGGATTCAGATTATATGGACCCATTTCAAACCGGGTTCATAAAGAACTCGGGAACTACGACTAACACCTTATTGATATGTACCATCAAGGATAAGGTCTTACAAGGGGGACCGCCAGTTTACATGGCCTTTGTTGACCTGGTCCGAGCATTTGACCAGGTCAACAGGGACCGCTTATGGAACAAGCTTCAATCTAAAAACTGCCCGTCAACAATCCTGGAGCCGATAACAGCGTTATACCATGAAACAATGATGAGAGTGCGTTTGAGCAGAGAGGGTCGCCTGTCAGAAGAAATCCCCACGGCTAGGGGAGTAAAACAGGGTTGCCCACTGGCACCCTCATTGTATAACGCTTATATAGCGGATTACGAAGATTTGGCGGTCAAGCTCAGACGTTTCCCCCCTACAATAGGAGGAGTAATGGTATCGAGACTCCTATAGGCCGATGATGATATTCTTCTGGACTTAACACCCATCGGCCTCCAGAGACAACTGGATAACATGGCGATGTACTTAAAAGATAACAGCCTCCGACTAAATAAAACAAAAACCAAAATCATGATTATGGGAAGAACCACAAACAAATTAGCAAGGACCACCTGGAACAGCGAAGGTCTGCCTCTAGAAAAAGTAAACAGTTTCAAATATCTGGGAGGACGATTAGCAGTGACATTAAGGAAACAGTCTTTTTGTGGGAAAAGCTAAAAACCCTAAAAGCACAAGCTAAGGCTGCAGACAGAACATATGGCCGTTTTTCCCTCATCCCGGCTATAAACCTTTTAAAACTGAAAGTACCTACTGCACTAACCTACGGAGTGGAAGCTATACCCTCACTTCCAAACACAATCTGGCTGAAACTGGAGAGATATTATTGGAGAAGTGTACTAGGTTTATCAAGAACACCACCCATGGTTCTTATCAGAAGCGAACTGTGCCTACCATCGTTAACAGCAACCAAGGCAAGAGCAACCTTAATGCTATATAGAAAGGTGCTCTGCACTCCAAGGTCAAGAATAGTCTAACTGATCAAAAACGAGATAGTCGGTGGAACTAATTGGATGTTATCAGCATGGGAACAGACAAACAAGCAATTACTGAAAGAACTAGACACAAATGCGAAGAAACACTGACAAACAATCCAAATAAAGTGGCCAAGAAATTAATCGAGCTTGATTGGATCAACACCCTGGACCTAGAAAACATGTACTCCCTGACTTCCACTTTTCCGACAACTCCAATGAAAGCCAATGAAGTAAGAGGTTACTTAAAGAAGTTTCCTGATAAAAACCTGAGCCAAACATTTTTAAGATTTCGCCTAAATCAGGTAAAAACAAACAAAATCTTGGCATTAAGGAAACAATCGGCATCTAACAAATGCCGCTTTTATGAAGACAGCACCCAAGTGGAAACAAGCAGGTACCTACTACTTGTGTGTGAAGGGCTTAAAGTAGTTAGATCACGTTACCTCTCTAACCCGTTGAAAAACTTTTCTAATCTAGATGAAGAGGGATGGTGGTCTCTCTTGACGAGTGGAAATGACGGACGATGTGTCATTGGAGTAATTTTGTTTTTAAAACACCTTGACCTCAAGTAAACTACATAATTAAAGAAAACATCAAAGGCCCTCGAAAGAAACCAGACTTACTGCATGAACAGGACTTTTTATTTCAAGGAATAAACAACGTTTCAGTAGGTCTAATCTTTTTTTGTGTAAAATTTGCATTGAAATTAAATTAAAAAAAAATGTAAAAAAAGAAAGTCACCACTGGTCCATGTGCTGGATGTCTGGTGATGACCATTGAGAGGAACTGTGCTTCAGTTTTGGTCATGTGGGACCTTCGCTGCCCTTGATACTATTGACCATTTGTGTTTGCTAGTCGTTGCAGGGTCCTGGCAAGGACTGGAGTACCTCCAATCCTATGTCTCACCAGTGGATTTGGCTCCACATGGTATCCCGCAGTGATCGGTGCTCTTCCTTCTACTGACAAGCGTGTCTTCTCGTTTACGGAGTGATAAGATCGGGTAGCATGGTTTTCAGTGCCCGTTGTGTGTCGGTGGGCAAGCAGATTTAGGTCTCATTCACGGACAATCCTTGGACACTCCTTAAATTCCAGACAACTTGCTTCACTGAAAACACCATTTGGCATTTGTTTAAAAACACACTGGGTAAAACTAACCTTAGAACAAACCCAAAAGTGTATGGCGGGTTCTGAAAGATGCCCAAGGTTAGGCTAAGGAGAGTTTGGGCTCCAATGAATGAACGGTTTGCAGGCACTGCCTGATACCAAGTAGCACAGTATAAACAACTTGTTTGACCATACTCTTAACATGAGTGCACATGACGCACAGTGTTTAAGGTTGGTTAGTCTTAAGGCCTAAAAATGAGAAGTTTAACCCTCTTTTTTCTCTAAAACGTGTAATCACTAATCTATTATTTTGTTTCGACGCAACTTCACCACAAATTTTCTCTGTGCAAAGCTCCTTGCTGTCTAATCTGGAACCTTCGGCAGAGACAGAATGTTATTGCTCAAATGCTGTGACGTGTCGAACTCTTAAAGCATATCAGAGCCACGGAGCACAATCAGAGCTGGTTTCCTGGTCATTTCCATGTGGAATACAAGTGGAATACAGACTGGCCCTTATGGCCTTCAGACCTCTGCTTGCTAGATACTTGGTGGTTCTTTCTGCAGCCGCATGAGGTACATCATAAAGAAATGTATGTATTATTTACATTTATGAAGCAAACTAGTAAACCTGTTTATATCGACAAAACAGCTCTCTGACTAGCATTGGATTTATTTTATTTTATTTTATCTAAGAATTGAATAAAGCAACCTGTATCCACTAATCATGGAAGCCAGTGGCTGTAGAATAATACAAAATGTATCAAAACATGTAAGTAACAAGGTACACTCAAGTAATTGAGCAGCAACTTAAAAAAAAAAACATCAACATTTAGAAAGTGCAAATATACAACTGTAATCAAAAGGGGTATTATACAAAATGTAAAACAAACAGAAACAAAACAGGGTAATAGAGTTGCAGCTGGGTATTTTGAGGGACAAATCCAGGAGGAAAGGCAAGAGATGAAAGTCTTTAGAGCTGGAATACCCTTGATATGAATGGCAACAATCTCACAAGAGCTGAAAAGGCGGAAAAGACTTGAATTGAACATTGCCTGTAACAGAATGTTGATCTTTCTAGGCGTAGGATCCCCGACTCACTTTCCACCTTGCACCACCAGAGGTCCTAATCCTCTTGGCCGGATAGACAGGATCCCTTATGACACGCATTCTGAAAGTGTCACAGCACAGCTTGAACCAGACATGGGCGTGAGTGGACAACCAGCACATTTGAAAGAGAATGGAAATTATAAGATCAAATATCTGAATCACAGACATAAGTGTACAGACGGAGCGAAGGGCAGGTGGTCAGTGCCTAGAGGATGCTCACTCCACAGTGCAAGCCACAGAAATGATCGCACTCTTAGATGGAAGGAGAAAGATGTGGTTGATCTCAGAGATGTTTGAAAAAATTGGCTCCCTGAAACTCTTTAAGCAATTGCACTAAAAATTCCAATAATACAGGAGAGAATTCTATAAGTATATAGAAGGGTGATGCCCACTGCAGCCCTACACCAGACACGCCAAGTAGAAGTGCTGGGAGGGACCCCTCTGTGACAGGTCCTGGTGGAAATACAGGATAGCAAACTGATCTTTAGGTCTACTGGGGACCCATTCTGGTACAAGGGGTACAATGGAGGGGTACTCTGGCTCCCCCAAGAACGGGGGGAGCACATTTCAGGTTCCATGTTATTTCGGTACAGTTGCAACAAAGGATGTATTATACAGGAGATAAACTAAACAAGATGGCCAAATTCGTATCCGCAGGGGCAGGAGGGGAGCCTGAGGAACACAATGTGCTCCTGTAGCAGAATGAGATGGGCTGGAATATTGAAAACCCTAAGGGAATGGAATGGGAAGGGCCTTAAAGGGTCTTTCACTGGATACCATGAGATACAGACGTACACCGTTATGGCAAAGCACTGCTGGAAACCCCCACCAGTGGTAACATTGACTGCTATTTAAGTTACTCTGCCTTTACACTGTGCAGACCCGCCACCATAGTAGTTTCAAAGCTCCTGAACCATGTCCATGGCGTGTTGTGCCCCTGCCCAGGGAATTCTAGACTCTAGTCTGCTGGCGGGAGCGTGAATGAGAGTGAGGCTGCAAGCTGGGATAGGGGGTAGAGGTGAGGGATACGTAGGGCAATTAAGCAAGTGGAAATGCTTTTGTGTGAGAATGAAAGCGTGGTAATATGGTCCATGTGCAATCTTTCAAGAGTCATGGTAGGAACATAGTGGATGTCAAGAACAGTCTGAAAAGATCAGTGGGAGATGGGTTAGGCCTCCTGATAATGAAGAGGAAGGTTAGGGTTCATGTGGAAGGGGAGATGAAGAGGGGGGCATTGTAAGACAGGCAGTCCGAGCAGAAATATATTGGATGGCAAGATTAAATAACAGGATAATACTCTATCAGCATTCTAGACTCACTTAATGCACTGCTTATAAGCTCTAAGTGCCATGATTGGTGTACAATGTAAAAACAAACAAATCATATACACATCATTTGTTTAACACACAACTGCTTTTTATTGCTGGAATATGATTGCTATTGTATAGATCTTTTATGTTAAACCCCATATTATAGCATCAGTGCAGGAAACACATGTTTCCCCTCTGAACAGTGCACTTTAGAACTGAAGAATAGGATTCCTGCAGTAAAGGTTACTTTTGCTACATTGGAGAGATTCATTGTAAAGTGACTCTTGACAAAAGCATTCTGGAGAACACATTTTGGGGTCAATTAAGATATTAGCACATTTCTGTTGCTGCTCTCTCATGTTCAACTGGTGATTACTAATCATAAAATGCAAACAGAAAAAACATGTTAATTCATGGTTCTCTCCCCACCTAAAAGCCATTAGACTTGAGAAACATACATGTTAACAGATATGGAGATTAAACCCTTCTGAAACTAACAAAAACAACCTAAAAAAAACTAGCCTCCCTATACAAAAAAAGAAATAATCCTTGCTAAACAAGAATCCTACAATTTGCGCATCACCCAAGCTAATCCAATACAAAAGAACTATTCACAATCCTTAAAGAATTGGAAACACCTATCCAAGCCCCTGACACCTGCCTCAATGACAAAACCTGGTGCCCTAGCACATTCAGAGTGCTCTAGCTAATAAAATAATGACCTTGCAGGCTAAAATCAACAACAAAAAAGAATCCCCCTCGACCACCTCACCTCTCACCCTGTCCGAACTACCTAAAACCCTTTTCAACTTTAAGAAAGTATCCATTCTAGAAGTTGAAAAAGTGATCTTAACTCTCAAACCTTCCAATTGCCACGGCAACCCTTGCCCTGCACAAATCATAAAGGATGCTGCAAGGGACCTTTCCCCATTCATAACCAAACGTATAAATGCCTCATTCTCTTCCAGTACCATTCCTAACATTTTGAAACAGTCGTGGGTCCTCCCACTTCTAAAAAAACAAACACTTGACTGACCATTCCCACAAATTATCATCCCATTACGACAGTGCCATTCCTGCTTAAAATTCTGGACAAGGTAACGTACCTCCAAATTCAACAATATTTGGAATGCAACCACCTCCTAGGAGTACGTCAGTCAGGTTTTAGACCACAACACGGAACGGAAACTGCACTGATAGACCTTAAAGCACAAATAGACACCCTAAGGGACAATGGTAACACAGCACTACTTCTGCTGCTCGACCTCTCAGCGGCGTTTGACTTGGTAGATCATAAGACTCTCTGCCACCACTTAGACTCGGCCACCCACTTCTCACAAGAAGCCATAGGCTGGATTCAATCCTTCTTAGATAATAGAACCATGCGGGTCTTCGAACCTTCAGCAGCCGCTGTAAGTGATATTCAATCAACACTACAGCTAAGTCAATGCCTAGTCTGGGATGCTGAGGAAAACCCTTATTGATGTGTTTTTATGTCCAGTTCAGTACTCTGGATGACAACCCTTGTATAACACCCCCCTCTTAGAATCCCCCTGACCCCACTGAGCCAAAAAGTAGGTTTGTTTTGCAAATTAAAAGGTTTATTTGAAAATTTAAACAATATATATATATATATATATATCACACTTATATAAATAAATTGATAATGGATATTACACTTGTGAATATGAGCAGTAATCAGCAAGAGGTAACTTATGAATAGGAACAGAAGAATAAGGTGGGAAAGAATGCTTTATATGGTTCAAGGAAACGCAATGATGAATGAAATGCAGTACAGAAAATAACTTGTTATGGCTTCAACAAACGACAATGTAATCACTTTTCCTTGACAATTCACTCCCCCCCTATGCAATGTAAGAAATGGAAGGAGAGCACACAGTCTTCAAGAATCCCAACAAATCACACTTTATAATGCAATACACAGTTCCAGTTCCCCCAGCAAGCTTAGAGAAAACAAGTATGAGTTTTAAACACAGGCGAATTACTTTGAAATCTGGTGGCAATGAAGTGAAAATGCTAAAATTGATTTTAATTCCCTGCAGGAGGTTCAGGGTGAGGGAGAGATAATTTATATTAGTTCAGGCTCACTTTAGCAATGCTCTATGCGTAACTACCAGGTTGCAAACGAATTTTAACAAAGGAAAGAATGGAGCTGCTATTTTGACAAGTGGAGAAATTGAGCCAAATCGCGGTAAATTTTGCGAGTGCGTGAATCGCAATTGCGATAAAGGTATAAGGAGTAGGAAGTCGGTTCTAGGCTTGTTGGAAAGCTTAGATTCTAAGCTTTCAGAGGAAAGTCTCGTTCCTAGGACAAACGGTTCCAGAGATACGGACGATTTAATAAAGGTAGATTTTCGGATTTAAAGTAAAACTCAAATGACAGGTGACAGCTGTGCAGCTTTACAAATGACAGATGACACGATTTCTAGGAGGCTGTTCCAATTAGGTCAAAATAGTTTGGATTCGATTATTTTAACTAAGAGATTGGGTTCTGCACAGTTCTGGCGGATACTCACTCCTAATTTTGAAATGAATGGGCCTCGTCACGGATCTGGTCAACACGTCCAGCGGCGGTTCTCTCTGCTCGGCGGGTCAATCAGGCACTGGTTCTGCTCACAGCAATCCGGATCTCTGGTTCTGCTCAGAGCGGTCTGGGTCTGGTCTGCGGTTCCGGCAAAAGTTCTTGGCAGGGAATTCAAACAGCTCGCCCGGCTGTTGAATAGTTTGCAAATGATTTTAAGGATGCTGAGGCCTGCTGAGAAGAGTTCTCAGTTTGTGGGTTTAGGCCTTTGCTTTAAGTTCTGAAGTAAATTTCTGGTCTCTGAAGATTGATGGATGTGAAGTCTGGAGTCTCCCGTCAGAGCGTCCCGCAGAAAATGGAATTGAATTCCTCTACCTTTCCCAGCAGTCTCTTTTTATGTGTTTTGGAAGTGGGTGTGTGTGTGGCATAACTGAGCCTGCCCCTCTCTACTTGTCATTGGCCCAATTCTCCCCTCTCCCATGATTGGGGGAATTGGGATCTGAGTCAGAGTGATGAGGTCTGTTTGTGGGTCAGAGGATCCTCCCCTGGTCAATTTGCCCACAAATCTATATTTGATTCAAATACATATTTCCCAAGTACACACGTGGTTGACATTACATGTACATATTACACCTTGCTTAAGGTAGTCTCTGTTCCGCCTCTGGCATTTCTAGGAGCTTGCATTTAAAAATGGCAACTTATTTTCGATTTTAGTGGGTTGTGCAATATGGGATTTTCATCAAAAATTATACAAAGGTACATTTCCCTTCCACATATATCCCAGTAACTTCCCATGTCTCTAGCTTAAATACATTGTCTACAATATTCATAATTAGCTGGGATTTGCCCCAGAACATGGTACAAAATGGAGTTTGGACTCAAATCGTGAGGGCATTTTTCAAACTAAGACTCTCAAAGTTGTACATTCCTGTCATTTGGTTACAATAAGTTATCACTGTTTCTATAAAATATATATTTGTTGCAATTAAACTCCCCAAAGTGTTTGGGTCCGCCTCCAGAAGTCTGGGTGGGTCAGTGATCACATGTCTCTCCTTGCTGGCAGAGGGCTGTTGACAGGAAACACTCAAAATGAACATACCCCATTCAACAGAAAGGGGCTATTGTCTCTCTCCTCCAGGCTGAAGGGGAAACCCCCTCCCTCTCACTCAGAAGGGCCATGTGATATCCTGCCTCCTGTGGTAAGTCTCTGGGGTGTTAAGAGTTCTCAGCCTCTTGGCCTCTGGGAACAGCAGGTGGCTAAGATTTTCAATTAACCAACAAGCTTTGAAGTCCCTGCCCCTCCTGCAACTCCTAAATACAGTTTCCCTGTCAGAGTTTAGACCGCTAGCGCCGCCTTGGGGAATTTGTCGGTACTGCATCCATTTTTGAGTTGTCTTGAATTACTGCAATTCAATAGAGTGGTCTTTTGCTTGATAGTATAGGACCCTTGCTTAACATTGTTTTGATGGCATCCTTACAGTAGAGTGATGATGTGGAACCCCCCACAAGAAGGTTGTATCTTTGGAGTGGTCTCGTGCCACCTGCGCAGTTCTCCTATTCTGGCGTGAATGTGGGCGGCGATAGCTCATCCCCACATCCACCCAGTCTATTGATTTAGTTTGTTCTGGGATACAATAATGGGCGGCAACAGCTCATCCCCACATCTACCCAGTCTATTGATTCAACATGGGTAAAAACCCTTGACAAAACCCCCCCGCCAGACTACGCTTTGATTCAAGTCGAGGGGAAGTCAGGTGCAAAGGAGGTTTTGAGCCCTTGCGCTGGTATATCCCCATTATCTTCTTCCAATTCTGTAGATGGCACAGTTCAGCATCTTTTCCTCCACCCAGTTGGATCGATCGGTTCTCCTTGCCGGTCCTGATGGGAATATTGGGCGGTACCCCGGGCCCCTCGGGTCTCTGCTCCCGGTCCCCGGTCGTCCTCCTTGGTCAGTCTCCATGGTTTCCTCTCTCCTAGGATGATAAAGCAAAAGCGGCAATACACATTCCTAGACATTTTTCCACCACTATTAATGGTGTGGCGAACATGTACATTTTATACATCCGAATGCATTTTGCAGTCTGATTTTAAAAACAATATATAACAGGGAACATTTGCATTACGTTACTATATTTTTGATATGTGGAATATTTTAGAGTTTGCACTGACTTACTCTGGAGCGGCCCCTCTGGTATTGCAGAGGACTCCTCCAGTTGCTGCAGGGTGTGCCTGGGATGGCAACTCTTTAACTGATTTATATGTACCCACTTGTCTTCCCCCTCTGCCGAACTGCCTTTGGGGATGCGGATCTTGTACGCTACAGGGGAGATCTTGTCTATAATTTCGAACGGTCCCTTCCATGTAGGCAAAAATGTTCGCTGTTTGGCCTGGTTCCTTTGGAAATTGTATAGATAGACCCGGTCCCCCACAGTATATTCCTTCCTGTTGGTCTTCAGGTCGTAGTGGGTTTTCATGCTATCAGCTGTTCTTTCTAGATTCCGCTGAGCGTAGGCAAAAGCATGCTGAAGGTGTTTCCTTAAATTCTCCACATACTCATGAGTTGTGGAGGCATTTATCAGTGTCTGCTCTTGGGTCCTGTAGAGCAGATGCTGGGGAAGCACCATCTTGCGTCCGGTCATCAACTCAAATGGTGACATTTTAGTTGCAGATGAAGGGGTAGATCTGATGGCCATTAGGACCAGAGGTAGTCGGATATCCCAACTTGGCCCAGAATCTGCCAAAAACTTTTTTAAGATGCTCACAATGGTTCGGTTGTATCTCTCCACTGCTCCAGAAGAAGCTGGCCTGTAAGCAATGTGTAGATTCCTTTTAACCCCCAGTATCTCCCACATCTTTGTCATTACTTCACTGGTGAAGTGGCTACCTCTGTCTGACTCAATCCTTTGAGGTAGACCAAAACGGGAAAAGATGTGGTTAATCATCAGGGCAGCTGCTGTTTCTGCCTTGCAGTTTGGGGCCGGGAGACATTCCACCCACTTGGTAAACAAGCATGTAACGGTCAACATGTACTTGTTTCCTCTAGACGAGCGAATTACAGGGCCTACAAAGTCGATTTGCAAATCTGACCATGGCAGTGTCATCCCCCTCTTTTGGAGAGGCGCACAGTGTGTGAGGGATGATGGCTGAAATTGTGCACAAACAAGACACCCCTTCAAGTATTGGTCGAGGTCCTGCCCCATGTGTGGCCAGTATGCAACCTCTCTTAAGATTTCCAGTGTTGTGTGAAACCCCCTATGACCGGCGGTGGCCGCATCATGGGCGTGACTTAACATCAGGCTTCGGAATGAGGTAGGGACCACCCACTGATCATGGCCAGCTTGGGATTTCCTTACCAACAAACCGTCTTGGATTCGGAACCTTTTTGGACATTTCATCAACACTCTTAGGTCCTCTTTCCCAATGTAATCAGTATCCGTCAGGGGAAAGTTCTCAGGGTCCTCAATGTGTTGGTAAAACTTACCAATTATTGGATCCCCCTTCTGAGCTGTAATCAAATCAGCATCAGGGGTCTCCTTACTCCATTGTGCAGTTGAAAGATCATTGTGAGCATTGGTCTGGGACCTAGTGATAGCAGTGACCTGGATTTCCCCCAACAGGGACTCTATTTCTATTAGATCCCCTTGGATGGCCCCGGTTTTGGCCAGCTGATCAGCTAAGTCATTTCCAGTTTTGTTTGGTCCCTCTACTTTGGAATGCCCCTTGATCTTTTTCCAGTAGATGGTCATCCCATTCGATGTGACCAGATCATCAATATTTTGGATTAACTTCCCATGTTTCAGGGGTTTGTTATTAGCACATAACATGCCTCTGGTTTTCCAGTTAACCAGGTGCTCCACGAACCCGTTCCGTACATAATCCGAATCTGTGATTATGACCAGTTCGTGGAGTTGATGTTGGACAGCAGTGAGGATGGCCTGATACACAGCCATCAATTCTGCCACCTGACTACTTTGGGGACCAATTATGTACCCAGCGGAGGGTTCAGGAAACTCCTTCACCCATGCATTCCCTACGCCGGCCACCAGTTCTTTCCCCCCGTTGTTGTCAACATGGTAAGAGCATCCATCCACATAGAGAGTGGGCATTCCCTCACACTTGTCTTCTTCAAAGACTTTGTGGGGGGAATTAAGGTATGCCTCCATGTTGTCCTTTATTTTTAGACTTTCGTCCTCGAGACCGTTTTCTCTGGCACAATCATGCAAGTCAGCCAGACCTTGCGCGAGGGGACTCTTCTTGTTTTGGCCATATCTGACCTCCACAGGAAAGCCTTGCATTGACAGAATCCAGGAAGTAATTCGGGAATTACTCACATTTCCGGCCCGGATTCTGTCACTCTGGAGATATTGCAGAGGCTGGTGTGGAGTCTCCACTATGATGTGTTCCCCCTGGATAAATGGACGGTAATTCTTCAATGCCCACACCGTTGCCAGGAGTGCCTTCTCACAATCGTTGAATTTTTCCTCCACAGAGGATAAAGTTTTGCTCGCATAGGAGATTACTTTATTGACCTTGTCATGCTTTTGGTATAATACTGCCATCAAGCACGTATTAGAGAACCCTGTCTCCAGGAAGAACTCCTTGTTTCTGACAGGGTAAGCTAGGCAAGGCGCTTGTGAGAGGCTTCTTTTGAGTTGTCTTACTGCCTCGGATTGTTCTGGACCCCATTTCCACTTGACCCCCCCATTCAAGAGATGAATCAGGGGTCTGGTGATCTCTGCGTAGCCCTCAATGAACTTTCTACTGTAATTAGTCAGTGCAAGGAGGCTCCTTAGTTCCCGCAGAGTTGTGGGTCTTTCAGTTTCTGGAGTGCTTCCACTTTCTTTTCCTGGGGACAGAGACCCTGAGGAGTAATCTCATGCCCCAAGAAATTAACATGGGTTCTACACCACTGTGCTTTCTGAAAGGAAAGTTTTGCTCCGGCGGCCCTCAACTGTGTCAGAACATAACGGTTCTCCGCTATGTGTTCCTCCACAGATGAACTTTTGATGAGGACATCATCTACATAAGCCAGAATACGCCTCGCACCCAGGTCGGGAATGGCCTTGTGTAGAAAAATGTTGAATTAATTGCCGGAGTTGAGGTATCCGAAGGGAGTCTGGGTCCATGTGTACTGCTGGCCCCCAAAGGTAAAAGCCAGTTTGTATTGGTACTCCCTACTGACAGGCACGGTCCAGTATCCATTGGTCAGGTCTATTGCTATGAATACCTGTGACCCTTGAATCTGGGCCAGCCCTTGGTCAATGTAGGGCAGAGGCCATCGGGAAGTATGGACCCGTTTGTTGAGCTCCCTAAGGTCGGCGCAGAGTCTCCACTGGCCGTTTGGCTTCAATATTCCCAGCACCGGATTATTGAAGGTGCTGTGTACTGGACGGATTATTCCCCGGGACTCAAGGTTCTCAATTATTTCAGTAAGGGACTCCATGGATGCGAGAGGCAAACGATATTGCTTCACAAACACTGGAGTCATTCCAGGGTCCGTGGGAATTGTTGTGGTTGTGGATGTCGGTGCGACCACAGTCATATGAGTCTACCGCAAAGAGATCTTGGAAATCCAAGAAAACTTGTTTCAACTTTTGCTTCTGTTCCAGAGTCACGCAGGCATCAGCTAGGTTGACCCTCTCTTCCGCCATCTGCCTGAAGCCTGGAAAGACTTCTGGTTTGGCTATCTCAGCGGCCTCCTCCAGCTGGGTGGAGAAGTCCCTGGTCAGAGTGCTGATTTGGACTGGAGGCTTCAGGTGGGAAAGGCAGCCCTCATGGACCTGGAAAATCACCTCATCCCTCCTGAAGTCACAAGTCACATCTTCCTTACCATAAGGGCAAGAAGTGTACACCAGGAAGTTCCCCCCATGCCGGGTGAAAATCCTGTCTGGTGTTGTATTGTCATCACTGTCACTGTCAAAACAGTCCTTGGGGATCGGTCCTAACAGTTCATTTCCTAGATCAATGGAAAAATGTCGGTCATCAACCGCCATTACAATAATGGTGCCTGCGGCTAGAGTAATACTCTTTAAGTCGCTGTTATCCACCTCTATTGGAATGGTGTCATGTTCTATGTTGACTAATGGTATTGGGTTTACCCCTAACCCTTGCTGTTGGAGAGAAGCATTTAGATGTATATAAGCATCAGGGTTTTTCAATTTTTGTCGTCTTTTAACTTTCACTTCCAGGGAGAATTGTCGGGTCCTTTCTGGGATGGTGACTTCCTCTTTGATCTGAATTTCAACTTTATAAGGTAGCAATTGAGCTGACCTAAAAGCTTTTTCTGGATCATCAAAGCTCATGGGATTATCCACTAATCGGGACCAAGCTTTGGAGTTTATTAGGTTCAAACTAATGGCAAAGCGATTGAGAATGTCACTGCCTAAGTAAAAGGCGGCAGTGACGTCTCGCACGACCCAACAATTATGGACTATGCTCTTGTTGCCAATGGAGATTTTGAGCATACACCTGCTTGGCAGGAGATGTTTTGAATTGGGTACTTCCAGGTCCATTTCCCATTTGTCTATCAGTTTGAATGTGGGAATGGCTGGATATTTTAGGAGTTGGCGAAACATGGCTTCGCTGATGAAGCTCTTACCGTAGTTCACGCAGACTCGGGCGAGAACAGAGTCCTTCCCCTCATTTAACTGAACAGGGATGAACAACTGATCTCCAATTTGCTGAATATCAGCCAGGCCCTGAGCTGATTTCACATCTTTCTGGACTATAGGAGTGGGAGTGTCTGATTGTGGATTGGTAAAGAATTTCAGAGTGTTTCCTTCCAGTGTGGAATACCACCTGGAAGGAAGGTTGATTTTCAGAAATAGAGAGGACCCCCCCATCACCGGTCTGTTGCCCTACTGCTATTACTGTCACGTCTGGAATTTGGTTGTTCTGGAAGTGAAATTCTACTTGGTCAGATTTTTGTTCAACCATGTGGCAGGTGCCATTTAAACTAACATGGTTGACACTCTGTTTTAATTTTATTGGTCGGCTAGTCTGGGTCCAGAGGACCTTGTTTACGCAATCTATTAGGGGTGACAACCTTCTCAGGAGGTCATTCCCTAGTAAACAAGGGGTGCCCTCTGGAGTCACTACTATGACCGGGTGTTTCACCTTGTGTCGCCCAATTTTGATGTCCAAATCTGCAGTCCCCTCGACGGGAATCTCCTTCCCGTCAAAGTTCTGGAGTTGTCCAGGAAGAGAGGTGAGAGGAATACGATAATCTCTTCCCTTCCTAAATTCAGTTCATCAAAGGCCCTTCTGGACAGAAGGGTAGCTTGAGATCCAGTGTCCACCAGCGCTGAAATTGTACCCTGCCCCTGTACTTGTTGTACCGGGGCATAATATCTTCCCTCCTTCTCCTCAAGGGGGCACAGATAATGCACATTTTTGGACAACTGGTGGGCTAACTTTCTGGTTTTGGACATTGCTAGCCAAGAGATTTGGGAAGAATTCTGTGGAGAGCCTGGGGAATCTAAAAGAAAAAGTTGGCAACTGGAAATGGTTTCGGGTTCTGGGCCGCCCCCCCTTTTTGGAGGCAGTCATCAGGATGGGTTTGACCCATGGGATTTTGGTATTGTCGGTTCTGGGATGAGATGATGGGCGGCGGTAGCTCAGTCTACATATCTCCGCAGTCTGGATTGGAATCCCTTGGGACCCATTTTTCTTTGGGAGGAGATCCCCCATCTCTGAAGGAGAAGATTCTTTTCCCAGCGTCCTCTGAGGATCCCTCTCCCTCAAATTGGAAGACCTGTACCTCCTCCACAAAGTGGGTCTGTTTGGGTCCCTTGTTTCTCCTACCCCCCCTCTGCTCCTTGGGAGGCAGGCTTTCAGGAGCAGGAGATTTTGTTTCCGGTTCCTGGTTTTCCAGGGCCTGTTTACAAGTTGGGAAGGAAGCTTCCTCCAAGGCTTTACACCCCCCTTCCCCTTGTGCCTCCTCCCTGGGAACCGGTGGGTTATCGGGGTGCTGCCCCCGTCATTGTTCTGGAGCACCAGGTCCAGAGTTTGGGGCATTCTGCGGTGGCATGCTCATCTGAGGGTTCTGCTGAGCCCTCAGTATGTGACCCAGATCCCGTGCCATATTTTTGACCTGGCGCTCTAACTGGGAAACCCGCTCAGGCTGATACGGGGCTCTATTTTCTCCCCTGGGCTGATCCCGGGAAGGGTAGCTATCCCTTCTCTGGTAATACCCTGGGTTGGGAAGATTCGGGTACCCCTCCACCCTTGGCCTCCCCTCTCCCGGATTAGGTTGTCTGGGCTCAGGGAATTGGGGAAAGAAGGATGGATGATTTTGGGGCTGGAAATTGGGTGGATACCTGGGGAAAAAGTTCTGCCCAGGATTTGGAGAATTTCTGCCCTCCTGTGGGAAGTTGGGAGGGAAGTTCCCTGGGTTAGGTGCTTGGCTGGATCCCCCCACTTGGCCTGGAGGAGTCCACACATAACCCAGGATGGGTCGGTTTCCCTTGTAGCGGGGACTGACATAATCAGGGGAGTGACCCCATTTGTGGGACTACCTCCTTGGCTCCCTGTCTGTGACTGGCCCGAGGGCCTTCTGGGCTTGGCATGATTAGGTTCAGGTAGATTTTTAGCCCCCCCCCATCTCCAAATCCAAAACGGGGGTGACCTTTACCTCTGCCACCTTGGCAGCAGCAGGGGTGCTGTTGGTTTTGGGGTTTTTCAGCACATTATTTTTATTTTCGATGGGCTTCTGCACCTCATAGATCCGGGTAGCCTGTTCAATGACCCAGTCTAAAGATCTTTTCTCCTGAAAATCTCTCACGAGCTGGGTCATTATGTATTTGGGTAAGGCATGGAAAAACGTATTGATAAATTCTCTGCTATCCGTGCTCACCCTTCTGGTGGTCTAAGCAAAAGCACGCTTTAATTCTTGCACAAACTCTTGTGGGGCCTGATCCTCCCCACATTGCAAATTGTAGGCTGCCTTGCGAGCCTCTTGCGGATTTCTGTGCACAGAAAAATGTTTCAAGATGGCCGCCCTGTATGCGGACCACCTTGAATGGTTTTGATCCTTCAGCCCTGCAAAGAAACTGGAGTATTCTGGTGAGAAGGTCCATTTGACGTACTGGATGCAGCTACTGCTGTCCTTCAAATGGAAAGTCTCCATCATTTGCTCATAGAGCTCCAAGTGTTCCCAAACAGAATACTTGGCGTTCTTATGATAAGGCGTGATGACACTCCTTATTGCCTTTATTTGTTTCAATGGGTCCTTAAGCAAGTCCATTTTTGCCTTATTGGCCTTTTTGGTTCGGGTAACCCTGGTCCATTCATCCTCTGACTCAGAAGCACTGCTCCCAGAGGTGCCCGTCTGATCTTCCAGGTTTTCCTGGATTCTGTGAGTCTGGGAACGGCTGGCAGAATGTGGGGACCTGGTCTCCTGTGTCCAGTGCTTTAAGTGGGGTAAGAAACTGAGGGGGGGCCCCCATTTGGGGGCGTGGCCTAAGACGTGATGGGCATGGCCTAATTGGTGGGCGGGGCCTAAATGCGACATGGTAAAACTGGTCGGGCCTACATTACTAAGTACATATTGTGTAGCAGACTGCTTTCTACATGGCTTAAAGTATAACAAATCAAAGCTCAAGGGGATTATTTTATGCTACCCATGCCTGCCACTTATGCTGTGCCCATGCATTTTTTATAGAACAAAAATTGGCAATAAGGGCACATTGCTAGTGAGTCACATTGCAAAAGAAAACATTGCAAAAGAAAAAGAAAAAAAAAGTTTATTTGCCAGTTGACATTTTAAAATGCTCATTTGCAACAGTTAAATACACCGCAAATCACTTGTGACAATTAGAATTTTCAGGAATATTGAAAAGTTAGGCAGTGACAAAGGCAGTATTCTAATGCCATAGTGGGATGTTATTGCCCAGGGTCAATGCCTTATCTGGTGTATTGGCCCACACTCAAGTAACAAGGGTAGGATTTGTCAACACCCGATTGAAGCCCCTCTCCCATTTTGTTATGAAATTAGAATACAGTAAAGTCCCAACCATGAGTCAAAAACGAAAGGTGCTTTGTACATTGGAATGGATTGTACATTGGAATGGATATTGTGAAAGTGGAATGTCGGCTCATGGACATACAGTAATTAGCACCAGGAATAAAGATCAGGGTGTTAAGGGCCAGCATTGCGTGGAACAAATCCGGTATCAAATCCGGTATGGCATGCCAAATGCAGTAATTAGCACCAGGAATAAAAATCAGGGGAACATAAATGAAAGAAAATGATCATCAAGGGTCAGGAGAATGCTTCATATTTGTGCTAGGCAAAGGAAAACTACCCAACATAATGCCCATGTTGCTTCACACAACCAAGATAGTCCAGAGGACCAAAGACAACTGAATATCAGGGCGCACCAGGCTGGTTCACAGAGCCACCATGAGGATAATGCTGACTTTGGTGCAACAAATGGTGCAATGGGAAAATAAATGGAAGAAAATGCATGCGATCCCATACTTGCCAACCCTACAGATTTAGGCAGTAGGCTACTGCCTTTTAAGCAGTCCTGCCGCCTACAGATTTCAGTGACAGATCCTACTGCTTTTTACAGTGGCGGCATGTAATTATTGTGACTCTAAGGCAGGCTTCAGGACAAAGCATGCAACACATTAGTCTGTCTATACAGTGGACTGGTAGGTGATTACTTTAATTGGACTCAGACCAATCCACTGAACTGACCGCTACTTGACACCGTCCAGCACTCTTGCCGAGACAACTCTTAGGTGAACCACCAGTGAAATCAAGTGGCAGAGTGTAACACCATCACACAGCATCTGCTGACAATTTGGTGTTAAGTTACCATTCACAATTATTCAATTTTTACATTTCAACATCTTTCCATGTTGTGCTGTTTGCATGTTTTGTATTTCCCCGTGATGTCATTGTTATGGGAATTATTATTTTTTAAACTTGAAAAATCCTACACATCTTTTTGGTCACAGAATGTTGGCAAGTATGCGATCCTCCTCGCATGCGAGGGAACAAACAGCAGAACGTTTGGAACAAGGAAAATAAATGAACGAAAATGCGTGCGAGCCTCGCACGCATTTTCTTTCATTTATTTTCTCCGTTCCAAACTTTCTGCTGTTTGTTCCCTAAACAGCAGAATGTTTGGAACAAGGAAAATAAATGAAAGAAAATGCGTGCGAGGCTCGCACGCATTTTCTTTCATTTATTTTCCTTCCCTGGACTCTAACTTCCTCTGGTAACCATCCCGAGGGGTTGCCAGAGGAAGTTAGTTTCCAAGGTGCTCTTCCGGCAGCACTGCAGCAGGCAGCTGTGACTGGCAGAAGTGTCAGCCAGTCACAGCGTCGGTCAAGCTGTGACTGGCTGGCAAGTCTGTCAGTCACAGGCTTGCCTGACTCTGCCATGCCTGACCTGTTGATGGGCGGCCGGCGACTCATCTCCCGTCGCGTCTGTGGCGGGAGATGCACCCGCCGTGGCTTGGTGGGATCGGGGGGCCCCGGCAGGGCCCCGGCTCAGTCTCACTTTTTGGAGACTGCCGGGGCCCGGCCCCGGCAGGCCCCGGCCCACTTTAAGCACTGCCTGTGTCCTGTAATGCTCAGAGGAGTCTTCAGATCCCTCCTTGCTCCCAAGATTTGATGGGTACCCCCCCCCACTGACCTAACTGGGCAGAGGTTTTCAGGATGCCCTTAATGGGCCTACTCTCCTGGGTTCCCCACTAAATTGCACTGTGCTTGGGTGCCCATACCAGGATGCCCGCCCATCCATTCCTGGGAGGTACTGGCCTATGAGCCCCATACTTCTAGCTGGATAGTAATCTGCCATCCCCGTGGCCCTGGGCTCATGTGCGCGAGGGGACATGGGGGTGGCAGAGTCCAGGGACTGGGAGAGATGAAGGCCTCTGGTACCAGGGCTCCTGAGGTTATGCTCAGGCGTTTCCCTTTCCCAGCGAACCTCGTCTCTATCAGCCCCTGCTCCCTGTTGCAATGCAAGAACCTGCACTTTCAGTTCCTCAGTTAAGGCCTTACTAGACTCTATCAGTCTCTCCTGCATGGCTACCTGTTGCTGGAGCCTATCATTGTGCTGACAGAGAGCCTCATTTTTTCTCTGTGCCTCCTGATTGGTCCTGGAGTACTGGGCCAGTCTCTGCTGCAGCAGGGTTACCTCCTCAGTCCCATCCCTACTGGCCTGCTCCTTTCTTGCCAGAGCCTCCTCCACCCTCCTGGTGTGATCTAGCAAGCCCTGATGCTCTTTTTGGAGGTCACCCAGCCCCTGGAGGGCCAAGTGATTTTCTTCAATTTTTCTTTTTAAATGGCAGACTTCCTGGCCTAAGGTATCCCTTTCCTGACCAAGAGCCTGCATTTGTGATGCCAGGTCGTCCCTCTGCCTTTGAAAGGCACCAGCTTTCTGGCATTCTTCATCAAACTCTGCCTGGGTATCCAGGTCTTTCAAAATCAATGTATTGCTTTCCTCTTTCTCTCTGTCTAGTTGGATTTGCAGGGTGGCTACCTGCTCTGTGCATGCCCTGTTGAAATTGATCTGTTGCTCCAGCTTTTTCTGGCTCTGCAGTAAGGAGTCCAAACTGTCTTGGTGCTCCTTCTGCAAAGCCAGAATTATGGTATCCTGGTCTGTCTTTTCCTGTTGCAGTATATCCATGTCCTCTTTTATTTTAATGATATACTGCCTACTATCATTTTCTGACTCCTGGCTCCTCTGCAGCCTCTGCTCAGAAGAGACCAGGTCAGATTGGGCCCTTTCTAACGCCATCTGTTGCCTATTTGCCAGATCTTGGCCTTCAGCACATTTGTCCTGCATGGCTCCCATATATAGATACAAATATGCCGCTATCCTGCCAATCTTATTGTGTTCATCTTTGGCCTTAGAAGCTATATATAATTCACTCAGGGCCACATGTAATGGACCCTGATCTCTCCATATATCTGACCCTGTTTCAGTGACCTGTTGCGCGATTGCCTGCAACCAGACCGTTTGGTCCTGATGAGTCCACTCACCTCTCACAAATAGCTTATGTAAGAAGTGCTCTCTGGCTATTTTCATATCTACCAAGGTCGTCATTCTGGAATTTGAGTTCCTTCCTGACTTACAGAAGTTTGTATTTTATTTTGCAAAACAGACCGTTTCCTTAGAGCGTTCCTTTGAGGGATGCTTTCACAGTGTAAAACATCGTGGTGATCTAACCGGATATGTGTATCTGGTCAGTTGGCACACTGTATTAATCTGCACAAGTGGTAAACCTAACCCAGAATATCCCGGCTCCGAGCCCCCACTTTGTAAGCGATATTCAATCAACACTACAGCTAAGTCAATGCCTAGTCTGGGATGCTGAGGAAAACCCTTATTGATGTATTTTTATGTCCAGTTCAGTACTCTGGATGACAACCCTTGTATAATAGCCCCCCTCTTAGAATCCCCCTGACCCCACTGAGCCTTCTACCTAGACTCCACTCTCACCTTCAATTAGAGCAGCTAAGCCATTCCTTACACCTAACAACTGCATTACTCTAGCAAGAGCCTTGGTATTATCTAAACTGGATTATTGCAACGCCCTATACATAGGCTGCAATAAATACATTACCAACAAGATCCAGATCTTACAAAATAATGCTTTAAGAGCAGCCCTCAACATTCCCAAGAAAGCCCACATATCTGACTTGAGTAGATCCAACAACTGGCTCTCCACCAAAGATAAAATTCTCCTCAAATCAGCCTCCCTAACTCATAAATGCTTACATATGGTTGCCCCTCAGTACCTTACCTCCAGATTCCGGAGACAATCCACTAACCGCCCTTCCAGAACAGCCAATACTAACCTACTTCAAGTGCCTAGAATCAAAACGTATGAAGACTGGTGGTAGTAGCTTCCCGATCAAAGCTGCCCAAAACTGGAACTCGCTCCCACCCTCTTTAAGAGAAGACATGCCTTACCCACGCTTCAGATCTAACCTCATCCAATGGATTAAGGAGCATGACATTTGACCCGCTACCACACTGCCACAACACTGTCCACTACTGCGTATATTTGTACATACATCTGTATCTGTATAATTGTATATATTGTAAATAACTGTTGCTTGATGCTCTCTGCTGCCTTTTGGTCATTTGTATGATATAGGCCAGCACTGTTTATTAATATTGTGTACTGCAACGCACAGCAATGTAACCTAAGCTGAACAATCCTCTTTTCCTTCTTCTGCGCATTAATACCATTGGGTCTAGTGTGCTTTATAAATAAATAAACAATCAAACTAACCAGTCAGCAAAAGCGGCAATTATCAGGTGTGGGCAAGAGCACCAAGTTCCCATTCAAGAGCGGGTTCCTTGCTTTGCTGGCTTGCAAATATCTCGCAAGTTGTCAATCTGGAAGAGTGGACTGTAAAAAAGTATTTGTAAATCGCTGAATGATACAGCTACTCTTTAAAGGTCTGTTTATAACAATTCTAATGTCTAGATTACCACCGGAACTATAAGAAATGGAGCAATAAAGCAAAACTATAACATTGCACACCAATATATTAATATTTATCTTGAAAAGATTCACAAGAAGAACACAGGGCTGTTCCAAATGCAATGTCATTGTTTGCATTGTGCAAAATCACTTCTGGGTGTGTGCTGCAGTCGTAAAACAAACCGAGAAACACCCTTCCAAGTCTTTGCAGCTCAACTAATTTATCTTTAAGGAATTAAGCGGGATCGGAGCACAGGTTATTCCTAAAGAAATATAAAATGTTTACTGCCCACTGAATAAATCAAATATTATGGTGCGGGGAAGGGAGGTCGTCGTTTATTGCCCAGTGACTGAGCGACTCATTTTCCTTAAATCCTAAGTATTCATTGTATAGGTTTTCACTTGGTGGTCTTTGAAAGACTTGTATTTAAGAACTTGCTAGAAACTCTTTCAGTACCCAAGGATCACAACGTTGACAATTAAGACATTTTTTCTATTGTCAATTTCAAAAGTGAAATTGGACTTGAACTTAAATTGCTCATGCTGCTCATTTTACCATTCACGTTGAACCCTGGGTATGGCACAGCGGACCTATGCACCCGCGCCACCCACGCCCCTATGCCGGTCTGAGAGTTTGCTTTGCGATTGATTTTGGATTGTGGTAACTCCCGAATCACATTTGTGTTATGAGCACTAGGGCAGATGAACGTCACGTCGATATGTCTACAAAGCATGCTTTATTCAGTTTAAGATAATAGCACCTATCTGTCGCAGCTCACATTGCGACCTAAATTCATGGATGCTATTTGTCCTCTTGAAAGCATATTTATGTGTTGATTTTATACACCGCGGAGCAGATGAAAATGCAGGATAAAAAAAGACGTCCTTAGAAGGCAGAGGAACCGTCAGCCTGGCCTGCTTATCCGATCAGTTCCCGCTGAGCTACCACCAGGGGCATTTCCGTCAATGGCCCTCATTACGACCCTGGCGGAAAGGGGAAAACGATGGCGGAAATGCAATACCGCCATCGAAAAGCGCTCGGTGCGACTATGACCCGTCACCGCAAAGTACGAAGCCATTAGCGACACCGTAGTGAACGCCAACGCTAACTGCACTAAGCACGCGCGCGCGCACCATGCCAAACCGCAAACACCACCATGGTGCAACGGTACGCCAATTCCGACCCTAGCGGACATGTACCTAACGCCATCAGGCATGGCGGAATGGACCATTCCGCCATGGCGAGAAATACGGCATCGTGAACCAACCGTAAATGGCCCACTGAGTGCCTGTACTCCACTCCCTGGCCACATTGCACAACTCCTGGCAGGCGCAATGTACTCACACCATGCAACCAGTGAAATCTACAATTCACCCATGCATGCCAACGTAGAAATGCATGCAGGTGTTCGAAGCGCCCCGTGAGTGGGCATCCATGTACGGCATTTCACCATAGCCGTACTGATGCAGCACAGGCATGTGAAGGTACAAGACATCAAAATGGAAATCAAGAACACATGACACAAAACAACAGTAGTCCCCCATCGCTTGCCACCAGCGCAAGGCAACATCCAAAACAGCATCCTGAGGGGGATTGCACCAGACCTGTACTCTTGCCAGTAAACAAACCAACCATCAGCAGAAGCATGTACCACACAAGTTGGCAGAGTGACTGAGCAGCCAGGCACATCCCAAGAGGGGCCGATGGGAGCTGCAGGGCACAGATGGCATGAATACAGAAGCTATTCCAATGGACATGACCCCAGTCCCCCTCCAACAAACGCACGCAAACACAGGCACCTGTGACCAGCCACATTCTGAACATCCCATCATACCATCAATCGACCTGGCTGACAGGCACCAGTCGGCCAAAAGCCAATCCCCCGCCCCTGAACAGCACATCATGTAAACAGTCACAATGGCAGCCCCTATCCGTGACCACACTGTGCTACGTAGGCAAAAGCGGCCAGTACTGTACCACACAACTCAACTCAGAAGGCGGAACACAATGCAGATCATCTCGCAATACATACCGCCACAAATCGAAAATCGCCACATCACCTGCAAAGAATAACGCAACACGCCAAATATCGGAATACAATTTAAATGCACATCCAAATGACAAAGGCCTCACAGCAATTTGTAAAATAACACCAAAACATCCATCATCACCGAGGGCTGCATCTGCAATAATTGACCAGCTTCCACTTGTGTGACGCCCTGTACCATCATGGCACACAGGGCCAACATCAACGTTCCAAAAGGCAACATGGAAGCGGCAAGAACCGCAGGTCCGTCCCATGAGGCAGGCACTAGTCCAGCTGAAAGGCCGAAATGTTGCACCTAGCCACCAGAACAGCGTAAGGGCATGTGGCCCATTGGCGATCGTCCCATAAGATCGTAATGCTGCTCCACTGATTCACCCGAAGCTGCAGGTGTCGAGAGTAAAAACCATCTGGAGGAGTGGCGTACAGATGGCATCTGCAATAGGGCAGGAGATACCTGTCACCAAAATGAAACACAAATTAACCGATTGCACTACATGACACATGATGCATCACTATCTTCATTCAACACACCAAATCCACACCCATATGCATGCTAGCCCACTCCAAAGGAATATACACACCCCTAAATCAGTATCGATACATAACGAAACCAATCGAGGTTAATACACCATTGGCAACGTCGGTTACTGTGCATGCGTCCGTCAAGATAGAACCCATGACATGGGATTAGTAACGTGCCTAGACACAAGTGTATGAAGGCGCGTCGAGACAGGGAGGATCCGACAAGGGCAGATAGACGTAAGTCCCACTATGGCAGCCTTGCATCACATAGCGCAGGGGAAGGGGATTGAATCAAAAAACACATGTACATGGCAGACCCTAAATGGAATCATCTGTCCATGCATCCATTCATCATTCCCTCATCCCGCAATGAAAACGCATGAACATTCACTCACATAATATGTGAAACTTCCATCGCGTCTGTGCGTAATGCAGTCTGCAAAAACCACTGTGCTCCTGGCCGGATCTGTAGTGTCGTGAAGCTAGATGGACTTGGGAACGTCCTGCCTTATCGTCCACTACGCTATTGCGCATCCCATTCAATTCATGTCATTCATTGCTTGCTCGTTATGGGCCCTGTCCCAAGGACATTCAACAATAGAACGTTACATTTCCAGGCAGACCTGTGGGCGTCTCCTCACCGCTACTTCGCAACCAAAAATCCTGGCCTTCGAATTCCTCACTTGCAACATTACGTCGAAAAGGCTTCTGTGAACGCTTGCATTCACAATTACATCAATGTAGTGCGGCTGTGTGTCATAATGCTAACTGGCTGCAATCACAAATGGGACGCCACGCCCGTCGGTGAAGTACGATACTGTGCTGCATGAGGGTCGGCCATCGATCGAGCCCTACATACCACTGACTCTTCACAGGTATGTAAGCGGCTGCAATCATAGCATGTGTAACAATGGGAGCATAGCATGAAAATCAGTCAAAGTACATCACACTGCCATCGGGATTTGATACATGATTCCAATCCCAAGATGCCATGCGGCCAAATGCAGCCTTACGTGCGGGACGTGCTCGGCCAGAAGGGATTGCATCTGCCACAGATTCATTCAATCAGCACAGGTGGAGGCCATACAGGCCGACAGCACATATATAGCAGACCCAAACCCCTCCCACAACCACTCCCACTCCAAAATGCTACCGGCAGGACTAGCGATGTTGGGCCTGGGGCACCAGATAGCACTGCAAGTGCTACAACTACAAGAAGACGACGAACAACAACAGGTACAACAACCGGGCGCACAGGGGAGACGGAGGAGAAGGAGGAGGAGGAGGGCAAGGCAGGGTCAGCAAGGCCCACAAGCACTGCCACTACCACCACGCAGGCGGCCCGCAATCCCACGCCTCCGAGCTGATCCGTTCAACCTCACTGCTGAGCAGATCCACACCCTCTACCGTTTGGACCGGGACACCATAATCGCCATTGTGGACATGACACATGCTGACCTCGTGAGCATGATAGATAGCCCAACCGCCATCCCACCCCTACTGAAGGTGGTGTCTGTACTCCACTTCCTGGCCACAGGCACCTACCAGCACACAGTGGGACAGTTGCATGGCATTTCACAGCCACTGTTCTCACGGACACTCTCCCAAGTGCACGATGCCCTCCTGAAGCACGCCGACGACCACATCACACTACCACGCACGTACCAGGAGATTACCAACGCAAAGGTGGGATTCCATGCACTTGGCGGCATCCCGGGTTGCATTGGTGCCATCGACTGCACCCATGTTGAATTGGTTGTCCCACATGCCATGGAGGTCCAGTACCGCAACCGGAAACAATTTCATTCAATCAATGTGCAAATGGTGTGTGACTCCAACAAGATCTTTACGCATTGTTGTGCCAGATTTCCAGGATCTACCCATGATTCTATGGTCCTGAGGAACACAAGAATACCACGCTACATGGAGCGACACGCAGGGCACAGATCCTGGCTACTCGGTGAGTCTCATTCCATGCATGACATCGTGGCCCATTTGATGCGTCAATGACCTTGCAGGAGGGGGGGGGGGCTACTTAGCACTATCATTCCACTGACACCCTTTATTCGTCCCATACAGGTGATGCCGGGTATCCACTGAAGAGATGGCTCCTTACACCAATCCGGAACCCACAGAACCAGCATGAGGAGGACTACAACCATGCCCACTCACGTAGCCGTGTGGTCATTGAACAGGCATTCGGCCTACTGAAGGCTCGTTTCCGCAGCCTCAGCAGGTCTGGCGGGGCACTCATGTACAGCCATGAGAGGGTTTCTAAGATGGTCATGGCATGTGTCATGCTGCACAACATGTGCATACGTAGGAATGTGCCCATGCCCCCTGACGCTGTACTGCATGCACCTGAAGATGATGATGATGAGGGTGGGGATGTGGAGGCACCCCAGGGAGTCCATGAGGCACAGGATGCACGTGCAATCCGACAGAGCATCATAGATGCATGCTTCTAGCAACCACGCATGGTGCCTATTACACGGAAAGGGGACCTGTGGCACTGTGTGTGTGTAGTACAGGCACATAGTGGACTGTACGCCTATGAAGGCCTCGTACGCAAATATCAATGTCCACACATGTCATTGGATGATAATGAAGTGCTGTATTGTTAATGTGATTTGATTCATACACCCTATGGACCCGCCACCCAGTGAAGCCCAACACACCCCCTCCACCCTACTTCCTCCCCCCCCAACACCAGTGTCCAGATATGCATGCTGCCCGTGGGTAGACGCTATTGCAAGCCCCCTCTACGGGTATCAGGGGCACCCCTGCCCGTGGAGCGCAGGTTCCTGCCAGATCTGCGTTGGGGGCTGCCCTGGACGGAACTTGCCACGGATGACGTCTCTGCCTGCTCGCGTCCATGCATGTCTCTGAGGGTTTGTGAGAGCTCCGAGAGCACACGGCGCACAGCAGCAAGTTCAGCACAAACGTCTTTGGACGTCGCATGCAGTTCCCCCCTCAGGCTCTCGGTGCTTTTCTCCATTTGTGCTCTCAGGCTCTCGGTGCTTCTCTCCATTTGTGCTCTCAGGCTCTCGGTGCTTCTCTCCATTTCTCCCCTGAGGCTCTCACTACTTTTCTCTATTTGTGCCCTGAGTGTCTCGGTGGATGTTTCCATGGCTGCCCTGGAACCCCCGCATTCATTTGCATGGTCCTTGAGTAGCGTGGACGCTTCCTGCTGTTGCTCGATCAGCAGGTCGAGGGACTGTTGCCTCTGCTGGGCCATGGACATTTGCGGTGGTGTGACAGGGGGGCTGCTCAACACATGTTGCCTTGGCACAGGACTTGTGGGGGTTGGCCAGTCGTCGTCTTCAGGGTGCCCCTGCGTGGTTTCGTCATGGTGTAGGGGATGGAACATGCAGGGGGATTGGGAAAGGTCATGGATGGTACCTACGTCGCCAGCACTGTTTTCCGTGTCGGAGCATGCTGGCATGACAGCTGTGTCACCTATGGTGCTGCTACCACCAGAGGCAGTGCCATCAGATACGTTCTTTGGGGGGACCTGTGGTGCTGGGGTTGTGGACTTGCTGGCTGCTGGGGTGCCTGTTGCAGTCCCCTCCAGTGTGCTGGCACTTGATTCCTGCTGCTGCCGTGTCTTGATCCTTGCACCTGAGGTGGAGGCTCTTGGGACGTTGGTCCTGGCCCTCTTTGCAGGCGTGCTGGTAGGGGTGTCCTGCAGCTCGTCGTTGGTATCGGACCCTGTGGTGGAGTAAAGAGGGGCGAGCGTTAGTTATGGGTCTGTCGGATTTGGAATGGCAACGTATCAAATGCATTGGGGTGGTACATGAGGCTGATATGGGACTGGGCCTTGGAGGTGGTCTCATTTTCGTGTGGATTGAGGATGCATTCATTTGGCTGCCTGCAGTTAGGGGGTGCATGCTGCACATGTAGGGGTTGTTTATGGCATCTTGATTAATTTGTTTATTCATTCTGACTTTTAGAGGGCGCTGTCAGGGCAAAGTATGTATTGCACTATGGGGTCACATGGTACTGCACATGTTCGTGGTTTGTGGATTTCGCATTGTTTCTCTTGGCAAACCTACCTGATTCTCCGGATGTCGGCACTCCTTTCTCCATCCCTCCGACTCCCTCTATGCTCTCCATTCCTATGGTGGAGGCGCAGATCTCCTCCCAGGGGGTCAACTTGATGGGCGACTCTGATCCCCCCCCGGTAGCTGTGGCGATGTTCCTGTTCGCAGAAAGTATGCTGCGTACGCGGATCCGCAGGTCGTCCCACCGCTTGCGACATTGCTGTGGCGTGCGGGGTGTTGTCCCCACCGCACTTACGCGCTGTGCCACAAGGGCCCATATGGCCTTCTTGTTGGCAAGGGCCGTCCTGGTCATTTGACTGGAGAAGACGACGGCGGCATTTTCCTGCAGGGTCTCGGTCAGCACGGTCAGTTCCTCTCGGGAGAAGTGGACCTGCCGCTTGCGATCACACGCTTTCTTGGCTACCTTTCCCATATTTATTTTTTTAACTGGGGTTGCTAACGGGTTGGGATGTGTGTCAGGGTCGGATTTTTAATGGTTGTGTTGGGATTCGGATTTTATAGTTGTGCGGCGTGCTGTTTCCCGTTCCGGCCACATGCTTTTACTTCCGTTTCCGTATATTTACGGTGCCCGTAATTTGCGGTGCCCGCTCATTACGGTGCCCGCTCATTACGGTGACCGCTAAGATGGGTGGCGGTATTGCACCTGGTGCAGCGTACGGCGGCGGTAAGGGCCGTTTTGGGGTCATTTCCGCCATCGCAGCCTTTCGGATTCCGCCATGGCGTAATGCTCGTGCCCGATGGGTCGTAATTAGCCGCACTTTGCTCCTTCGTGCAATGGCGGAAACGCTATTTACGCTGTTGCGGTCCGGTCAGTCAATTTCCGCAAGGGTCGTAATGAGGGCCAATGACACTTAAACGTTTATCGATCGTTTCTGCAAAATATGAGCCCATAGAATACAAAATAAAATTAGTCCAGTGGTAACAAAACGATTTCTTCTTGTGTGGCCAGGACTGACACATTGCACATTTCTATGCTATCACCGGGCGATTGCATAACCCAAGCCTCGGAGGATAGCTCAGAGGCAGCGTGCTCGCCTTGGAAGCAAAACGACACGAGCTAAATAGCCAATTACAATTACAACCCAGCATTTACAAAGCCAATTGTTTCGGCTTCAGTATGGGCATTTACAAGGTATGCCGCTGCAGTGAGATGGGTCCGGTGTTGTGAAGCCTTGGTAGAAAGTAAACAAATGGCGCTCCCACTGCTTGTTGAGTGCCACAGCCTCCTGTGCTGCTCGAGTCCGTCGCCGTTGCAGAAAGATGCACACAGCATGGAATGTTCTGGAGCGCCTCAAGTTTAACTCTACCGAACACACAACACAGGAGATGCCAATGGGGCTACAAAGATTATTGTATTTACCTTTTTTTTATTGTAAACAGGATATCCAAAAACAAGGATGACTGAAGGTCAGTCCATAAATGCTATCATTTTCGTTGTACAACGTGTTGCAAATAAAAGAAGATAAAGTTGTGGCAACCGTGGCAAAGTCTGACTGATCACACCCCCTTTCTGCCACATACGGTCTCTGGGGATACGGGATGCCCACCTGTTACGCTATGAACTATCAAGAGGCGCTACATGGGGGATTCTCCTCGCCCCATCTGCATGTGCCCGGTCTTCACGTTGTCAATCATCGCGAGAAGTGAATAAGCAGTGGCCCAAAGCCAAATGAATGTTGACTGAAAGAGGAAAGTTCACCCATCCAGTCACTGTAATGTTCAGAAATGTCACAGGTTTTCAGCACTCCTGCAGGGCGCATGTTTGGGAGAACGTGTCCACTCTTTGCCAGAGCGGCGGTCTCGGGCAAAGAAACAGCATGCATTCTGGTGTTGGCTTGGGAGGAGAAGAGAAACACTGTAGGTGTGAGCCATCTTCCAGGAGGCCGGGGGTACCGAGACCCCCCCCCCCCCCCCGTTGAGCTGATCTGCAGAACACCATTTGCACCTGTCTTCAAAATGGCGGACTGGCCTTTTAAACCCTTGGCCATGGCTGTGCAATCCGTAACAGTTACTTATAACCAACAGGGGTCAATAAATAGCCACAACTGGGAACATTTATTCAAATCCTGGAAAATTCAGGAAAGCACCTGATAGGGCATACATAGGAAAGGTGTCTAAGTGACTCATGGACCTGGAAATGGCATCCCCAGATCTCCGTGACTAGCTGTATTCCCAAGCCAAGCCACCCAGCCCATCTGTTAAAGGCCAATAGGCAAGAACAAAAACTCCCCGAATCCTACCCATGATGAGTGGGAAATCATGGACTGCGTTCAGGAACAACATGTGGAATAACCTACCCCGGTCCTTATATCCTCGAGGGATGTCAGGAAAGATTTCTCTAACCAGTTACCCGGACTCTGCCCAAATACGTAGGAGAGAAGGACTACATCTACCATAATCGCACTCTTCTCCAGAAGGAAAGCCCAAGCTAAACTAGGGTAACATATTTAAAGATTTGGGACAAGGAAGAGTATAGAGAAGACCACAGCACCACGTAGAAGTGCTTTCTACCCACCTAGAGGAAAGTCATCGAGGACATGCATCCCTTTAATATTGTAGCATGCCATGCCCATGTAGCAGCCAAAGAGCCAAAGGGAACTGTTTTCTGTGATCCCTCTAACCAAAAAGGAGTTCACAGCTAAAAGAGGAACATCCTAAAATCAGAAGTGGCCAGAAAAAACTTCAGGAGAAGAGAACCTGTTCAGCAATAGGCAGCGAACGAGGGAGCAGCTGCTGCAACTCGTCCAGTCGAGAGAACATTCTATCATGGGTTCCAAGATGGTGGATGCTCTACATGAAGACTGCCACACACATCTCTGAGCTACAGGGCAACCCAAGGACTGGGCATTTCCAGGGATCAAGACATTCATCCCAAGCCCCATCCATATAAGCGCGGGAATTCATGAGAGCAGATCTGGTGAGCTACACTTTGGAGTTGGAAGGCGGTGAAGCAGCGTTGGATTGAGCTTGATGTGGAAGTGGATTGCGGCAGGACAGGGAAAGGAGACTGAAGAGAGGTGGCGAGAGGGCAGGGGAGAAGGTGTGATGTGAAGGAGTATAAGGGGAGGAATATGAGGAGGGTCGAGGAGGTGGTGAAGAGTAAGTAGGTGTGGAGTACATATGTGATGACAGGTTAAGAGGGGGAGCTAAAGGTGGAGAGGAAGGAGCACAGAGGATATTGGCATTTGCATGGAGAAAGGGGACAATATTAAGAAGGAGGTCGGACATCAAGAGAGAAGAGGAGTGTGTCGAGGGGGAGTTTGAAAGAGACAATGGAGGAGAGGGGCAGGTGTGTGGAAAGGAAGGTATCAAAGAAAAGGATGTAAGAAGAGTTGTGCAGGAGGAGTATAGTCATAAGGTGGCTTGAGAAAGTATCAGTAGTGTATCCAAGAGCTGGCTGGAAGAAGACTGGAGGAGAAAGTGAAGTAGACTAACAAAGAGAAGGTTGTAAGTAAAGAGCAGAGGAAAGTGAATATTAGCGGACACGCCCCAAGTCTGACGGAGGTGAATAGAGGAGGGGTGTACGAGCATGCGGAAGAGTGCTGAGGGGGACTGGAGGAGAAGACGGGAGTTATAGATGAGGCAAGAGACTGCTGCAACTCCTTGAGGAGGAAGACACGAATGGGATGTTGGGGACTATATCCCTAAACCGTATGTTAGTTTAGGAAATTCTGGGGAAATTGGTTTTCCTTTATTCAGCCCCTTGGAACACTTCAGTTACTCTATGCCGACAATGTTCATATAAGATTGTTCTCAGTAAGCACTGTCCTGGTTTGTTGATGGAAGCTCCCTTACCTTTTAGGATTTCATCCCAACCCGATCCTGACAACGTCAATAAAACCTTGTTGAAATAATATTATTATTAAGTTTCTTGTAAAGTGCAACACGCTGAGGAGGCCTCAGTGAGCACAATATATACCTGATGTGTGTGTGTTCGGTCGGTCCTTCATCACACAACTCATCAATATGACTCCATGTCACAATCAGGCACTAAAAGGTAATAGAGCTTAAAAAGCCATGCAATATTACGAATGTTGTGTAAGGCCATCACCAACTATGTCTATTTCAAAATGGTGTAATATCCCGACAAGCAAAGACAGCATTTACCTCTGCTACCCTGGATCCATTGGGAACCGAGGAAAGAAGAGAAAGAGGGCACAACAACCAGCAGTTCCTCTGTTCCAATGGGAGCTGTGCTTTGGACATTTTATCAAAGCTGCTTCACCCTTACTCGCACGGGCTGCCTTGCCATTCTCAGTGCAGGTGAGGCCATCCTCAACACAGAATGAACTATGACTAGCTATCACCTCTGAGGTATATTCCCCCTCAGGGATCCGACGGACATCATAAAAAACGCAATCTTTGCTCGTGTTGTCTATCTGATTTCACTGAGAAACCCTCAGTAGAATCTATCCCTGTAATTGATTGCTCCCTATTTATAATTCTATATATCTTTCAAGTGGCTATACCTGTAACACTTTCATGCTGTTACACGAAAACAAGCATCCATTTTGTAGGTCAACTATTTACAACTGTCCGCCAGTACTCATACATAATGTGAAGAAAAAAACCAAGCCAGTCACAATGTATGTGTTTGTGTATACATCTCGGTAAGCAGATCCCAAAACAATAGACAGTTTTTCTTTGCAAACTCTAGAACATTTTGAATCATTAGAACCATGTTGCAAGATGCCTTTCTTGAACAGATCAAGGACTCAACACTGAGTTAGGCGAATCAAGGCATGTTCCAATTGAAAGCAACTGGACATTCCATATAAGTTAATTTTGGTTTTAACCCTATTCCAAACGGTCTCTGGACCTCTGTTTACCCTCATGGGTCGAGGGAGTCATAGGTTTAGGCAGGTATGGGGATCCATGCAAATGCCCAGAGGATGGGCTGCGCTGGAAAATATAGACCAGATGTAGGAGTATTCACTGTTATTGGCCATTTATAACCAGACTTCAAAACCAAGGTGAGGGATTGGCACACTATAAAGTTGGTCTACGGAGCTCAGGAAGGTGCCAGTGTCCTTGGCTTCCAGAGTGAAGAGCCAACGTCCCCAAGCAGAGGAGCTCACAAGATGAAATGCCACTGGGGTTGTTGTTGCTGCTATTTCACAGAATCCTGGCGGAGCCAACTGTGCCCCTAAAGCTTGCACTACTTGCTCAGTCAGCTGCTACTTGCCATGTAAGCAGCATCCAAATATATGGGAAATGCAGTGCCGCCCAGGTAAAATACAAAATGCTACAAAATCCAAATGCAAAACCAGGATGCGAAGTCCCAGCAAAAATGCTCAGCCAGCCCCTTGGTGGTAACTTTGAGCAGTGATAAGGCATGCGGGAGTCGGGTCGCCTTCTCCATCTTCTTACCAGGGGAAGTAGGTAGGGGTTGTGACGAAACACAAGGCTTTGTCACTTTGAAACAGGGAGGAACCCCTCTCTGTGGCGATATCCCGAAAAGGAAGCAATATCCCCATCCTTTTCCTAACCGTAGAAACCCCCTCCCTAATGGACTGATAAGTGGCAGTCATTCTGCTGTTACCCTAAAAAGTACAGGTACGAGGAAGGTGGTGACCTGCCTTTTTGAAGATTACCTTGCAGATACTGACACGAGGGATAAGAACAGAGGAACAAGGATTACCCCCAGTAACTCTTTTAAACTTTCTAGTGGTTGCTGGTTTCCTATTGGTTCCCTCCCAAAAGAAATAGAGGAAGAGAACCAGGAAGTGTGTTCAAGCCTTCCCTGGAGGAGCAGGGAACCGGAATCCTCTGCAGGAGCAGAAGGCACTATGGATCACTACCTTATCCAGAGAGAGGGGAAACCGTTGGACCCTAGCAGTCTATGGTTAACTAAGGAAGCCTGCAATCTCCCTCTCTCTGGATACAACACGGAGCAGCAGCAGTTTCCAAAGGGCGGAGGGAACCAGGAGACTTCTACTCTGGAAGAGAGCAGCTGGGGAAGCTGTCGAAGGAAGACCTGAGAGCCGAGGAGAAAACGTAGACGCTTACCAGAGTAGCCAAGGACCATGACCCTCATAGACCAAGTACCAAGGTACACAGAGGGGGCGCGGGAAGGCGCAGGGAGACCCAGAAGACCCATTGAAGTCTATGGTAGCACCCAAACAATGTGCAGCATTACAAACCTGATTTGCAAAAAACAAGGTAGGTCTCACCCTAATTTACTAGGGTAATCCAGATGTGGACCCCTTGCTCACTATTCTTAGTTAGAGAGGCACAAATCCACCCTACTGATGAGGTCCAACCAGATCGAAAAACACGTGTCTGAGTTTGCTGTTGGTACTTTTGTTCAGAGGAGAATTGCCTAGCATTTTGGTGCTGGATTGCCCTAGGGCAGGTCAAAGACTGATATGCTTTGGATATTTCTCCTCTGTGAAAGACAGTGAGCTAAAGAATCTGGGTAAGGCTCTCGTAACCGGGACTAATGTCCGGCAGAGGGACTCACAGGACCCCTCTTGTTAATTTGCATTATAAACCTGAGACAGGGGCTGGGGACCCATAAGAAACTGGGTAAGCCACAGTTTATTACTAAAAAGGGACAATAACCCGTGGAAGTCTACAGAAGTAAAAGTAGTAGTAGCAGAAGTGGAAGAAGTAGTAGATATTGACCAAAATACAGAGAAGGCGAATGTGGGACTAACACATCCTGTCTGGAAGAGCCGTACTCCTAATGTTCATGTTCGCAGTACTTGGAAGACAAGTGAGCCAGGTCCACCAAAGAAGGAACTGAGACACGGGTCTGGGACCCACACACTAAGAAAGGAGAGACTGTCCCTGGCAGGAGAATATACCAGGACTGTGGATGGAGGACCTTGTGAGATCTAAGATGAGGGAGGGATCCTCCTAGCCAATGTTAAAGAGGAAAAGACATGGGGAAGAGGATTGTACCCCTTGGCACTCAGGACCTGGAAAGGTCAGGAGGAGGGAGTCATCCCCCTAACATCAAGTCTGGTGAACCATCTGGATATATGAAACTGATGTGAACTGACTACCTTGGAAGGTAAGGCAAACCCAAACTGAACTTTAGTTTGTGCACCTGTGGAACTTTGTTTTGTTAAGAAACTTTGTAGAGATTCACTTCTCACCTTATTTTGAGTTCATAGTGTAAGGGCAGGAAATAGTTTTTTTTGGACACAATGGTGTACTTATATTTATTTGACATCCTGACCGACCCTTTAGTGTATTGTTTCGAGGTAGAGAAATTCCTCTTAGTCAAATGGAAAGATCGGTATTATTCAACCTCTTATAATTTAAATAAGAGTTTATAGACCAAAACATGCCACACTGTGTCCGTCTCTTACCTCCGCACCCTCACAGTGTCTAAGGGGGGAACAGACTTACCACAGAAATTATGCATACCGATGAGCAAACTGAAGACTAGGCATGTAACGGTTAGTGGGGACGCAGTTGTTGAGGAGAAGACCATGAAAAGAACTGTAGTGCATCTCAAATGCCTAGCTGTTGCAATTGAGTTGCAAATACAAAAGGAAGCCAGTTAAGACATACAGTTAAAAAGATGAGCAGAATTGCACGGATATCCATCAGTCCATGCATTCCGCAGCCAGCCAGATCCAGACTGCCATTCGTGTAACACTCACCCCCACCATTCGCTCAAGGTTCACTCAATCAGTAGTTTCATGATATCACACAGATGTCCCACCTGCAGCATGCATGCAAAACATATAACTAGATCACAGTAGAAATATCACAATAGCCCTCTCCCTCTACAGAACCAAAAAGGGAGTATGGCTACATGCAAAAGTGATTCACAAGTGGCAAAGCTGAAGCTGAATCACTAAAGGCTCAGGCCGACAATCTCCAAATACGCGCCCAGATACCTACGGGTGAGGAGCGCGTTTATAAATAAATAAACAAACAAACAAATCTCAACACGCATGGTGTGGCTGCATCAGACATTAACCAGGAGAAGGAACCAATATCAACTAGAACACCAAGTTGCAACCAAAAATATTGTGGGCCAAGAATATAAAAGAAACCATCTCACCACCTTAACACCTTCTCAATGCGCCTGTGTACCGGACGCACAGAGGAAAAACAAGCTTCTAATCCGGCACAGAAGCGCAGACAATGCTATAGCAAACACTTACAGAATTGGACAACACTCTTTTTCTGCATCCCTTTGAAAGATACTCAAGCCACACTGCTGGAATAGGACAACACACCACTCGCACCACCCGTGCATTCCCTTTGAAAAGGAACCAGTCAGTGCATCTAGTTGGTTTCCCAACACTATATGTGCATCCCTTTGAAAAAACGAGCACACTCTGCTTGGAATGGACATACCCCAGGCCTGCATTCGTTTGAAAAGGCCAGTAGAGTTTGCTGGAACAAGACACACAACATAACGGTGCTCCATGCTAGGACAGAACAACCCACTGCTTCTGCATGGGTTACAGCGGTTTGCGGCCCCCATAATCCTTCACCATTTGCCAGGCCTCAAAATGTGCTCTCGCCACTAGCCATTGGTGAGTGACATTTGACACTTGGCGAGTGAGCTATGGTGTGCTAGATGAACGTGGGAGGGGTGAGAGACTTTTTATGCCTGTCTAGTAGCTTGCAACTTGACATTTTAATCAGCCATTGGCTATTTTGGCTACTGCTTTTACAGTTGTAGTCAAAGACTCCTGCCCTCGAAAAATATAACGGCTGTCCTTGTTGGAAGCAGATCCACACCATTCGTGCGTTCCTTTGAAAATGTAGTGCACCTTTCTTGAATATAACAATACATTATCCGTGCATTGCCTTAGACCAGGGTTCTGCAACCTTTGGCTCTACAGATGTTTTGGACTACAACACCCATCATCTCTAAGCATCATAGTCAATGGTAAGATATCATAGGAATTGTAGTCCAAACCACCTCAAGAGTCAAAGGTTACGAACTCCTGCCTTAGACAATCCCAGCATGTTGCCACCATATCCTTGACTATATCACACACCTCAAAGATTAGAAACAACAGCACTAAAACACGCCATGGGCAAACACTAGAAAGCGTTGTCTCACAAGGGCTTGGCTACTAATCTTAGCAACAGGTTAAAAGGTCAGCTTTCTGGCGAAAAAAATATTACATTTGGCTATCGCTCATCAGGTCTCCTGAAAAACGTTCTTGTCTGACTCATGGCTATATTCCACTCAGCGCTCACCGCTTCTCCGGCTCCATTTGTCGACTTTCTCTCAAAGCCTTCATTAAATTCAAACTACTATGCAAACAAACATTGCCATTTCAGACTTCAAAATCTCACTAACCAGCTAATCTAAGGTGGGTGAAGAACTGGAAAAGAGCAAAGGACCATCTGCCAGGATATTCAAGATTCAAAACTGTCTCTACGGCAATCTTTCTCAGGGTCCTTACCAACCCCCTGGAACACCCTTACTAAGCACCACAGAAACCACCCTGGCATTCTTTCCTTCCACAAGAAACTGCCAACACCTCCTAGGAGGTTGCTCTCCTTAGCATCCTTCGGCCTTCAGAACTACTGCCTCTCTGTATAATAATCACAGCCCTTTTATTCCAACTCTTCCTCTCCCACTAATCTCCAACCACCATTTTGTTTTCTTTTCTAATTCATTTTCCTTCCCAATCAACAGGTTCCCCTAGCTTCACCCATCCTAGTTGTGTGTAAAGCATGCTGCTATGCTTCGGGTCTGACTATGCTATTTACAAACGTACAATAACATTAACAATAACGTTTTCTGTGTCTTGATTTAGCCACATGTGTGGTTTGTCACAGAAATATGGAGCTTCTTGCCAGTTTGGCACCATGCAGGCAGCTCGAGCGCCTCACTAGGCTTAAAAGGTTTACACTTGCATCTCACAAAATACGGCTTTGCTGAAGTAACATGATACATGCCCCTCATCTTTAAAGCAGAAAGACGGTCTGCTAAAATATTGATTGCACACATAATGCAGCTCTCCGGCTTTCTCATGACAGATGTTCCTGAATTGGACTCCATGTCACAGAAGATATCTCTGGGAACTTTCAACATTTCACCAACCAATGTCTCATCATTACTGCAGCAGAAAAGAAGATGGGCTTTAAAAGCTGTGAAGACGCACCATTTAGAAGTCTGGGTTCAGCTGCTCTTCTAGCGCTTCCTCCAGTTGAATCTCCCCTGATAAAGGATGGGCTCATCATCCTGCGTTGGAGAAGCTGTGCATGGATCATGGGAGATGCCAGGCGGATTATCATTATCTCCCTGTCCAAGGGCCTGATTGTACAGTTCAAAGTTCAGGTTCGGATAAAATGTCTCTTTAATTTTCCTCTTTTTTTAGTGCAAAAGTGTCTGATGGGTGGCCACTAGCACCTGGAACATGATTTCACTCACCTGCCTTGTGTTGGGTGTCTTTATCTCTGCCTTTGGGTATTGCTCCACTCACCCAGCCCTTGGATATAGTTTATTCCTCCCAGCCATGGGGTCTTATTTCTCCTACCTCCTCTTGGGATATTGCTACTCACGCCCCTTCTTGGGATATCCCATTTCTTGCCCCTTCTTGGCATTTCTCATTTTCGACCTCGCCTTGGGGTATCTTGTCTTGTACCTGGCCTTAGGGTTTCTTGTATCTCACCCCACTTTGGGGTATCTTGTTTCACACCCCACCTTAGCATCTGGCAGAGCCTCTCCACCTTCCTCCCCATTTCCTGGAACCACTGCATACCTTGTTTATCGTAGCAGTGTTCATCAGGTGAGGCAGTTCTCTCATCTGGCGCGGAAGCACAGTTTGAGTTCGCTCTAGATTCTCTGTGTCTGTTCCGCAGCTTGGCTACTCCTTGCCAGCACTCAATAGTTCATCAGAGCTTTGAACTGCGGGTGCTGATGATCCACTTCAGGTGCGGTTGAGACGCCTCTTCTCCTCTGGTCGAGTCTTGGAGGAAGCACCGCTCTGCAGGATTCTCAGTTCCTCCACGTAACATGCCCTCTGGCTGAATTTCTTCCTGTCCCTGCTTTCCAGGAGGTTATCTCCTATTCCGGTTAGCACAGAGGAATTTCCTCCTTTCCACTCTGGTGCCTCTCATACAGCCCTTTCAGGCTGTAATAAGATTGGAAAACCAGTTGATTTTGCTGTTCCAGTTATAATGGTAATATGAGAGCGTCAGAAACCATACCAGCTATTTCTAAGGGGCCATGTACACAACTGTCCTGGTCAATCCACATATAACCAACAAGCAAATGGGACTCTACACATGAGGGAGGATGAATAAAATCCCTCTTTGGGGATTCCTTGTCCTCTAAGGCAGATTCCCCTCCCAGTGGTATCCAGCTTGCCCTGTCCCCTACGAGGTGTTGAGTTTAGCTCACTCACCACCTTAGTCCCAAAAGGGGTGAATTCCCTGTATTCGCCACAGTATCCAAATCAAGGGTGGGAGTTTGAGTGAACCTGGGAAGTTGAGAAGGAGGAAGCGAGAGTCCAGTATGGGAGTCCAAAAGATTTCAACTACAGTTCAAGGAGTATAGCTCGCCATCAGGCCCTGGAACAGGAGGCCGGAGGTACCTTGGAAGGACAGACATTCAAGAAAATGATTGCTGAAAACACAATGGGATACAGAGTTCCAATTCCCAGAAAAAGCTGAGAAAAACATTATTGTGGGAAAAGCTTAAAACTGGGATTCAAGTCCCAAAACAATCTCTGAAATGTGACAATCCTACTGAATGCTGGATATACAGGTCCCGTACTCTTCAAGCATATGTCAAGTACACATTGGGTAATTCCCTAACCCTCAGACATCTGAGAAAGATACATTTGGCAACCATATTGCATGCTGGATGCAGAAGTCTCATACTCCTCAAACATTTGAGAAAGGAGACATTGGAGATGACCAGTAAATGCTATAGACCAGTGATGATTTGACCCATAAGACAAGGGCATGTATTTTGATTGCAAAGTCGAGTCTTGAAAAGCAAAAAATGGTATGTAGAACGCAAGGAAAAAGGAAGAGGCTTCCATTTCTTAAGGGCCAAAAAGGTAAAGGAACGGAACCGAGAACCGGCACAAGGAGAATGAGGGACAGCGAGAAGAGAAAGGGATTCATAACAAAGCAAACGAGCAGGAATGCAAAAGGAAATTAAGGACGACAGATATGGAGGCACAAGACCATACAGACACTTGAAAATAATACCAAGGAAATGAAAACATAGATGATTTTCCAAAGAGAGCCATTGCAAAGAAAGTATGGCAGAGGAAATAGAATCCCGAGGAGCAAGAGAACAAAAAACCCCGACGTGAAGAATGATTACGTTTGCCTTTCTTCTTTTTGTTCTACTACGCGTCTATGTCTCCGGGCCCGTGTTTGCGCATTATAAATGCATCAACATAACATAAGCTAGAGGGGAGCGATGAGATGCAGGAAGGCCAAAGAGGAGAGAAGAACAGTAAAACAAGCTGGGAAAAAAACCAAAGAAGTAATTAAAGGTTTAGTAGAGAAAAAAGTAAGAAAACAATTAGTTTTTTTAATATTAATAAGTTGATAGCTCAGGAGCGGGAAATAGAGGAAACATGAGTAGAAAAAGATAATGAAGAACCTAGAATAACACCAAGATTGCTAGCAGAAGAAGAGATGGGAAGAACAGAAGGTGGAAAAGAAAGAAAAGCGGGAGGAAGAGGAATAAAACAGAACCTCCGTTTAGGTAGGATCATGATGTAAATAGTGAGACGACATCAAAGATTGTTTTGCAAGCAAACAGAAAAAGAGGAGTGAATAGAATCAGTAAAAGAAGGAAAAGATAGAAACATGTGTGAATCATCTGCATATAGATGGTAGAAAAATCCAAAAGAAGAAATAATAGAGCCAAGAGAAGAGGTATAAAGAGAAAAGAGAAGATGACCAAGGACCGAGCCTTGAGGGACACCGTGAAGAAGCAGAAATGTAGGAGAAGAGTACCAGCCCAACGGACCGAGAAAGTACTGTCTGTGAGGTAAGAATGAAACCAATATAACACTGAGTCCCAAAAGCCCAGATTACAAAGAGAAGAGTAAAGTGATCCACTGCCCCAAAAGTGGCTGAGAGATCAAGGAGGACAAGAAGAGATGAAAGTTTACAGTGACAAGCAGACAGAAGAGAATCAGTAACAAATAAAGTGCAGTTTCAGTAAAGTGGTGAGGCCAGAAACCAGACTAAAAGGAGGGTAACAAAGAATGTGAGTTAATGAAGCATGAAAACTGAAGATAAACAATACGCTGAAGGAGTTTAGAGAGAAAAGGAAGAAGAGAAATAGGTTGAAAACTGGAGGGCAAAGAGGGATCAAGAGTCGTTATTTTCAAAATAGGAAGTATAGAAGCATACTTACAACAAAAAGGAACAGTAGAAGTGGAAAGAGAGATTAAAAAGACCAGAAAGATAAGGTAAAAGTGAAAAATAAACTGGGAGAGTTAAAGAAGAGGGAAGAACATCATCAGGAGAAGAGAGAGGATTAGCCCTAGCTACACAAAGGAATATTGGTGTCCACAAGGGCTTGGAATGTCAATAATACAGGAACAGAAGAGTCAGACATACTTGAAAGTGAAGGAGATACAAACGAAGAAAAAGAAGAAATAGAGGAATGAAGTAAACACATTTTTGAGGTAAAGAAATTAGGAAAGTCAGAGGCAGAAAGAGACAGAGGATGAAGGAATGGAAGGAGGAGAAAGAATATGATTTAAGTTTTGAAAAAGATGTTGAGGATGCGAAACAAGTGAAGCAAAAGCAGATTGAAAATACTTTTGTTTAGCAGAGAGAGAATCATGAGTAGAATGAAGTGCAGATAAAGAAGATAAATCAGATGCTGAGCCAGACTTACTCCAGCGTTGTTCAGCCTGACAAAGGGCCTGCGAGATCGAGTAAACGCAACCGAAGGGTAAATAAGATCCAAGGAGACAGATAAAGTGTCAGACAGAACAGACGAGGCAGAGTCAGCAGAAAGAGAAGGCACGTTTGAAATAGAAGAGTTGAAGTAATAGCAGAAGTGAAAGAGCCAAGATCAAAGGATCTAAGATCATGACGATCGAAAGTAGTAGAAGATGGGGACAACGGAAGAGGAGACGGGAGAGAAAACGAAAAGAAAAGAAGAAAATTATCCAATGAATAAATAGGAAGAGCAGTGACTGAGGTAGAAGTAGGAATAGAGGAAAAGATAAGATCAAGAGAAGACCCTGAAATGTGAGCGGAGGTTGTAGTAATTTGTGATCGAGAATAGGAGTGAAGAATAGACAAAAGCGGTACAGAGGCATGAGTAGAACAGAGATGGTGTAGATAAGTATTTCACAAAATCTGCCAAATAGCATATAAATAGCTTAGAATATCTATGCTAAAACTCAGAAGAAACCTGTAGCATCTTCCGTCATCCTAATCTCAGCATGTTCGATCACAAGATACTATTGCGCCCAAAATCTGGAACTACCTGCCTACATACAACTTCAACAGGACCACCTGGGGTTCAGAAAGGCACTCAAAATGTCAAGCCCTCCCAGGAAATCCAAATGTCCTAATAACCTTCTCAGTTCTCCAAGTGGACACAGTCAAAACTTTGATTCCTGTCACACCTTAGCAAGTTTCATGGCGTCTCTACCTGTGCTGGAGCCTCCAGGTAGGCACTCCATTAGCCCGGCATTTTAGAGCTAGCCCACCATCGCAATCATTGGGCAGCACCATAATTACAACACCCTTGGTATCAGCCTTCTTGACAGCTAGTTCCAAGTCTTGTTCCTTTCTTGTGCCATCCTTACCCAGTTCTCTCTGGTCTCATCAGTAAAGTTCTGCGGTACCCCACACAATGATTTGCACTGCACCTGCACCACCATAATATGGGATGATACAATGTGGTGTAAGGAGCCGATACTGGGTTTTCACAGCCTTTAATATTGCTGTGTTGGTTCGGGATGGGGTCTAGTCCATGCATCCCCATATCCATTTGTATAGCGCACCAAAACCGTGGGCATCAAGGCGCTGGTTACAGTTACAAAGATTACAAAGGAGCATCAAACAACAATTAGAATGTCAGCAGATTGCAGGAAACAAGCACAAGAGTTCTGGTAAGCTGTGCTTGGAGGCGCGTCTAGTTTACAGGTCTTGAGAGAATAGCCAAGTTTTGAAGTGCTTACGGAATGCCCAGTAAGCGAGCTCTGATCTTAGTGGTAATGGGAGGGCCTTCCAATTCTTGGCAGCAATAACCGGGAATTTGAAACCTCCTGATCTTTGAAGTCTGAATCTCAGGGTAGTGAGGAGGTGCATGTAGGTAGAACGGGTGGGTCTGACAGACTGCTTTATTAAACTTTAGAGACAATTATCTTGGGGCCATGTTCGAGAGACATTTCTGTGTGATGGTAAAAATACGCCGTTATTCAAGCTGACGAGATGTGATTTTTTTTTTTAGATGTTATGGGCAGCGCTGTGCGTCTTGTTCTGTATGATCTGCAGCTTATTGATGCGGGCAGTAGTGCCGGCGAATAAAGCGATTGATCTAACCTGGAACCAATTAGTGCCCTTGTAATAGTGATGCAGCCGTCGGAAGAAAGAAACGGTCTGCAGGTGTTAATTTGGTGGTGTAGGCTGCAGATGGAACATTTGCGTTTACTTACCTCGATAGCGACAGTGTAGAGTCCAGACAGACCCTGAGAGTTCTGACTTCTTTTGAGACTGGGATGGAAATACCCTCAATGATGAAGGAGTTGTAGGTTCTGTGAAGTTTATTTAGGAGGGATTGCGAGCACACCAGTAGTAGCTTGGTCTTGTCGTCATTCAGGCATAAAGAATGTAGCGCCATCAAGGACTGGATGGTTTGGTAAACCGTGCCCAGAGTGTTAGCATCAGTAATGTAGTCACCTGTGATGGGTAGAAGGATTCGAGTATCATCCGCATAGTTGATCCTAGGAGATATCCTGAGTGTCGAGAAGGTCGAAGCAAGGTTTTGTGAAGATATTGTACGCCCCAAGACTATGCAACATCCTCCCTGTATTCATCAGACTCACCCCCACGTTCCTACAATTCAGAAAATAACTCAAGACCCACCTCTTCAAGGAGTCTCCCCTCCTCAACACCTAGGCCATCACGTCAACCCTCTATGTCACCCAAGAGGACAATTTTAGAAGATGGTCTAACCTCTGTGTAGAGGAGATGTGTGATATCGGCCTCGAAGGATAGTAAGGGGCCTGGAGGCTGATAGACCAGATGCAGGTTTATTGTGGCAGTGTAAGAAAGGGTCAGTTTGATAGTCAGTAGTTCCCCAGAGTGGATGGCAAGGTTGATGATTTCCCTGATGGCAAAGGAGTCTTTGGGGATAAAACCCTCCCCCTTTGGTATTGGATTTGTCTTTTCAAAAGCTAGAGTAGATTGTAGGGATAGCAAGGGGTAGGGTGGGACCTGAGGAAGCATGCAGCCAAGTTTCTGTAATGGCTAATAAGTTGAGGTTGTTGGTTGTGATCAAGTCGAGGATGCCTTGTGCATGTGCTGCAAGCGATCTGGCATTAAGGCTCCTTTGAGAGGTGTGTCTGCGTCAAGGATATGCTTGGTTGATTGGTTGCATTGAGAAACTGAGGGTTGGTCTCCAGTTTGAGTAACTCACAATTGAGTGACTCACAAATCAAAAATCTCGCATGGATAATGCCCTACTTTCAAACCAGATACAGCGCCCCTCACCCCTTCAGTGTAAATAGTGTTTCTGCCCTCCCCCAAAAGCTATAACTGCTTATACTTTCTATTAAAAGCAGTCACCATAATCACTTTTTAAAGAGTCTTGCCCCCAGAAATCTTCAGCTATAGTAAGAAGCTGCTTCTTTCAACTGAGATGTATCGATTGCATCGTACCCTACCTCCTTTTCCCATATAGAGCCATGACAGACAGTGACCTGTTCCACTCAAGACTGGATTATGCCAGTACCCTTTACCTAGACCACCCAGAATAACTACTGATCTCGATACAAAGAGGGGAAAACGTAGCAGCAAGGCTTCTCTTAAGCCTGGAAAGATGGGGACAAATCTCCATGGTTCTCTGTACATTGCACCGGTTTCCATACAAATGCAGAATCCGGCACAATACCCTTTGTATTGTCCACTGTGCCTTCTATGGCACGGGTCCATAGTGCACCATCAAGCACCTACAAAGCTCAGATATAGTAACATGGCTCTAATAACAGTCTCACACTTTGCCTGGATGCACAAAGGAGAATACTCTCTCTCATTCCAGGAGAACCCTCATGCCCAGGCAACTACACATACCGAAGACCAACTTACCTTCAAGACATCCCTTTACACCTGGCTGTTTCACAGGAAAGCTACAGTGGATATGCACACACCCTCCTAAACCGGGCCAATTTGGGTCAGTGCAATGCACATTAATCATAAAAGATGCAAGACTCCAAAACCCACCTGCGCACAAGATCGGAAACAAATGAGCACACAAGGCTGAACTTAATCAGGCTCGTCTCACCCAAACATCCTCACCAGCCTTTGTACACAGGACCAAATGATCATAACACAGAGACTGCCACATTCTCCAGGTCCCAGCCACATGCCCGCCACATCAGACACTAGAGTTGCCGCCCTCGCTTCCATCTCAACATCCCTCTTGACCCATCCACTGGGCAAAGCCCTACCTGGTAGTTCTAGCCAATTGACCACAGCACAGGATTCTAACGTCCCAAATTACCACCAGCCGCAATCATAAAAACGAAACCAAGCACCATGAGAACCTCACCATCCTGATCAATTGCAAATGATCCAGGATTCTCTCCTACTCACCCTTTAAACCCTTAACAATGTACACGGCCTGCACAAATCATCAGTGCTGTTGGTACCTCCACCACACTGTTGCAGAGGAGCAGAGAGACCCCTCCGTGTGGCCCTGCAACATCACATACCCCCCACTTGTTTCAGACCAAAATCTCTCCCAGTATTCCAAACCTGACAGCTAATCCATCTTGGGCTCTTTTCTTTTAATGGACACCCACGTGTCACTGCTATAAAATAGATCTAGACAGCTGGGCATAAACGATTCTGGTGCTTCAGGGCTGCACCCATCAGCACCCAGGTTCCTCACTTAGCTCTGCCCTCTCCTCCCAAAAACCTTTGTTCTCCCCCTATTCATTTTCAGAAATATGAATCAAGGGGCCACCAAAATCACAGTATTTGTGCTACGCAAGACCACTTTACAATAGATTACATAGGAATGACTGCATGTGCTAACTCAACAAGTTCCAATGTAAGCCGCTGTGATTACATGGGCTACCCTTCAGAAAGATGGTGTTTGCCCCACCAATATCTCTTGCCACGCCTTCTTCCTTACCCACCCCAACCCACGCTCCCTGCAGGGGATTTATCCTTATGTGCCCCGTTACAAAACACCAAAAAGGAAATACATAAATGGCTGCACTGCTTTAGATAAATACATACAGCCTCATCACGAGTTGGGCGGTAGCCCTTAAATGTGGCGGTAACAGCATTTAAGTGTCCGCCCAAATGCGGGTCTGGCATGTTTACCTCCAGCTCAGAGCTGCGGGCAAACGCACGTGAAAAATTCACATTTTCGGGTGCTATTAGCGCACACTAATTGCACCGAAAATTCCCCATTGCGACCAAATTGACCTAATGGGGAATTACAGTTACCGCCCAACCCTTGATCCGGCGTTAATAGCCCGGACCAGTTGGTGGTAACGCTATTAGCGTGGGCGGTAACCCGGCGGTAATACTGCTGGGATACCGCTCAACTCGTAATAAGGCCCATTGTTATTTGTATTTCAATAGAAAGGGTCCTCATTAAGTGTTTGGTGGTATCTCAGCGGTAAATCCACAGAGATACCATCAAACAGATGAAATGTTACTGCCACTTGGCCCATCAGAATTACCGCCGGATTACAAGTGGTGGTATGTTGGTGTTAGTCCCCATTTATGGAGTCTATAGGAGGGGATTTTGGCACAATTACCACTGGCAGTAATTCTGCCAAAATTGATGTTTTTTTGATGGTAAGATGGCAGAGTTACCTCCAGCATTTTTCTGGAGGTTTTTCCTTCACCTTACCTCCAAACTCATAATTCGGCAGTGCGGTAATGTAGCAGTAATGCAGTGGTAACGTTTTTGGCCACACCACCAAACTCATAATAAGGCCCAAAATCCGGTATTACAGTAGCCTCTGTGGCATACTACGCTTACTGACTCCAAACATGAAATGGAGAGGCTCGTGGTTTGTCCCATCTTGACATTCAAAACATTGTGACTCAGGGCTGAGCTATTTAATAAATCCCTGCCACCCACCCAACGCTCTGTTATTCTTTTAATTGCGGAGCTCATTATGAAAAGCTGTTTTGCTTGTAGCTCTATAGGATTCCCATTGCTGGCTCGTTTCATGGGAAGAGAATATATTTTCAAAACAGCTCTGCAACAAATCTGTTTTTTTGTTGGTGTGCTTGGATTTGCAAGCTGGCGCAAGACGGGTTTTCAGAGGGAACGCTATAATGACAGGCGTGACACATAGAGCCAGCCTTTTATCAATTGATCCCTACCACATTTTGCTTCAAAGTAAAAAGTATTTGAGAATGTTTTCCAGTTTAATAAGAATAGCTCCTAATTTTAACTGCAACTTAAAGTTAAGTAAAAGGTTTGTTGATGGCAGATCCTTAATAGCAAGTGTCTCCATGTAACGCTGGAAGTCAAATCTATTTATTTATTGAGCATTTGTTAGGTGCCTATACGCCAAATGGTGTTTCAAGGCGCCACAAGGCAAAGAGGGGAGGGAAAAGGGGAGTAAGTAACAATGGCAACTGTAAATATACAATTGTGGTCCTGCTAGGCCTCGTGGCATTCGGACATGCAAGTGTAGTGAAGTGCAGTGAGGGATAGAGGACGTAGGGGAAAGGTATGGGCAAATGCTGGTGGGAGCCCGGAAGGGAAGTGCCAAGGGGTTCCAAGTCGGTAGGGGGGGAGGCCACTGGCTAAGTGCTAGGGCAGAGGAATCCCAAGGGCCGCCGGAAAGGGAAAGAGATAGAGAAAAGCAGAGTTTTTAGAAGTTTCTGGAATTTAAGGAGGTCCGGGTGAAGTCAGAGAGACAGAGGCTGTTCCAAAGAGAGGCTGAAAGGGCATACGGATGGATGGGGGAGAGTGGGGAAGAGCTGTTGCAGTAGTCCAGCCTAGAGAGGACAATAGCTCTGGTGACTTTGAGCTTCTGGGGAAAGGTGAGGAAACTGAGAATGCCTCTAAGAAGGTGAATCTGAAACGGCCCTTCCTGTCAAGGTCAATGATGTGAGGAGTGAAGGAGATAAAGGAGTCGAAGATGACCCCATGGTTTTTGGCCACGCAGGATTGTGTGGTTAGAGGGCTCAAGGAGGGCGGGCAGAGGGTAGGAGGGAAACAGGGTGCATGTGTCACAATGAGAATGATCTCCGTCTTAATGGCATTAAGACAGATATTGTTAGCTACACACGATGCCTGGATGGCAGACAGACAATCGGGGATGGGAGAGGAGGAAGAAGAGGTAGTACAGGGGGGTTTGAAGGAAAGCTTTGTGTCATCCGCATAACTCTGGAAATGAGGAGAGAAGGAGGAGATTATATGAGCGAGAGGAGCGAGATAGATATTGAAGAGCCAGGCCGATAAGATAGAGCCCTGGGGGACACCGCAGGTACAGCGTCAGGTGGTGGAAGAGAAAGGGTCCAGTTGCAACTGGGAAGGGCAGTTGGTGAGCCAATCCAGTGCCCGGTTCGTGATGCCGAGGGTATCAGAGAGCCGTTTTATAAGGATAGAGTGGTTGACTGTGTCAATAGCAGAAGAGAGATCAAGGAGAATGAGAACAGCAAGAGAGTTAGAGTCAAGATTTTTGAACATGTCTTCACGGGTGTTCAGGAGAGCAGTTTCCATGCCTCTGGATGCCCAGAATCCAGATTGATGGTCATGGAGGCAACCAACAAGTTCATTATGAAGAGTCAATTGAGGGAGGAGCAAATTCTCCAAGAAAGCACTTTCTTTGCCCTTTGAGAATTCAAAATTCTAGTTTTATTTCCTGACGGTAGGTATGGACTTACATATCCCAACATACAAAGTCCTGCTGTAAACCAGCAGAGCTACAGCAGGACTCTCTGAAGTTCGCCCCCATGACACAGGTGCTGTTTGGCACATAAAAGCTTGAAATTATTGATAAACCTTTCCCTCCCTTACTGCTCCAAAGCATCAGGTTGCTCCCATCGAGTATGCTGCCATTTTAGTTGTGGAACAATTATGAATACAAAATAATGCAGCAGAAATCAGTGTTAATTTAAAGATACAGAGATTGGTATGGTGAGTCACCCATCCTGCGTAAGTTGTGCATGTGAAAACCTGAGTGTGTTGTCTTGTCTATGTCAGTCACCCCATGCCCAGGTTTGCACAGCCTTGGAGCGCTCAAGGTGAAAAGTAAGCGAGAACACCAAACAACCGAGTGCAAAAAATGAGGCGCTAACCGGGGAGCGGATGTGAAGCTTGTGTCCAACTCAGGTAGCCCGTAATAATGCCGGACAGAGAGTGGAGAAGGCCATCAAGAACATTCGCCCCAGAGGTTATTCTGGCATAGGGGGCCTTTCTGACAGAGGAGAGTGAAATGAGTATGTGAGTGGCAGGAACACCTTGGAGGAATGAGCGCACAACAAAGTGTAAACTAATGAAGTAGAAAGCGGAGGAGAGGAATGGAAATGACAAATGCCAGGAGAGAGTCCTGGGTGAAGGTTAATAGCATTTGATGTAAGTTGGGGGGTGGGGAATAGAGTCCAGTATCACTGCCAAAAATTCTGAAGGCTGTGGTTAATAGAGATTGTAGGAGTTTGATGCAAGCTGGGACATGCAGTACAATAGCCAATGTGAAGTTCAAACAGATTGTGAGAGGAGTCTTGAACCGTTATTTGAATGCTTGGAAATGAAGTCGTACAGCCCAGCCAAAGTCAAAAATTGTTAGATAGAGTTTGATACATGCTGGGATACAAAATTCCAAGACCAGTCCAAAGGTAACAAACATTACATGGATCGACTTGAAAATATTGCATGTGAGTAAACAAAGTACATGCCAAGTCTAACACACACTGTGGAAGACAAGTTGATGCATGATGGGATATGCAGTGGAGTACCTAATGAAAAGATAATAAAGATGGTCAGTGGAGACTTGAACACATACTACATTGCTGGGAAATGAAGTCCAAAAACCCTTTCCAAGCCTAACAAGCATTGCGAGGTAGAAGTTGGATAGATATTTGGATACAAAGTTCAAAGATCACAGATGAGACTTGAACATGTATTTGCATGCTGTGAAACATATTCTGATAACCCAAGTATACCATCCATAGTGAGAAGAAAATCATATGTACACTGAGGCCAATAGGGAGAGAAATAAAGAGTGTCAGAAACAGGAATTGAGCATGTATTACCTGTAGAGAAATTAAGTCCAATTGCGGGGTCCAAATACATCACTAAGAAAGCAAAGTTCAATCCAGGTTGGAAAGTCCAATATTTCCATACAAGCTTATCATTCAGAGAGCAATGTTTCATGCATGATGGGAAAGGAAGTCTGTAACCTCACTCCAGTTCTAACATTGATTGGGATCATCCCTGGTTGGCAATCTAAGCAATATTGAGAAAGAAGAGTTTGCTGAAAAACCTGCTTCGAATAGAAGTCTAAATATTTATTTCGAGTTTCAGAGAAGTGATGTAGGAATAGAAACATTGGTTACACTTCTGTGGCAGACTAACCGAAAGGTACTTGTTCAAAATCTTTGACAAACTCAAAGTACAATACAACCGTTTATTCTAAAATGATCAGAAGACTGAAGGAAATGGCCTCACTGGTTGATGTCAATTAAATACAGGGAAGCAATTGTCCCAAAACCTTCAACGACAGAGAAAGAAGGTGAAACAAGTATTGTCAGTGCCAGCAGGATTGAAAGAGTGAAGCCTCGGTTATTTGGTAGGAGGCCAAGTCTGAGATGTGACCTGACAACAAGCAAGACTCACATACCGGGTAAGGAGAGGTCAAATACCCAAGTTCCAAGGCCATATCCAAGAAGGACTAAGAAACAAAGCCAATGTAGAAATCCTGGAGTAGCTCTACAAAGACAACACCGGGTGACTGATGGAGGTGAGAGTAACATCTTAGATCACTTATGAAGAGACTAAAGAGTTCCAACTCAACTGCCCCACTGTTTATTCAATAAAAGCCTTTTGAATTAGAACTGAGTAGAGTAGAGACTGACCTTTATATTAGGTGGGAACTGTCAAACATGGGAGACAAGCAGTGGGCACAAGACGAAGAATCAATACAAGAGGCTAGTGTCCTCTACAAAGGTCATTATGGAATGATTTGGACCTACTATGCCAAGATGGGCACCCAATTGCAGAGCATTCAGAATTTGGCAAGGAGCGTAACAAATTAAACTCTGGGGCAACCAAAAGGGGGACTGGGGATCTTTGGGCCCAGGGAAAGCAAATAACTCCAAGTTGGGTTCCCTGCTGTGGTATATGGCGGATCCTCAAAGCTTACTGTGATCATGCGACATAGTAGATCTCTGCCAACACCCTTTTGAAGGTTATATGGGATGGTCTGGGGACCCAGCACTCTCAGCTGTTAGATGAACAATACTCCTTATACTTATCATTGGGCTTTAATCCCATACTCATCTACACCACTTTCATTGAAATGAGAACAGCAGAGCTCACTTTCCCAGAATGCACCTATAGCATATAATACATCTCAGAATCCCAATGGAAGGACATGGGGCCTCATTACAAGTCTGGCGGGTTGCTGCCGAACTCGTAACACTGCTTCCACCGCCTGATTTCCCAGTGCCACCGGAACTTTACAAGTCCTGGCAGCTCGGGATATCAGGTGGTGGAAAGTGTGACTCAATGGGAATTGGGACACGGAAGCACCGGCACCATTGCCAATGGAGCCAGTGCTTCCGTGACAACTCTGCCTACCAGGGCTGTTGCGCCCAGCAGGTCAGACCTGCCGGGCGCAACAGCCCTTGAAGGCAGAGTTGTAGTGTGGCAGTCCGGAAACGGTGCTGGTATGGTGCGATCGGAACACTCATTTCCGACCACCACACTTGTAATGAGGCCCATGGTCTCTAAACCATGTGTGAGTGATTGCTAGAGGGAGAAACTGACTGGGGCTTAACCGGCCATAGGGTGTCCCAGACAGAGGATTTGATTTGTGAGAACATCCAGACCATAGATTTCCTAGTGCATCGAGACCAGGTGAGAATGGAAGATTTCTAGACTACGTCTACCATAAGGCATCATTCCCTTAGAACAGTATTGTAGTTCCAATATTTCCCTGAACAAAACCAGAGAAGGAAAAGACATGGAGGGTTTAATTACACTAGTGGCGGCCCATTCCCTCACAAGGAAAGCATGGGTATAAGAAACACACGGTTACATGTCTTTCCATCGATTTATTTCCATCGAAAAATTTTCCAACAAAACTTTTCCATTGAAAACTTTACCATCGAATCACCATTAATTTCATTAAAAGTGAACATTCATTGAAACTGCTTAACCGAAATGAATAGATGGTAAAGTTTTAAATGGAAAAGTTTCATTTTTTAATGCCCCCCCCAAACAAAATAAAAGTGTCCAGTTGTAAATTACTGGCTATACTACACAAGTAAGAAGGAGCTGTCCAGTGTTGAAATCGCTTCCAATGTATTTCAGCACTGGACAGCTCCCTCTAACTAGTGCAGTATTAGGGAGTGTCAGCGAGTGAACCCCTGTTTTGAAAATGCATCCCTGTCCCGTATCCCTACCCCCCACCCAAATATACATACATCTATTTTCTACCAAGAGTCTTTCCATCGAAAAATGTTCATTGAAAGATCTTTCGATGGAAAACTGTTTCAATGAACATTTTTCGATGGAAAGGCTCCCGGTGGAAAATGTGTAGATAAAAAGACTAACCCGAAACACACAAGTCTCCCGCGAGCAATAGCATTGCTTATTGTGAGAAGTATTGATTAGGTCCAGACCTATTGAAGACAATTGAGGAAATCCTTCCCTCTCCCACTGTGAGGGAAATCTTTTTTCCTGGCTGGAAACATTAAACAGAAGCTTTTCCATTGCCCAGACTGCAGCCCAGGGTCAGGAGAACTATAAAAATTCGAATGCAGGAAGGGAGGAGAAAACACCACAGGGGAGGCACAATCGCAGCCTAGGATCATATCAGGCAAGGGAAGTAAGGCTGGGGAATTCCAAAATGGAATTACACCAACTCAGGCAAGAGAAGTACTGATCTTAAATTACCCACTTGCTGGTTAAGGGTCTTTATTTCCCTTTTGGAATTACAAAGCATCAGTTCCAATGAGAATGCTCCTTTGTGACACATTATCCTCCCTACCCAATTGATCAGCAAACAGCAGCAGGTAGCATGCCCAACACATAAACAAGCGGAAAGAGAAAGCAGTTTGAAGATGGAATAACCAAACACGATCCCTTAGAATGAGGAACCACCAATCACAAGTGGAGTCCAGTCAATTGGACAATGAAGAACCATATGAAAAACCAATCAAATGTATATAAAACAAAGAAGTGTATAATATTAGCATAGATGGATATCAGCTACACAATGTAAGCATATCAATACAAAAGGGCAGACAGTAGTAATCTGTTGTACAGATTTGTCTCATGTATATATGCTTATTTACTCTTTGAAAGACTTAAAACAAATTAATATTTTTGGTAAAATAAAATACTTGTAGTTTACAGGTTATACAAACAAAATACGAATTATGATTTCTAATTATAGATGATTTTAGAGTCTGTCTGCTCGTAACAAACTAGGATAGTTCATGGAGAATACCAGTTTAGTCAGTAGTCAGGCGGTGTCCTTCGTGTGCTCGTCGGCCAGCTCTCAAGAGCAGGCGCCTATCAGCCAATCATCCAGGTACGAGTATACGTGTATGCCCTGCAGATGGGCCAACACCGGAGCCAGGCATTTTGTAAACACCCTTCGGGCCAATTTCAAGCCGAATGGTAGGGCCTTGAACTGGTAGTGCTGGCCTTGCACCACGAACCGTAGGACCTTTTGATGTTTCTTGTGAATGGGGACCTAGAAGTATGCGTCCTCCAGATCCAACGACGTCAAGAAATCCCCTTCTTTCAGTTGTCTGAGCACGTGTTGCAACGTGACCATCCTGAATTTTTGAATTTTTGAGACTTTTTTTGTAATGTGTTATTTATAATGCACTTAATACCCAGAGGTTTCTAAGCGCGGACCCGGGAATCGAACCTGTGTTGCTACGCGTCGTCTTGCTTCCAAGACTAGCACATTGCCCCTGTGCTATCCTCCAGAGACAAAGGTACTTGTTCAGACGGCGTAGGTCCAGGATGGGTCTCCAAACCCCTGACTGCTTTCTTACTAGAAAGTATCTGGAATAGACTCTGTAGCCCCGCAGCCATTGGGGAACGAGCTATATCGCCCCTTTCAGTAACATGTCTCGCACTTCCAGGAGTTGAGGAATGTGCTGCTCCTGCCAGGGAACTGGTGGAATACAAAGACACCTGTGTTGAAACTCCAAGGTGTGCCCCTGGGCGAGAGCGTCCTGCACCCATCTGTCGGTGGTGATCTTCTTCCACTTGTTGACAAACCTCGCCAGGCAGCCTCCCACCAGGGTGCAACAGTGGGGGCCGATGTCTTTGCCGGTTCAGGCCTACTTGGGAACCAGGTCCGTTACCATAGGCCTGGGAGCGGCCCCTGTAGACCTCCTGCATGGAGAATCAGAGAGGTTTCCTGAAAGATGAGGAGAAACCTTTGGACGATCTGCTCGACTTCCCCCTAGAGGAGCGAAAAAAGAAACGAGGATCTCCGTAGCTATTTTTATGGCTTGGAGGGACTCGTCGACCGCCTTCCCAAATTGATTCTCGCCTGAAAGGTATGTCCAGCACCTTTGTATGAACTTCCTGAAGAAAGTTAGTGGCCTTCCAACATCCCTGCTGATGAAGGCAGACTCCGTTCTCCATCTGCGGTAAAAACCTGCATCAGCGATTGCATGGTCCGACGCCACTTCCCCTTCCAGAAAGAGGGCGAGAGCTGCCATTTTCTTGTCAGGGTGGAATTCCAGAATAGGCCCCAGCTTATACCACAGCTCCCTGTTGTACTGGGCTAAGATATCCAGGGTGTTGGCCGCCTTGATTGTGGATGACGCAGTGTAGATTACCTTCTTCCCGATGGCGTCCATCCACTCTCCCTCACTGTCCAGGGGGACTGCCGACTATGGGGTCGGTTTAGCCAAATGTTTCCTTTCAGAAGCCAACACTACTGATTCTGGTGACGGTTGCGACCTCAGGCACTTGGGCGCAGAATCCTACACCCTGTACTTATTTTCCAACCTGTCCCGCTTGGCTGGAGCCGTGCATGGGTTCTGCATGAGGGCTAAGCCCTCCTCTCAAATGCCATCCAGAAAAGGTACTGCCATGATCATCTTCCTCTTAGATTCTTGTCGCTGTTACTCGAAACCCTCCTTCTTTGTTTCCTCGGAAGCCAGCTGGATCATCGTCCGCCGGGACAAAGTCCTCATCCTCGTCGGTACCTGTGGCTGTTTCCGTACCAGTGTCCATATCCGGGTACACTAAAGTAGTTGAGTTCTGACGTGGTGGTGTAGGCTGATGCGGGGGCATCGGATGATGCTTTCTCTTTTTACTTGGTGGCTGAACAGGAGCCTGAGGTGCCACATGTGCCGGTGCACGTGGCAACCTCTGTTGAAACTCTGCCACCAGGGCGTGGAGAGTCGAGAGAATGATCACTGAAAAGTCCCTTGGCTGAGGATGGAGCAACGGAGCGCTAGGCCCTGCACCGTCATCCTCTTCCTCATGGACTCTATGAATGGACTCTTGGTCGCCGTCGCCCATGGATGAAATGTCCATGGGTTGAACATCAGCTTTCGAGGGCTGTTTCGTGGTCTCCTCACCCCCTTTTTTCCTCCCGAGGGCCTTGAACCGGGACCTGGACCGGTGTTTACTTCCCTCCAGGGGATTTTGCAGCCTTTGCTGATGACTCTGCAGCTGTGTCTCACCGTGGGGGCAGGGACAACCTCTGCATTGCAGGAGCCACCCTTGTGGGATCAGCTCCCACTGCTGCAGTGGTCGCCACTGAAGTCGACGACAAAGTGGCGGACGAGGACTTTGGCTGAGCTTGTGGAGCCTGTTTGGGCTGCGCTGCCTTCTTCTCCTCTTCCAGCCTAGGCCTGTCTGATGTCTCCCCCAACTTGGCCCGGGATGGATGACCTTCATTGCCGGCTGGTTACGGAGGCAGACGGTAATGGTGATCGTGGCCTATCCAATCTGGGACTCCCGGCAGCGGTGAACCCGGTGGACTCGGACTTGCTGCTCTTGGCATTATCTTGGACCAACACGGATAGGGCGAGCTCAAAGGACTTAGAAGAGCGCTCTACAGACAGGCGGATCCTGGGTGATTCATGCCCCTGCTTGGAGCAGGAGCAGAGGCCTTGTTCGAGTTAAGCCATGCTGCCAGCCTGCCGTGCCTGTCTTTCATCGTATTCTCCGAGAAGCCCAGGCATATCTCACACTCCACCTCCATGTGGTCCGGGTGCAGGCAGTAAAGACACTGCAGATGTTTGCCTTCCACAAAGACATTCCATAGCTCGCATTTGGTGCAGGGCTCCACATCATCCTCCTCAAACACAGCTAGCTGAGCACACACCGACCTAAGGGTCTCCTCAGGCCTAACACAGCCAGAAATCAGTCTGGATATCAACCCGCCAGAATGAACATATATTCCCGACCTCCCAACCACCACACCTACCGCTAAGAAGCAGGTATCATGCAAGTGCCACACCAGCGGCGCACACATCCGGTGCACCCACGCACCTTATAACTCTCTCTCTCTCTCTCTCTCTCTCTACTGACTTGAACTACGGTTCCCGAGTGCATTCAACCTATCAGCGCCTCGAGATCATACCAATGATACATAAGGCGCTATACAAATGCAAAGTAACATAACATAACTTAAGCTCTTCCCTTTCTTGAATCACACTGCAAGAATTCAAGCAGTAAATGACCTTGTGCATTTGGACTATGCAAATGCTAATTATGCACACCCAAGCTTCTACTCTAGAAATTCCTGGGCTCCAAAAAGCAAAGATTCAAAACTCTCATCATATTGCTCCAGTCTTGAAAACTTTACACTGGCTCAAAGCAGATACATTGATCACATGTAAGATCTTATGTATAGTCCAGAAGATCTTCCACTGAGAGGGTCCTATCTTTCATCAAGAAATAAATGCTGAATATAAAAAAGAAAGACCCCTTAGAACAGCTGCCCGCAGACTTGAGGCATCCCTCCCATTAAGCGAACTGGGATGGGAGGTTGTGCCTTCTCATATCAAGCTCAACTTTTATGGAAGTCGTTTCCTCAAAATCTAGATTCTGATTTGGCTTTTATGAAAGTGTTAAAGACCTAGCTCCTTTCTATGAGATTGTACTTGCCACACTTTCACAGAACACCTTATCAGCTAGTGCCATGAGGCCACATTGCTGGCTACTAGGTGCTCTACACGAGTTGGATAGAAATAGCATAACATAGCGTTTTTCAACCCTCTGGCTGTGGGAGCAGGCTGATTAATCAACTTGACCAATTGTGCAAAACACAAGAAAAAGGACAAACACAGGGAGCAGGAGGAGCGGCAGCCCACACCAATCACCAGGCCGCAGGCTGATAGGGAACAGACCCACCAATCCAAACTCTTTTTGTAGATCAACATGATGCCTACCGCTGAAGAGTTCCCCTCTTCTGAGTTATAAAAACATTGCAGCCCTCGAGTATACAAGGGGGTAATAGTCACCTTGATGGTGGCACCGGTGCCCCATATGTATTACAAAAAGGACCTTCGAGACCTGGACTGTATTTTCAATTAGATCCACTGTGGGATATTGTAATTATGCTCCGACATGCAGAATGGGGAAGCAATGTTCGTCAACAGCAATGATTTCAAGAGATATTTTTATGAACTGGAATGCATTTTAGCTGATTTTGTATGCAATATCGTAAATTGATTTTGATGTGTGAGATGTGCTCCTATGGTACGACTACTGGAAAAAAGCCGATTTGACAAATGTTTTACATTGGGTCTTTAGCACTAAATGTTCCAATAAAGGTGTCACGTGCCACAGGGCGTTGTGGGAGTTAGGATGGCGTACCAGGGTATCAGGTAATATAATCGCGGCAAAAATGTAGCAGTAAAAAAATATTGCGGCAAAAATGCCGCTGTTTGACCTGGTAAAAGTGTGCCCCATTATACCATTTAAGGGAAGCGGGGGATGCGGGGGTGTCCCCCACTCCACTTAAATGGTATAATGGGTCCATGGGTTGCGGGGGTGTCCCCCGCATGTTTACAGTGACTGCGGCGCAAAAACGGCAGCATTTTTGCCGCGATATTTTGTTATCACAGCAATTTTTGCCGCGATTATATCACATGGAACCCGTACCAGAGAGTTGGTGTTGAAGCAGTAACACGAGTAGGAGAGAAAGAAGACAACAGTTGGTAACTAAGCTAAATCGGCCACACACACTGATCAAGCCAAGACCTGCAGAAGGCAGAAAAGCAAGGAGTATGGTGGGGGTCTTGACCCAGAAACTACCAGGAATCAGAGGATTCTGAAGTGCAGTAGAAGGAAAAAAGCCTGTTCAAAGTTCTGGCTCAAATCCTGGTGTTAGCTGAAAAACCACAAGAGCTGAAAGAAAGCTTGTAATCTTAAGAATCTGAAAAGAGCTCAAGCCCAATAGCACAACACTTGGCTAAGGGTTTAGAATGAGTGCAGCCCGAAAAAGAGGAGGAAACTGCGTGCTCTGGCAATGGTGGAAGTTCATGAAGAACCCTATGGATTTGCACTGGCAAGACTTTCACATCTACAGATCACTCATCTTCTGGATCATCTGTAAAGACCAAGTAAAGAAGCGTACTGTGGCCCTTCATCTACCCTGAGACTGAGTGTACAGAAGGATGCCTTTTCAGGTGGAACAACCCTAGAACCTTGTGGACTAAACTATGTTATGTTAAAGGATAATTATAAAGTGCACTATAACCACCGGAGTGGTCCCCTGGTGCTCTGGTGGATATGAAAATTAAGAGGGTAGGATCGGTTAGTAGTGTGTAGCGGGATAAAGGTAGAGCAAGATTTGTGATGTCCTGTTGGCAGTTTCAGTTCGGTTGGTACTGTTCGATGAGCATGGGTGCGGTTCCAGATCTGTGGGCTCCCATGTGCTGTTGTGAGAGACTATGTGTGGTTTGTTTTGTTGTTGCAGTGTAGTAAAGTGCTTGCAGTTTGTGGTGCAGGAAAGTGGTTGTGTAGAGTTTGAGAGGTGTGTGCCAAGCATTGAGGATTTAGCGGATGGGTTAGTGGGGTTATCATCTTCTTTCGGGCATCTGGGTTTGTGTGTCTTTTGCCTTGCTGTCTGTGGGGACATTCCTCTGTGATTCGTTCACCTAGCTCTGCGCGAGGCATGGTTTATCTCTGAGGCTGTCTAGTGATCTGTCGAAAGAGCTTCCTCACCCATGGTCAAGATTGTTAAGGAGCGCTCTCTTTCCTGTCCAGTGTGTGTTAGTGTTTAGTGCTCCTTTGACTCTAGTGACAGTCCCTGGCCCTTGGGTTTAGCCTAGCGAGGGGGTTTGGGTTTGGAGGGGTGATTCCTGGGGTTATATATATATATATATATACATATATATATATATATATATATATACATATATATATATATATATATATATATACATATATATATATATATATATATATATATATTTATTTCCATTGATTCATTCTGGTTTTGTGGCACAAAGAGTCAGGTTTTGAGTAGTTTACTGAATTTTAGGTGGTCCTTTGTAATTTGTATGTCTTTCAGAAGGGTGTTCCAGGTTTTTGCTGCCAGGTGAGAGAAGGAGGATCCCCCTAGCTTTTTCCTTGCGTAAGGTTTTGGTTCTAGGCGGATGTCATTGGTTGATCTGAGTGTTCTTGTCGGTTGGTAAATTGTTATTTTCGTTTGTAGGTTGTTTGATTGGAAGCCAGTGTAACATTTGTAGCACTGGGGTGATGTGGTATCTTCGTGATAGTTTGAGGAGGAGTCTGGCTGCGTTTTGGATACGTGGCAGTTTCTTCAGTAGGTGTTCTGGCATTCCGAGGCGGAGGCTGTTGGCGTAGTTCTTGACACGATGCGGGCAATGATTGTTAGTGTCTTATGGGTGAAGGACAGGAATGGTATGATTCTTTTTAACGAGTGTAGGAGGAAAAAACATTGCTCAATTATTGCTTTTACTTGTGGTTCTAATGTTGGATTAAGAACATCAGGTCCTCTTTGCTTAGGCCACTCCCATTTAATTTCATTCCTTGACCACCTGGACACCGTTAGGTGGTACATTCCCTTTTAAGAGTGTAAGACACACTCCTAGGTCCTACATATCATGGAGACACTTTAATAGCCCTCTGCCATAGAGCTGGGATATGTTGGACTAGCACAGGGGATCCCTCATGTACTCACTGTGGGCCCACCATTAGCCCCCATGGGAACCCAACCCCAAACTCCCAGACATAGGCAGTGCACTCTGCCACACCTGACACTGTGAGGCCAGGTATCCCCACCAGACGCAAGCACTCTAATAATGAACATAAAGAGAGATGTGGTGGTAAACTTTATATGCAACAGAGTTTTTCAGAGGAATTAAATGTAAATGCAGTTCAAATGCATTCACCAAAGGAGCAATACAGCCAAAATGTATTTGAAACTGAGCAACTGTGCGCTCCACTAAGGGAACCCAGTCCAAAAAGAGAAATATTATGAGGAAAACAACTGTGTTAAATTACCTTTTTTAAAAGCATTTTTCTGATAGTTCAATATAGTGCCATCTTGATTTCCACAATACATGCTGCCTTTCCTGTTTTCTGTCCCTCATAGAACATTAAGGGGGTCATTATGAGTATGGCGGTGTGGTAAGCATCGGTGGCAATAGAGTGGTAACGCTGTCATCACGGCATTACCGCACCGCCATACTACAAGTTAGGCAGTGAAGAGGAGGATTCACCTCCATCAAAAAGCTGGAGGTAAATCCGCTGCTTTTACTGCCGAAAAACAGCACAAATCTGCGGAGTTACTGCTGTCGGTAATTCCTCCGAAATGCCCATGGAGTCCTGTGGGCTCCAATAAATGGGAGCCAAGGCAAAAAAAGGCAGCAGGCGCCCCTCTCAACAAAGAACATGGCATGATAACCTGTTTTGTGGTTTTTGCCACTTTGAGAGTTCGCTGCCATCGCTTTTTGCTCACTGTACTTTCACAGATGGGAAATATCCATTTGGATATCAGTCTAGTCCCACCCACAAGGGAAGTCCAGTACCGAAATGCCATGCAAACCTCCTTTAAACAAGAGTAGCAAAAGCAACCCCAGACACTTGGTTCAGCTTTGTTGGGCCTCATCAGTGAGGTGGAGCTGTGCCTCTCTGAGCACAGTGAGCAAGGGGTCCGCGTCTGGGTTCCCCCAGGTAACCTAGGGTGACCAACCCCAAGTTCCTTGTAAAGATACAAAAAAGGCATCAGGCGCCCCTATCTGGAGAGAACATGGCACAATAACCTGTTCTGTTGTTTTTTCCCACTTGGGGACTAACACCACCTACAACCCACTTGTAAAAAAAGGAAAAAGAACATGTGTGCAAAGTTTCTCTCCACTGGAGTGAAAACGTGCTCGCGCCCAGGACGTGGAGCATCCGCAGGGGGAAAGAGAAGTGTGGTCTGGAAAATAATTGCAGTGGAGGGGGTTTGGAGGTAGGCAAGAAGAGGATGTCATCGAAAGGTCATTGGTGTCAAGAGATGTAACTGCATGTGACAACAAAAGGCAAGCGTGCGATTTTTTAAATCATTTGCGGTAACATGAACCGATTTGTTTGTATTTAAATTCCCAATAGAAAAACATGTTTCGTTACAATGATCCCAGATAAAAGCTTAAAAGGGTAGATCACTGAAAAGGTGGTTCTGTGAGTTAAAGGCAGCCATCTCACAAAGATGTTGGGAAATTAGGGACAAGCATCTTTGAGATATGCTCAAATGTGTGAATGGATAACCTCTTAGGAACATGTTGCTTGATTACAAAGATGACCAATGAGACCAGAGGTATTACTCAGAAGTGTTGAGCAATGGCAGAACACTCTAAAACCCACTGCGGCCTGATGACCTCTCACATGCCGACTGCTGCTTGACATCAGCATGAGCGTCCCACAGCTGTCTCTGATTCACGCACATTCACTACAAAAACATTTCATAGACCATCAGTTCTGTGGAACCAAATCGAAGAATCGACACAAACCAAAGACTTAACCCAGAAAGTGTATGCCCTTGTTCCCACCTGAGGAATACCTCAACATATCCGTAACATTCCATATTCACATGTCCTTTAACATTTGCATAATGTACTTTCCAAGCTGGAGATGGGTGGCCATACCCAGGCTTAGGAAACTCCGCTCTCGAGACCCACGCAAAGGCTCAAACAATCAAACAACCACTTCACAACCATTCTAGTAAGTAGATGCAAACTGGCCTGACCCCAACAGTGACAGGGTGCAGATACTTCTACCAGGTTTACAACCTAGATGAAAAACCTCACCGTGCAATAGTCACGTGTAATCGGTAATCGTTCACGGAACTACATCACTCGCATCCTGTGGTCAAAACCTATTGGCACAAGTACATTCCCAACTGAACACACTGATAAATTAGGTTTCCGAACCCAGCCACTAATATATAAGTCATATGAAGCTGCTGCAAAACATCCACTGTGAACAAGCAAAAGCCACAATATTGCTGCAAAAGTCGACAACAGAAACCTCCAGGACCTCATGATTTCCAAAAAAGAATCTTCAATAAATACCAAAAACTCAGAATGTAGCTGCCAAAGCTCACCCACACACCATAACTCGGAAAACTACACTGGCAAGAGGACAAAAAAAGCACCCACACTACAGTCACAATATAGAACATCGCAAAAAATCACGCATACATCCAAGAAAAGATTAGACTTTACAACCCAACGGGTAAGCTCCATTGTGCACAGAAACACATTTGTGGGTGTCACACCTTAGGGAAAGAAATGACTGGGGAGAGGGGACACGTTCTGGGTGGCTGGAGCCAGAGTAGAACTCATTCTAGCTCATCAAATCGCACAGAATTCTGAAACAGATTAAAACGTGAAAACATTCAAAAGGAAGCCTGAAACACCACGAGATTAGCACCATGCGACCATGGAGAGGGCATGTGGATTGCTGATGGCTTAAACATTAAAAGGACAACAGGTACAAACATATCACTGCACAGAAATTGTTAATGTTAATCAAATACAAGCTCTCTCCTCCATGAAGGATATCAAATGCATTACTCTAGCTGCTGCCTGCCTGCAACACAGTCGACCGTGCTATTCCACTCAAATGACCGAACGAGTGGTGTCACGGCCAAGGGATAGATGGACAACTCGAGACTCAAGGTTTGGTTCAAAGGGGTTTATTTTACTACAACAGAATGCCAAGTGTTTACGGTGGACTGGACTGGATGTGAGAATTAGGGATAACCAAAGAAACCAAAGGTGGGCAATTCTAGCTTGCTTAAGGACCATAGTGTCTCGTTCCATCCTTCTCCTGGGACTCTGCCTCCCTGCGCTCAAATGAAAGTCACTCAGTCTGTGGGGTTTCAAGTTCTGCACTTCTTTTTCATCTTGATTGAGTGGCATCTAGTCAACATGTTGGTCTCTTCCGCTGTCCCTTACGTCTGTGAGGGCTCGAGGGGCACTGGGTTGCTGGTAACAGTTCGATGCCTCGGAAAAGTGGTGCCAGCATCTGTAAGCCTGGATATGGTGTAGCACATGCCCGAGGGGCTGATGCTGGTCTCTACCCTGAAAACAGAGTATCTCTGGACAACAAGACTAGCCTCATCTCCTCTTTCCTCTCCTCCCTGCTGCATGTGCCTACAATGAGCAGGCCCTCTTCACTGCCCCTCTCAGCTGGCATCCTTCTCCTTTTTCAGTCTCCTTCCTCCTCTCTACTTGTTTCTTCACAGATTATGTTGTGCTAATGTCCTTTCCTCCTTCCTCTTAGCTCCTACTCTCTACCTTCTTTCACTCCCAAACATCTCTATCGACATCCTGATCTCTTGCTGTTATTTGTCCCTCAACCTCATTGGCTCCATCCATCTCGCCTGGCTTTCCTTCCTCTCTCTGCTTAAGTGTGTTTCTCCCAACCACCTCCTTCTCAAAAGATACTTGCTTCCCATCCTCCTCCACTATGGCCTTTCCTTTTCTTCCCTGCTCACTTCTGATCTCGCCCTCCTTTCTTCCTTCTCTCCTCTCTATATCCGTCTCTTCAGGTCTTTCCACAATTCGCCTCCTCACGCTTTCTCTCCTCCACCTGTTCTTTACTATTGCTCCTACATCTTTCTGTCTCTACCGCTCAATCTGCTTTGTTCTCTGATTTCTCCTCCTTGCCACTGCAAATTACCACCACCTTCCTTGCATGAACACTCTCGCCTAGCATAGAGCGCTGAGAGCTTTGGTTCCCACACGGAGCCGCCCCCCTAGGTTGCACGAACACTGAACCATGCTCAGCTTCGTAGCCCAGCCAAATGCAGGAATTGGCTCTCCACATTTATAATGTTTCTTGCAGCTGCTCCTAATTGTTTCACGAGTCCATGCAGAGATCCCCGGTGTATACCCTGATACGGGCAGTCTGCCATTTTGTTTTCCACACCCTCGTTGCTCCCGTTACTGCTGATCTGTCTCACAGGAGCTGCCAGTTTATTGCGCCATTCCTTCTGTAAGCCTTTGTGTGCTCCTTTTGCAAGCTTACAGTCCTGTGCAGGAAAGTTAAGGTTTGTCCTTTAAGTCTTTTGTCAATTGACGCATTGTTGTATGTTTGACTGTGCTAGGCTGCAGGTTCTATTGGAGCAGTGTGGGACCCACATCCCTTTCCTGTAACTCTCTTATGATGTTGTGTATGTGGCAGGCAGCTGCTTGCAGCAAATCCTCGAAACAGAATTGGTAATTGAAAGGCACACTTTCCGACATAGTGCGAAAGACGTCTGGTGGAATATGGGTTCTTTAGTGAGGGGGAGGGGTGACTGGTTTGAGCCAGACATATAGGCTTTGGAAGGTGGGACAGCAAGGCCGAGTTGGGGAGACGGGATGAGCATTATAGGTTAGAGATGGACTGTGTGTTTGGGCGACCCTCTGCTTGCCTCATCCCGGCCCTATATCACCTAGCGGGTGGTGACACGCAGCCCCCATTGCTTTCTCAGTCCTGTCTACTAATCCCAAACATGGGACTGACACAGTGGACAGGGGAATCCGGTACTGCACTGGCCTGGATCAATTTCACATTCACCTCAACCAGAATGTACACATTGGGAAGATGCAATCTGGAAGTTGCAGGTTTCCATACTTGGAAAGTCATCCCTTCCCTTTTTGTTCAATGTCTACATGCATTTACCGACTAAGTCCTACAATACAATCAGATGCACTTCTAAATGTATGGGGTCACGTTCAAATAAACAAATGCCTAGAAAGCACTGCAGGACGCTAAACCAACATCGAAGAATGTCTACATCACTTCTTTCACTGGAAGCAGGACAACTAACTACCTGTATGGAGATACATCTGAGATTGTAATGCTAGGGAGAACAGATGTCGCACCACTCCTAAATGATCAGCCCCTGAGCCTGGGCACACCCCTTCCCCTTATCTATGACACAGAAAAAAAAAGCAAACAAATCTAGTAGCCATATTCAGCACTAACTTTTATTTGTTGCACAAATAAAAGAGGTGGCCAAGGGCATGAATCTACAGCTATTTTAATGCAGTGAATAATCCTTCTTCAAACAGATCACCAAGTTTACCAAATGAGAGCCTTTGTAAAGCTAGGCAGGATTACTGGGCAGATAACCGCATAGACATAGCTGATTGAATAAGTTCTCTTTTTCCTACCAGGGTAATTTTTAACACAGCCTGGTAGCACCTATTCTGTAGGAATAATATGCATCCTGCTAGGATAGTTTCAGCAATCAAAGTCATTTAAAACTATCCAAATTGCTCTTTGATGAATATAATGTTCTTTGTCAATTCATGTATACATGATGAATGTTCTTTTCAATACCCTCATTTAACTTTTGTAAAAATTTGAATAACAGAAAATGTGTTCTGAATAATAAATGTATTGTTTGTACTCTTTAGACTTTTCTCTTTGGTTTACCCTTTTGTGACTTTCTCTGAAAGCACATTCCTTGCATTATTATGGAGATTTAACCAAAATAACTGACAGAAGTTAGGACTGTCAACAGCGTGGGTACCTCTTTTGGTTTTGTTTAAAAAGTATAACCTGCCCCCGCTCACGCTTGCACATATGGGCACCCCTATTGTCTGTAACTTAGGCAGGATTACTGTAACATTATATCCATATAGAACTCCCACAAAGGTTATCACCAGACTAACAAATCAAGTCAGCTCCAGAATGCGCGGACATTTCCTGAAATAGGGTCACGTAAACCAGCCTTGAAAGCACTCTATTGGCTGCTAGTGGAGCGGAGGATCCCAGAAACGCCTTGCAAAAAGGCCCAAAGTTTCCGTAAGAAATTCCCTCAATAGACATAAGCCAATCAACACTCATTGGAGAAATCCCATTTGACACATCAGCAACCCTATAAATGCCAAATTGCAGGATTCCAAACTCTGACATGTCTAAAACGCAGGTCTGAGGAAAGAACCATAAGCTTCTAATAAACCAAACTTTTCAAAAAGGCTTTAGAATGCCATAAAGGGAACCGTGCCACACCGACTCGGAATGACCTATAGAGCGAGCGTGGAAGAGACTACGGAGTCCAGTATGAGCCAAATGTGCAGCCCAGTATTGGCCAGTTTTAGGATTTATCATTGAGGAACCAACATCCTTTAAAATGCACCATGTGTCACAAATGTTCCATCGAAAGGCACAAAGTTACAATTGAAACAGTTTGTCGCAGAAAGTCACAAATTACAATTTGCATATTTGGGATATTTTTTATTTTGTGTCCGCAATTCTATTTTGTTCCAGTTCTGCCCAGATTCTGCAGGTATAGCTGGATAGTTAGATTTTGCACTTGAGTTTCCTGGGCACTGCGGCTATTGGGCTTCAGTGTTTTAGCTGGCGGAGGAGTCGGGTGTCATGTAGATCTCTCCTTTCCACCCTTGGCCACCCTGGCATATTGGCCGATGGCAGTCAGGGGAAGGTGGGTGAACGTGAATCTCACCTTTTTCTTTCCAACCCTGGCCTTCCCATGCACGGCAGTACACTTATCCCTAGGTTTGCCTCAGTGTCACTAGCTGTACACCTTAATGGGGGTCTTGAATCCCCCCACCCCCTCATATTTCACTTGCATCAGGCTAGTGCCTTAATTTCACTCCTTTCTTCCTCCTCTCACTGCCTCCCTTTCACGTTTTTCCACATTCCTGCCACTCAAGCCCCCAAGAGGACACAAGACAAAAATACATTATTCTTTTTTTAATTTTGCAATGTTGCCAAGAATTCCTGCCCTTATTTTGGGAGTAACAATGTTTTGGTTTTGCTCTCATAGTTTCTTGTGGAAATGTATTTTGCAGATCGACAGGAACCATGTCACTGAACATTGATAATATAATTGATCATGTCTGACGTCCTCCTCCATGCCTCAAGGTGGGTTCATTGAATGTCTTGCAGGATCCTGTTTCTGACGTCTCTGTGGATTGATTCTCTTGTCTGCCTAAGACCGGAGGCCATTATCCATTTGCATTAGCATCTGGTTGGCCTTTTGGTCAAACTAATGCCCTTTTCCTTTGTCTCCTCTAATGCCTCTTGCTCATTGGCCCCTCTGTGCATTCCCTCCCGCCCCATGCTACTGTTTTGCACTACTTGTGTCTTTGTCTCCCTTCTTCTGTTGGCTCAATGTTGATATCTCTGTTCTGCCCTTTAATCGTATTATACTCCACTCTAGCTCCCTACCCTTGAGCCTTTTGCAATAGCCTCAGCGTGGTCTGTCTTCACGCCTCATTCTGTGCTAGCCTGTTTATTCTTGTGTGTTTACTCTGGATTCATCCACGTCCGGAATCTCCCCACGCATCTACCTTACACATGGGATTTTTTTTAAAAGTTCAGCCTAGTTTGTCCCGAATACCCTCCTCTTCATCTGCTGCTGACAACCCCAAAGCATTGGTCTTTACTATGCCCATGATCACACTAGCGCACAGTTCAACCTTTGTGCCGCCACACAGTACACCACAGTTTAGCCCTTAGCTTGACACTCATCCCCCCGGACTTTTGCCCTTTCTATGCCCGTCACCACACTAGAGTTCAATATTATCTCCTACTTTGCTTTGGCCCATACCCTCCCCCAAGGCATATGCCACCCCCTCCATTCTTGCCATATTTCAATTCTGCCTCAAATCCTTACTCCGAGTTCATGCTAGTTCATGCTGGACCCTCTCTGGAAATCTTAACGGCAGAAAAAGACATCTGCATGGTATTCTATAAAATAAAGTGGCAGGCTTCCACTACATATATAAAGATACACCTGTCTCACACCCCTCTCTATTCCCTGTATGTCTTTTTTCAATCTCTGATATCAAACAGTCCATTCTTGACCAGACCACTCTTGAACTCGAGAATTATCAGTCCTAGAATGATTATTCGCGCATTCGTTTGGTTTCAGCAATTAAATGTATTCCCTGGCATAAAGCTCTTACACTTTAAGGGGTCCCTGTTGGGGGGTATACCGTCATTTCATCGCCGCACTTTTCATCGCGGGGTTTTTTGCCGCGTTTTTTTTTTTTCGAAAAAAAAACTGAATTTTTTGGGGGGGGGTAAATTTTTTAAAATATGGGTTTGGGTGTTCGGGATGTAAAAAAAAAGAAAAAATGAAAAGGGGGGTTACCCCCCCCCCCCCCCAAAAAAAAAAAAAAATTCAATGTTTTTTTCAACAAAAAAAATCGCGGCAAAAAACCCCGCGATGAAAAGTGCGGCGATGAAATCACGTAGAACCCCTGTGGGCACATCTCGAGTAAATCACAGAGCCACACACAATAACACAAAAGTATCTTTCGGATGCTGCTTTAACATACATACTGCCTTCTTCTACAGACACTTGAGCAATGACCCTCTTCTAAATGTCTTCATTCCTGATATATGATCTACTTTATTCTGGATCAAGCTGCCCCCAAACAGGTGCAGACAATATTCCTCAGCCTTTGATCAACATCACCTCTGCTTAAATCCCTGTAGATTTATCTTGTACCTACTTTCCCCCACTTCTACACCTTTCTCTGTTCCTTTTATTCTACTGACTTCAGTCCAGAGACGTGAGTGAGAGGACACAAGGGTGGCATTTTGATTAATACATACTTTTATTCACAATAAAATAAGGGGGGTGAGGTGGAGTAAATCCTATCCAGCTCTACCTCTAAGAGGGGTTTCCCTGCCTCAACAAAACGAGCAAATAAAACTGTCAGCGTCATGATGTCCAAAGTAAGGTTTGCCATCCCATGTACAAATCCTAACATGTCCCTCACAAACTAACCTTAATATAAGGTGAAAAGGGAAATGTCTTTTGGCTGGCGTCCTGCAGCCCAGCTTTGAAGTTCCAAATGAATGTTCAAAAATGGTATACAAAAACAAACAAAAGTTCCACAAGGTTTGGAGTTCGATGCCCTTTCCCCAGAGCCTTTCCAGTGGTCTTCAATGGTATACCGTCATTTCATCGCCGCACTTTTCATGGCGGGGTTTTTTGCAGCGATTTTTTTTTCGTAAAAAAAGACATCGCATTTTTTGGGGGGGTACATTTTTTAAAAAATGGGTTTGGGTACTCCGGATGTAAAAAAAGAAAAAAAGAAAGGGAGGTTTGGGGCGGTTACCCCCCCAAAAAAATTCAATTTTTTTCAATAAAAAAAAATCGCGGCAGAAAACCCTGCGATGAAAAGTGCGGCGATGAAATCACGTAGAACCCTACAAAGTGGGCTTCTCTGTGAGTAGACCCAAATCACAGGGGCTGCAACAAAGTAAAACTAGCTTGGTTCTCCTTCCCAAGCTGTGCTGTTATTTCTCCTTTCACTTGCTGTGGGTCTCATACCCTATTCTCTATTCCCCTCTTCTTGGTTCACACTCTTGCCAAGTAGGGTACGTAATGTCCTTCAATTCCCTGCTTTCAACTTCACCCATGGCTTTGGTTTACTGTCCTGCCAAGGTCTCCAAATGTTACTGGCACTTAGCAACTTCGTGTTCCTCTTGAATATAGTTTGGGGAGCACTTCCCCAACCTGTGTCTCAGACCCCCTTCACAAGCTCACTCACAGTGTTCCTTTTATACAATATCGCTTTATTCCACAGCCCTGGTTTACTCTGCCGGGGCATGTGAATGTCACTTTTTCTGCACCGTTCGTAATTCCCAGTTATAGCTTGGGGTATGTCTTTCTCATATTGGTCCCTGACCCACTTCATTTTTTTTGTTCACAATAGTATCTTGCTTTAATATTCCTTCAGTCCACAGCCTTGGTTTACTCTCCTGCCAAGGCATGTGAGAGTCCCTAAAATTTGAAAAGTTCATATTCCACCCTGTTACTGTGAGGGTATACACTTCTGTGTTGGGTCCCAGACCCTCTCCACTAGGTCTCTCTGCCCCGGTGACTGTTCTTCCTTCACTTTGCTTTGCTTTGTGCCCCTTTTGTTCTATGGGTCTCCCCCGCCTTTAGACTAGCCACCATTGTACCTGTAGGGCCTTGGCCATATCTCTCCGGTTGTTGCTGGGTCTCCCAGGAGTTGTGGTGGCCTCTCGGGCTTGCATGTCTCCCCTGCAGTTTGCCGCTGATTTGGTGCCAGCGCAACAGCTCCGGTAACTGGCAGATAAGTTTCCTCTTCTCCGGGTCGCCACCTGTGTTGTCGGCCCCTCGCGTCTCTTCCTTCCTCCTGCGCACCGTCGGCCTCTCTCTGCTATGGGTCTGCGCAGCCCTTGCAAAGTTCTCGGTCTGCACTGAGCTGAGAACGAAGACACTGTTGTTCTCTTCCCTCTCTGCCTATAAATCACAGCTGACCAATCACGTTGTCACAAAAGCTAGAGCATATGCATTTGTTCCTGTTGGTAATCTCCATTACTTGCGTCATCTTCCTCATCCCAGTACTGTTATTGAATGTAGTGCGAGTGTCAGTCTCTTCAGTCGTCTCTACTGGCGTTGTATCCCAACAGTACATTGTGGCACTTGGTGGAGGGGTAAAAGAAGGGTTTTCAGGGATGGTGGAGGATCTAAGGGATACTGTGTTCTCCCTATGTAGTCACTGCTCTCAATGGGGTCCTCCCTCCCCATGAGATCCTCTCGCTGAGAGCCACCCACAGGGTCTATCGGGTAGTGGCCTCACCACCTTGGCCCCATGGGGAAAGGGGGCTTCCCCATCTAAAGCAGTGATACCTCTGGATTCGTCACAGACCCCAGGTGGGGAAACAATGCCAACTTCCAGCCAAACCCAGTACTGATTTTGCACAGTACAAAAGATTTCTAACATACTACACCTTCAATGGCATTAAATATCAATACAGTACTGGGCTTCTGAGTGCTCTGAAGTGGTTGTAAAGTGATTCTTATTACACTCCTAAATATAGGATGCAACTGGAAGAGCAGGATGGTAAGTGGCACAGTTCTTACTGAGAGAGGGAGTGCTGTATGAGGACAAGGTCTGGTAGGCTCACCTGGGGACGAGGCCCTGTGTGAGATTTCACTTCATGTGGTTTTGGTGTTAAATACATTATCATCTAACCGACAAATATTCAATTTCAATAGAGCATATAGCAACAATTCACTAAGGATATCCCTTGATGACTTTCACCTATACTATTTGGGTGTAGATGCATTTTGTTATTCCATATACGTTATTCTCTTGGAATGCACATGTGTTGGGAACTGAGCATGTGCACAAGAATCCTTACAACGAGACACGACTACAGTTCGGCATGGGAAAGGAAACATTTCCTCCAGACCGCGTTTTAACCCTGTGCAGTGACTGAAATTTCAGCCATTCTATATACTCGCATTCAAATCTTGAGGCTATCCGAATCCGTGTACATTGTTTAATGTTACAAACATTTTAACGTTAGGGTGTGTGTTTTGAAAAATGAAATGAACATCAAGCTCAGTGTGCATTAAGTACTTATTTGAAGCCTGCATACAACCCTTTTATCACAGACATAAGTCAATTATAAAGATCTGTGGTCACTCTTATATGGCCACAATGTTGCTTGAATGTATGCAAAGCAGCCATGAACGCTCACTGCTGGCATTATTTGTCCCATTTCCCCTTCTCATACTGGTATTTGAAAAGAGTACAACTGGAGTGTAGCAGGCTGTCAATTGAGGGTAGCTGGGAGCTATTTAGCTCCTGCTTTATAGCTTAGAAGAGCTTAAAAACAGCAGTTACCAGGAGCTACTTTTGGCTCCCCAGGCCAAGTGGTGCCGAACAAACACAACTATGTGGATTTAACTCTGCACAATTGGGACAATCTATGAATAAATATTAGGACACATCTATAAGACATAGACAGCATAAGGGGTCTTACATAGTGGATACAATTATATGTCTGCATTTTATGTGGAAGCCAGATGTGTGTAAGTAACTATGAACTAGCTCCTCATTCCCCAGAGGTAGCTCCTGGTGACTCGTTAATGCTGGATACCGTGTGGGGGTGCTTGTAGCTCCTGCATAGGCAATCTTAATTTAGAGCGCTGATGTGATGTTGTGCCTTTGGATTTACCACTATATAAGTACCAATTAGCTTAACATAATATTGGAATGATATCAGAAAATAATGTTCATGGTTAACTGGGTTTGATGATGGGCTTTGTTCAGTAAGAGAAGTGTAAAGTCCTTCTTAGGAGTAAAATATATACTAGAAGTGATCCTTAGAAATGAACATTTTCAAAAAGAGCCACTTTACAATCTTAGTACAATTAAATCATTCCCATTGTTCAATAGCTGTTTTGGCAAACAAATGCTGTCCTTTGCACCCCAAGAGCTCCATTTTCGCAGCACTACTGTCAGTATCAGCTGTCGTGGCTCTCACCAATGCACACCTGACAACATGGCACTCATCCACACAGGAAGAGACGGCATGAGACAGAGAGAAGAGAGAGGGTAGGTCATCGTAGAATATATTATGATGATATAGAGGGTCTTTGCAACAATCTCACGCAAATAACAGATCTATTGTATGTCTCATACATTTTGACACAGCAAACTACGTTTTCTCTCTCTCCATTCTCGCTCTCGCTCTCCTAAGGGCTTTCCTCAACGCTGCTTCCAGGCGTGCGGCCAAAGAAAGGAGGTTCTACCACATTACTGTGGTTTCCGTAAGAAGTGCACTGACGTCCTTTGGCAGAATGGATTGTGTTCAAGGTTGCCTACATCTCCCAGGAATATGTAGATTATTCTGCACCCATTCTTAAGTAAGCAAAGTGCAGTTTTCTGGTGGCACTCAGGGTCTGAGGAGTCAGATTAGATCACGTCTTCAGTGATCCCTAAAAGGATCAATGTCAGGATGTCCGGGGAGCTGTTGGAGTTCTTCTGCATGCAGCCTTCTGCCAAACTAGTGATCATATCTTTTTTTGGAAAGCCCTAAAAATGTGTCTCTGGAATTCTGCCATTCATTATTTCTCTGTAAATGACGTTCTGTTTGGACTGGAATGTTCATGGATTTCCTGTTTTGACTGTTTGTATTTATTTCTTAGATGCATTTTAAATATTTTCTTTGTACATGTTCAAGTGTTAGTTTCATGTTTACGTGTAGAGCGTTGTGACACGCGTCAGTGTAACTGGCCATGCTTTAGAATGTTTGAAAAAACATACACATATAAAAATGCATGATGTTTTGTTTTCATTTCTTTTCTTCATTATAAGGCGTCTTCCTTTTAAGCTTTTTTTAAAAAAATAAATATTTTATTTTCCCCATATGTGAACTGATATCTGCATGTAAAAGATGGCCTGAAATTGAAAACAGCACCAGCCATCAATAGAAAATTAAGACATAGGAGGATTTTGAAACAAATTGACATTTTCAGACTACCATTCTACATGACACTTTAAAAAAATGAAATGAGATTAAGGAATAAAAAAAAGAAGGAAAAATTGTACAGAAGATTGCTAAGAAATCAAAATGAGTGCTGGAGTGGAACCAACCAATAGCACATTGCGACAGATCTCATTGGTATAGCAGAAATATGGCACAATTAAATCTAAAGCCAATCTTATCCATTCAAATCCTTCAGCGTTGCACATTCTCGCATTAAGAAGAAAATAACATGAAGAAACGCTCATTTCCCTGAAAGATCTGGTTTCCATTCGGTGGCACCTCAGCTTGCCATACTTCTTGGAACAAAATCCACACCATCAGCAGATTCAAGATAAAATGCGAGACTGTCCACGTAGCCTTGCAGAAAAGATTACAAAAACAATCTGTGCTTTATCGAATTGAAAGCCCTGCATGAAATACTTAATGTTTGCGTTCGAGGAAGGTGCTAAATCATATTGTTAAAGCAATTTGAGACATGACTGAGCAAGGGCTATACAGAAAACTAACAACATTTCCGATGCCGCCAGAATACCGAAGCACCACTGTAAATGAAAAAGGTCTATTTTTACTCAAATGCTTTCCACGAGCAACAAGCAATTCTTTACTTATAAACAAGAAATGGCAAAGCCAATCGGTCTGGCTTCAGCCGCTTCCAGCATTGGAGGATCAGCTACAGTAATTATATTCCAAGATGTGACCTTAGGTACCCAAGTACTACAATCAAAGGACAGGCAAAGCCATATATGCCTCAGAAAAGATATGCCCAACTTCTATTGTATATGCCCATTTCCAGCTTATACACCAGATGCAGCCTGCCTGCTCACGTATATCCACCGCATTACACCAAGGGATCCATGCCCACTGATCGATATCCACAATCCTGGTGTACAGAATCATGACTTTACTGTGTTCTTTTTTTAAATGGAGTCTCTCTCCCCTAGTCTTTGTATTCCCCCACAATCCCTCTTAGTGCTCCCCTACATTATGCAGTGCCCTACAACTCACCTTTGTCACCCCTGCTTTTCTGGGGGCACTGCCGGTAATGTGCATGAATAGCATTATCGAGATTCCATCACAATAACACATATTTGTGATTTTGTGTAGCAGAAAAGTGTGCAATCCTCCACAAAGCACATGCTTATACTTAATACAGAAGTCTTACTGGGCTACATTTCCCAGAAGGTACACAACATTGTGTACATGCAAACAGAGGAAACCCTGTCCCCCCATGCCATCTGTCCTATCCAGTAAAGAGTGTGCAGAGGCGGACAGTGCACCCCGGTTTAGTTATTACCAGGCACCATGGATAATACTGCCTAGCAACAAAAATAACCATAGAATGAATTCAGTACATGTACTTTCACATGAATACATGTTGTACAAAGTTGTGAGTGATTGTTAAAGACTGACAAAACAGAGAAATCACTTCTCAGCGTTCCCATTAAAATAGGTACACAATACCCAGTGTCTAGGGATGACTAACAATTACCCTGGGAAGTGATAGGCTTTTAGATTATGTCGGAAAGGCCACAGGTTTGCCTAGAGCCAGTGTGGAGGAAAGTCAGAGAATTCCACAAATAGACCACCTGGACAGAGAAGGAACTCCTTCCTACTATTTACCTAAACACCGAGTCTGCAATAGGGGAGCAGAATATGATCAAAGCGTGTTTGTCGTCACACATGATGAACTTACCCTGAAGAAACTGGTGTTTCTATTCATAAATAGATTCAAAGACTGACAACTGCTTGACTGAAAGAAAATATAGCAATCAGTGGACTAGTCAGATGATCCCTGGTGCTCAAGTTCAGCACTGAGGACGCGTTCAACAAGCGCTCAAGGCAGATGATCAAGTACCCTTGAAGACCAAAACAAATGCTGTCCCATGGTCTATATGTGAAGTTACTAGTGATAGAACTGCCCCGCCCTTGTGTGGGAATGTGAAATGCAGTCAAAGGAAATCCCTTTCTATCTGGGAAAATCTCAGAATTCCTGGAATATTGAGATTGGCTGAGGTCTGGAGTCTAGTGATAAAGGCCAGATCCCATGAGGCCAAGCATTTCCAGTGGCATCAAATCTCAATCGTTCATTCATTCTTCTTTGTCCAAATGTTCAGTTGCCTGATGTCACTTGCAGAGGACAGCATATCAAGCTCGGGATGATGGACTGAATATCGTCAGCATAATTGTACTAATTAACTCTCCACAAATGTAGTGTTTGGATCAGGTGAGGAGATAGAGGTTAAAGGGAATACACAGGTCCCTTTGATGAACTATGAAGTGAAGGGAGGGATTAAAACAACCTGTTCTTGGTTTTTTTTAAATGAAAAACCCTACTGTAGGTTGTGATTATGTATATCCCCCCCTGAAGGAAGCTTTTCAAGATGATTGGGTAGTAGGCAGTGTAAAAGGCTGCTGATGAGTCTAACAACATCAGGGCTGCAACACCCTCACCATCCATTGACCTCCTCAAAGTATCCACAATTGATGTATAAGGTGCAAGTGATGACGCTGGACACATACTTTGCTAGATTAACATCATATATTATTATACTCTATTTGGTTAGTAGGCGACAACTGTCTGAGATGAGGTGTAATTTCCGGTGAGGGGCCTCTCTAGATCCCACAGAATCAGAAAATTCCTTTTTGTAGTGACGTGACTCTTCAATAATGTAGGATTTCTGCACATTGGATATCGAGGCTTTGTTGGCAAAATGAGGGCTTGGAAAGGGATACTGGCAGCTGGATTCTAGTTATGGATTCAAACGCCCCAAGATCTCCATCTCTTTTATACTAGTTTGCTTAATATAATGTATTCAAAGCACTCATTTTACAGATCCTAGGAGCCTTGAATGCAATACACTCAAGACCTGATGTGAACCAGGGTACACATTTGTCCACACTGTTTGTGGTAGATGGATATTAAACTAGAGGTGGGCAGCAGATTATTCAGACATGATATTATGATCTGTTTACAGGGACATCTTGGGTCTGAGAAAACAAAGGGGGGAGGGAGAGGTGACTCTGGCTTGCAAAGTTGTTAAGAAGTGAATCACTGAGAGGTCTGAAAACTCAGAGGAGTTGGAATCTTCACTGTTAAGCCAGTCTAAAGTATGACGTGTGTTGGACCTAGCACTCATTGCATAAATGCATTAATTCTGGATTTCCCCGGAGCTCTTGCATGGGTAGAGTGGAATATCTCGGCATACACATTAAAGTCCTTTTGTACAGGCCCTGGAACCTGAAGTCACCACTACCCATTGGCAAGTGATACCTCACTCTTGAAGAGCAAGACATTTTGTGTTCTCTGCATGTGGAGAGCTGCCATTCTTGCCAGGGGCAAGTGTCTTTTATACCTGTTTAACGGTTTGCAATCTGAAATGTCTACCCCTTATACATACAAGTAATTTGTAGCCAGAGCACATATGCTATCAGATCAGAGAATCTATCTGGAAAAGATGGATCAAAGGGAAAAGGGGAAAACAGTATGAACACGTACAGTTTTATCAAATAATTAAGCAGGTAGCAAATAGAATTGAGCACATTTTCATGAATTACAGCTACACCACCAGCTCTGTCAAAAGAACAATATTCCGGGAAGATCTTATAAACTGGAGGAGCCACTTGGCTAAGGACTTGACAACAGTCATCTGCCAATAATTAGATATTCTCATTTCACAAGATGGCACAGATTTTCACGGCTCTCCAAAGCTGAGCTAGTGCTGATCAATGCTCCAGATACAGATGCTGGGTTCTTACAGTTATTTAGGGAGGGAGGGAAGCCATTCTCTGCCTGAGTTCTTGAGATGGGCCTGGGGAGGGGAGAAACGGAATTGCAAAGCAAATGTTGAGGCAGCGATTAGTGCAACTTCTTGAGAGGAAAGAACCTGAGGCACTGCACATTCACTGCACAGCTCCTGAGCGAAGTATACTGTGAAAGGAACATATGCTTTGTTGAATTTACCTATGTCATATGACCCATTCGTCTCACAGTGTGTATAACATTTATTTCTGCACATCATCACATTTATTTGGCCTTTCAAGCTGATATAGGCATGTATAATTGTGAGTAATGTTGCTGTATTCACTGTGATATATAATGTTTCTCTGAGGTAGCTCTTATTATGTAAATGAGACAGAAGAATAAGTGAAAGAGAATATAGTGGCTTTTTTGAGGCCATCTGATGAGGAGTCACTTGGAAGGTGGACTTGAGGTTACGATACTGGACATTCACTGCAATGAGTACAAGGGAAAGATGGGAATTTCAGCCATCCTAAGGACTACGTTTCCGAAACTATAATCATCTTCTCTCACAGAAAAAGTACTCACGGAACTAAACATTCCAGAATCCACCCAGACTCCCTCTGTACAGATGTCCAAAGCCAGATTTCCTGTATTTAATAGATGTTGGGAATAGTCAAAATAAAGGATATCTTTCTTTCATGTTATCAATTTTTTTTTTACATCACATAGGTGACGTAAGGAAAATTTGATATATATTGACATAACTAAATAAATCAGGCAAATTGACACAATTCACATAAACATTACACAACTGCATGTACCATTAATACATGAGTGGAAACACGCCTGTGATGTTAAAAATGTACTGGAAATGATCACATTTATTTAGATTTAAAGCATTTTGATAGTGTAAAAACCCAAAATATAACAAATATTGAAAACAAATGGACGAAAATTAAACAATTACCAAACAAGACAACTGATTCAAAACAGTAAGCAGTTGACTAAGTTTCAGCACTCGTTCACTCATAATTTCTGTGCCCTGGCCTTCTTCAGGATGGTAAAGCTCTAGGGTGTGTCACCAAATCGTTTTCCTTTGCTGTCTGAGATTCAACATATGATACACCCAGAACTTAAAGAATCAAATCACTAGCCAGTCTCAATAATTTAAGCAAAGAGTAGTAATAAGTAAAACCGACCACTCTCCTGGGTGTATTGAAGCGCATGCCCAAGGCAAGTGTAATATTATACCAAATCCCCTAAAGAGAAAAATTGTAATACTAGAGAGCACAGTCTACTTACACACTGGAATAGCCACTCCATACAGAACATATATGGTCTTGTAGGCCAGATCAGACAAATGAGTCCCAGACTGTATAAAGCTTTGGCTAGTTCTTTAGAAGTGTCTAAAATGGCTATAGAATGCAATTGCCAGTGTTCATCAAGCCTCAAAAGGTGTACCAAAAGAGTTGGGACACACACATGATATTATATAGAACATCTTCAAGTAGATAGGCTGAAGTACATTTTGATTTTCAAGACAAACAAAATAACAAAATGTGATCCCAACAAGAAATACAAATGCTCAGACATTAGTAACTAGATAAGCTTGGTAGCAAGGAATTTGGGTTCCTCTTATGATTCACTGGATGCGGGTGCTCCAGTCTTGAGACAACTGTGAGAAACCGGAGGCGTTTCTCCCAGGTTATTCCTGGGGATCCTTTGTTCATGTGGCTAGGGGAGGGCCATTGCTCTTGTTCTTGGATACCAAACCTAGGGGCAGACATTCGAGGGAGGATCACCTGGGCAGGGGGTCCCTTTGGCGAGACATGGTATTCCTCCCGTTCCAACACACCCCGACCCGACATCCCCTCAGTTGTCATGGGATATTGTAAACAAAGACCATCCCTAAATTCCAATATGAGTTTTACCCCTCTTTCCTCAAAACCCACCTTTCAACAACCCTATATTGAAACTCCTTTTCCTGACAAAAATCTACAAAAAAAGGATGAAGATGTTGTGGAACACCACAATTCCCATAATCCCATTCCCCTATTGAAATACACAAGGACTGGGACGAGGAAGATGCAGATGGCAGTCATGCGAATTACCCATAGGAATCCATGGGCAATGGATTCCTATGGGCAGTCTCCATGTTTTCCCCGATAATGAGGTCAGGCAGAGTCAAGCAGGGAGGGACAACTACTCACACCTGACTCCAATCAACTCTAGCTGGGAGTATAAAAGCAGCAGCCAGAAACAGCTTTTGGAGCGGGCTGGGGATGCTGGAACGTGCTGAGAAGCCAGAGGATGAACAAGTGAGCTGCAGAGACCCTGGGAGACCTGGAGGAGGAGGAAACCTCCCAGACACTGGACCTTTGAACAACACAGGGGAGGCTGCAGTGTGGAGATGGAACTGTACCTCCAGGAGGCAAAACCAGGGGCAGCTGGGGTCTCCTGGCGGTGCCACACCAGAGCTATGAAAACATGGGGAAGGGACCTTTATTATTCCATCATCCTGACATATTATTTTGGACACTGTTCTTATTTGCCTTTCATACCCCTTTCACATTTTGTTGTATTTAAAGGCAAGGATTGGCAATAAGTTTAATGGTATAGGTCCTTTTCTTTTGACAAAACACCGCTAGGACTGCGTTATTATTTGATGGTCATAGCTTTCTCCCATCTGTAGATTTAGGATTTGATAGGTGTTTTTCAAACCCTTTTTAAGTCAATAAACACCCTTGAACTTGTGTCTGTCGTCTTACTGTTGATACCATGTTTTCCTTACACCATTCATAACAGAGACCCAACTATAAATAATGATTCCAGTGATCTTTTATAAGCAAAAGCTCTTTCTCAGAAAAAATGTTGGTCAATACAGGAGTTCCTAAAGTTCAGGAAATGTATCCGTATCTGACGGATTTTTAACAATTCCTACAATGCATATGCTAAGGTCCTCATCCACTGTGAAGTCACACATATAATTTCAACATTACCAATAGATGTGATGAACAAAAATGACAAGAATTAATTAAACTGCATCAGTTATTGCCCAATATTACTGGCCAACCGTGATGTCAACTATCCCACTAAGCAATGGTGCAGGGTTTAAGGGGAAAACAATCTAAATCCTTTTTTTCCGAAAGAATAAGCGAGGTTTAAAAAAAAACAATATTGCTACAATAACAATCAGTATCTTAATAAGGACTATCAGTAGTGAGCTTGCCAAAGAATGAATTGACAATGTCTAGTCGTAAGGCTAACATAGTTAGGGTGTTTATTTGGTAATGTTATTTCCTTATTATACCAGAATTCTGTAATATATGTATCTGCATCACTGACTTTATCTTCACCTTGGTGGCTATGCACACAGGAACAAACAGGCGGACACCCCATCTCACTTGCGGGTCAGCGCAAGCCTGGAAGAACCTATAGCTATCGCAGTCCCACTGAGCAGAGATGTCAAAGGCCTCAGACAAAAAAGGAATGCTATTCCAAGATGATCTGCTACTGCCTCTTACAGCTGCAAAACAGTTGATTCCCAACATTGTCTGAAAGATAGAAAACAAACTCTTTTCTGCTTAAAATCATCATCCTGCAACATAAGACAGTACCAATGGCAAAGGTAGCATAAAAGAATAGCTTTAAAAACCTGATTTCCAATGGTCTATCCAACTTGAGTCCCATCATTATTATTTATTAGTAATGAAGTAAGTAGTCAAGTCAAAATTGCAGTTTGTTGTGGAATCCAATCCTCTCCCGGGCTTCTGTAATGGCTACTCTAAATATGTACTTACCTAAAGTTGCCTGGGCGGGCACTGCAGCAGTCTGAACTGAGATCCACTGGACCCGTCTGAAGCATTGAGGCTTTCAATTATGTTATTCTTTATAACTACCTGGTGTATATGCGCATGTAAAGTAACACCACACAACAGGTGTTACTCTTTCCAGGTACCACTGGATGCTTGAAGTGTATTCCCCCCCCCACCTACAACCTGGTATGTCGGGCCCGCGGGGCTCATCTCTGAGCATTGTACTGTTAATTTCTTTCTGCGCTAGCAGAGCCAAAATCTTTGCCTTTGCCCTATGTTGATAATGCCTAAAATTGTTTACGGGTGAATGAAAACAAAACATCGATGTCTGATAGGCTACATTCCTGCCTTTCAGAAATGTATAAATAATTGCGGGACAACTTCATACAGCTGAATGGTGATAAAAGGGGAGATGCAAACAGCCTCTGGATGATGAATTCATGGGTTAAAATGTCAGGTTCAGAGCTACTAGCCAAACATTAAAAGTCAGTGCCACCTCAGGTCCACACATGCGCACAGCACAGGGAAAGTCGAATATGTGTGTGTTGTATTGTACTGCGCTCAAATACTTAGCCAACAACTTGGCCGCGTTGCGCTCACTGGCATCATAGGTCCCCGCATCCTGTTCTGCCCCCCCCCCTCCTGTGTTTCCCTTCCTTCCTTTCGCATCTCAGCCCTTCCCTCTTCGATCTATTGTGTACTATTCTGACACTGTCTAATGCTCCACTGTTTTTCTGGAATTACTTTGCATTGCCTGCATTCTTCTAGGTTGCTGTTGTGTTCTGTGCCTGTATTGTTGACTGTATTGACTTGGCGTTTGCTCTCTACAGTTCTTGATATAGAGTTGCTATCCACGGTTTGTGGCATCACATTGCAATTGCCTGCAGTCTTCACTTCTAGGTTCCCTGCTGACCTCTGTGTTTTGCTTTTGGTCCTGTATTGCATATGCTTTCTTTACTTCCAGGTTCCATGTTGTGATTTGTGCTTTGCCTTGGTTTTGTACTACATCTGCATTCTCTATTTCCAGGTTCCCTGTTGTGCTCTTTTCTTTCTGATGGTTCTGTACTGCATCGGATATGTAGGTCTGTTGTTCTTTGTTGTGCCTCCCTCCCTTTTGTGTCTCCCCCCGTGTCTCCCCCTTTCTGCTCCCCCCACCTGTGTGACCTCCCCTTCCCTGCCTGGTCTCCACTCTCCATGTGCCCCCTTTTTACCTGGCCACCCTGTTCCCTCCCTCCTCTGCCACCCCTCTGGCACTGTCTTCTCCCTCTCTGACTAGCCTGCCTTCTCTTCCTTTCTTTCCTCCTCTGCCCATCCTCCGGCACCTCTAACACTTCCGCAGGGTGTACCTCTGGCCTTTACCCCTCCCCAGAAGTCCTTCAAATGTGGCAACCTGCTCCACATCGCTACTCTCAACTCTCGTTTAGCTATCAAACACTCCTCTGACATCTGCCATCTCCCATCTCCCAGAAGAGCTTGATTTGGATGTCATCGGTCTCACCGAGATTTGGTTAACGGCCAGCTCTGTCACGAGTTTCAACACTCTCCTTCCCGATGGCTACAAGATCCTCTCTGAACCCAGAACCAACAGTCCCGGTGGGGGTGTAGCCTTGATTTTTCCCAGAGTGGATTCCCTGCTTCCATTATTCCAATGCAGCGCTACTCCTCGTTTGAATGCCTGGTCTGCAGGCTCTCCATCTCTCCTGGCCTCTCTCACTGTGGTACATGTTATAGCGCTCCTGGCGATTTCCTGATCTGCCCAGGTGAATGAAATGATAATGTACACCTGAGATGAAATGGGACCCACCTGCTCTGCACAACATGTTTTTGTGAAGAATGTTTCTGTTTTCCAATATGTGCCCTGATTTCTTTGCCGTTTTCAGCAAATCACATATGCATGTTTCGGTTTGTCCTGTGTAACTAGGATTTTTGTGTAATAGGCAACTAATCCTGTCATGACTAAATTCTTCTGAAACTCACCATGAGTAAAGCATTTTACTAAACGTTTTCGTGTCATGAGAGTTCTTCATCCAATTGGATCATCCCTGATTATTTTTGTACATTTTCACCTCTCTCTCTGTGGCCACTATCTACAGGCTGCCTGGCAGGGTCTCTCTTTTCCTATCTCAGTGGGCTGACCTCTCCTCCTCGCTCCTTGCCTCTACCTCCAAACTTCTCATCCTCAGAGACTTGAACATCCACCTGGATGCTACCAGCCCTTCTTCAGGACTCTTTCGCAAATTCTGTGATTCTCTCTCTCTCTCTCTCTCTCTCTCCATCTACTCTTCCCTTTGGCCCGACTCACTCTGCAGGGCACACCCTGGATCTTCTGAACTCCTCAGACCTCCACTTCTCTAACCCGCTCACTCACGAGAGGATAGCTTATGGGCAACGTGCTCGCCTTGGAAGCGGACAACACAGGTTCGATCCCCGGGTCCACGCTTAGAAACCTCTGGGTATCCAACGCGTTATAAATAACCTATCATATCATATCACTCCTCTCTCAGAGAGATCACCTTCTCCTTTCTTCTCACCTCTCTCTCTCTCTTCGCCGCAGGTCAAGCCAACTCCATCACTGCCACCTACCTTCTCGGTCATCCGACCAATGAAGCGTGTGTCAGTTGAGGCTTTTGCTGCTACTTTTTCTCCTCCTCCTGCACCTTTGGCTGACTCACACCCTGGCACAGCCTTCTCTAACCTCCATCTCTCTATCTCTAACACTCTGGATGTCCTTGCCCCTGTCATGAGGATCCGCTTGAAGCCCAAATCCAAGTGCAACTCTTGGTACCATTCTGACCTAGCCGCCCTTAAACGCAAGAGTAGGGAAGTGGATAGGAAGTGAAGGTCCTCGGGTGCACCCCCTGACAAACTGGCATGCCTCCTGCTCCAAAGGCAGTACAGACTCTCTCCACATCCAAGCCTGCATCTCTGCAGCATCTAACAGCTCGGCCAAACCTTTCAAAATCTGCAAGAAGCTGGCCAATCATGCTGCAGTGCACCTCTCCTGTTCCCTTCCAGGCCCTCTGCACAGCCTTGACCTCTCATTTCACTACTAAAACTCAGGCCATCCTGTCCACCCTCTCCTTCTCTTCCTTCTCTTACTCTTCCTCAACCACTCCTGGCCCGTCTGAGGCGGTCTCTCCTCCTCCTTTCTCCTCCTTTCCCCTGTTCATCCCTGATGATGTTTCTAGACAAACTAGTTACTTACCAACTGTAACGTTCTTTCGACTGGATGTTCCTCCCACGTATTCCTCATCTTAGATATCTTGTCTCCCAGCTCTGCTGCTTTGGCACATTTTTTCACCAGAGGGCGCTGTGCTCGAAGCCACGGAGTCGTAGTCCCTCGAGGGCCGCTGTCGAGCATCGATGTCATCCGCAGTATAAAGGGCTCGAGCCGCGCCCGTTAGCTCAGTTCTGTTTTTATGGTGTTAATGGTCACATCAGTTGATCAGGCTTTCATTCAAAGTCCTTTGGCAATTTAGGAAGTTCAAGTGCAACTGGCGTAAACTGCACAGAGGGGTAGGTTGCGAGGGTCGAAGAGGAATACGTGGGAGGAACATCCAGTCGAAAGAACGTTACAGTTGGTAACTAGTTCTTCAAATGGATTGTGTCCTCCCACATATTCCTCATCTTAGATAGGTTCCCAAAGCAGTAAGAATTTGGAGGAGGGAGTACGAGTAATTTCAATCATGGACTGAATGAAGGATGGCTTTTGCAAATAAGCCTCCTTGATATGATGTAGAGTCCAAGCAGTAATACTTCACAAAAGTGTGCATTGACGACCAGGTGGGCGCAGCACAAATATCCTGCACCGGAACATCCGTCTGAAGATCCGTGGAAGTTGCCATGCTCTTGGTTGAATGAGCCCTTAGCCCATCTGGAGGCTCCTTCCCAGCTAATTTGTAGCACTCCGAGATTGCTAGAATTATCCATCTGGATAGAGTTTGCTTAGACACTCCAAGGCCCAATTTGTATCCAGTATATCCAACAAACACATTGTCGGAAATTTGCCAGTCTAGAAATATAGAAACTGAGAGCCCTTTTTGGGTCCAGTCTGTGCTATCTCTCCTCTTTACTTGCGTGTGGAGGAGCGTAAAAAGAAGATAAGGTAATCTTCTGTGACAGGTGGAAATCAGAGACTATTTTAAGTAAGAAGGATGGCTTAGAGGAATGGTTCGGTCAGAAAATATGATTGTCCCTATGGTTCGGCCATGTGCTTTTAACCATAATTCGATCGATCGTACAAACATTTCCTATGCACCTTACCCGAGTTTTCGTCTCTTGAACACAAGCAAAATCAGGCAGCTGGGCGCGGCCATCTTGTGATAATCTTATCACTTTCCGCATCGCCCTGGGTGACCTGCGTTTGCGGCACTAAATCATATCCCCCGTCCCTGAGCCTGACATTACTAGACGCGTACCGCCTATTTCACAATGCCAAAGCACGTCTTATGTCAACATTCTCTGTGCCTCAGCTAATGATGTGTCGCCATGGAAACGGCAGGAAGCCTCTTTCCTCGATAAGTATAAACAGAGCGTTTCACAACACACAACAGCAGATTTTCTTTTCCATTCCTCTCGCTGTATTTCTTGGAGTATTCTGTGACTAGTTTCTGTGCTGTGGTCAGCTACCTTCGTTGCTTGTAGCCCGTGTGAACAGATACCAGTACGACCGCTATAAATTATTTTCATTTCTTTACCACACAATGGCAACAATAATGCCCTACCTGTACAAGCCCGAGTATTCCGAGGAGGAATTACTGGAAAGAGCAAGCTCTGTAGACGATGGGGAATTGGACAACAGTTGGGTGGACGTTTCAACAGATGAAGAGCCTGGGCCTAGTCGCATGGACGGTGTTTCCACCGGGTGTACCTGCAATCGGTGCGCAAGGCGATCCACAGCCGCAATGCGGTACCGAGCTGCCAGACTTCACGGCAGTCTGTCTCACACGGTCCGTGTTGAGGATTTTGATGGTGCTTATGCACGAACTTCGCGCAACAGTTCGCCCTCGTAATCCAAGTAACGAGTAAGTATAGTCTGGTTGTGATGTCAGTTAGGTCACTACTATTTCACGGTTGTCCCCTATATTCTCGTAACTTCAAGATATCATTTTCATATCCGTTTAGTCTTGCAATTCTCTAGTAATAGTCGCATAAAAGTTGTTCAATATTGTGCAGTGTCTAGTTAGCATTTGTCCTGGCAAAAATGCCATTGCATACAAGAATTGACATTGACAACTAAGGTTTAATACACTTATCTTGGTCATTTAAAAACAGTTTGTTTTTTTCTCTTTCATAGGTGGTACCGGCTGGTGGCCTATCGTTCGTACACATGGTGGCTTCATGGGAGGCTTGGACACCGCGTTCGACGAGTTATACCCGCCTGTGTCGTTGGTGCCATTAGACAAACTTTCCACCGTTACAGTGGTCAGTACAGGGGATTTTTCCTCGCTGAGCTGCAACCAGACTTTTACGTCTAATATTTTTGTGCCATCAAAATAAGAAACCAAATAAAACACAACATATTTTTATCAAAGGTTGTTTCAGTTTTTAAGTGAATCAAGTGTGTCTCCATTCAGCAGTGTTCCGGTGCCTTGTCTGCACGCCTCCCGGCCCATCCATCCCACCCCCCACTATTAAAGGCAATTCGCGCCAGTGGATGTGCGCTGCCATGGGGTGCTGTCAGGGGCAAGAACGGCCAAGGTGCCAAACAACATGTACACTTCAAAAGGTATCCCACGCCCAGGGGCCATTGTTCACATGGCCACCCCAGACCCAGTGTCTCCAGGCAGGCTCCCCTGAAGCAGACCATGCCCCTGCAATCCACATAAGTGTGTCTCCATTCAGCAGTGTTCCGGTGCCTTGTCTGCACGCCTCCCGGCCCATCCATCCCATCCCCCACTATCAAAGGCAGTTCGGGCCTGTGGATGTGCGCTGCCATGGGGTGCTGTCAGGGGAGGGAACGGCCAAGGTGCCAAACATGTACACTTCAAAAGATATCCTACGCCCAGGGGCCATTGTTCACATGGCCTCTTCAGACACTGTGTCTTCAGGCAGGTTACCCTGAAGCAGACCGTGCCCCTGCAATCCACATAAGTGTGTCTCCATTCAGGGGTTCCGGTGCCTTGTCTGCACGCCTCCTGGCCCATCGTCCCACCCCCCACTGTCAAAGGAAGTTCGCGGCAGTGGATGTGCGCTGCCATGGGGTGCTGTCAGGGGCGCGAACGGCCAAGGTGCCAAACAACATGTACACTTCAAAAGGTATCCCACGCCCAGGGGCCATTGTTCACATGGCCTCCCCAGCCCAGTGTCTCCAGGCTGGCTACCTTGAAGAAGGCCGCTGCCCTGCAATGTACATAATACCACGACATATACACATCATTCATTCACAAAAACACCCCTTTTTGTTATTCTTTATAAACCACTGGATATTTACCATGAGAACATCTTTGAGCACTGCAGGTCAACTCGTGAACGTGCTACTCTGTGACCGCTTCGAGTGAACTCGTCAGTGTGCTACCTGTGAACATCTCCCTGTTCTCCTGCCACCAATTACTCTGCTTGCTCAATCCAACTGTTTGTTGGTCAAGGTAAGGTCATGTATCCTAATCATATCTCCTTCATTTGTAAATTTATATCTATTCCGAAGTATCGAGCTCCGTAGTGCTATGTTAATTTGTATCATTGCTATTGACTTGAGTTTCTTTTGTTGTTATCGATATATCAATTTTTATCAGTGTCAACTGGCATCGTATTGCATCCTTCGCGGACCGTGTCTATAATATAAGCATGTTTCCTTTTCATGCACGATAGTACATTCAAGCGACAAGTAACATGTTCTGATTTTCAACACATCAATGAATCATTTCTGCAATTTATCCCATAATACAGCCGCACACGCTGCACTGGTTTTGCTGTGGTGCCCAAAAGAAAGCGTGCAATGAACAATGTATGGCCCAATTCATTCTTTCTCACATGTTTATGCAAAATCATTTTCTAATAATGTTGACCTTTATTTTGCAGAATTTACAACAATACCTGCATGTTCTATTTTTAGTTGCCCTTCGAAGACCCATGACAAATCCAAAGGCATTACAATGCATGTATTCCCTAAGACTGTTGATCGAATAAGAGAATGGGTCAGACGTTGTGGATATCCACCGGTAGAGCTTGAAAGTAGAATCAAACAAGTCTTGGAGGACAAGAGGGGTAATCGATACCGCATCTGCAGCCTGCACTTCAACCCAGATATGTACGACACATCAATCAACTGAGAACAACTCGGAAATTGCTCCCAAACGCTATTCCGACTTTATTCGTGAAAATGCCGCCACAGGTGATTCACGCTTCCGGATTTAGCTTTACGCCTGTATTTCCAGTGTAAATGTCACTTATAGTACTTTCCATATTTATGTGATTGAATAGCTGTTGAAATAATGACTTTTTTGTTAAACATCAGTCCTTGTTTTGTACAACTCCCATAGAAAAATGATTTATGGGGACGGATAACTATGCTATATTATGCATTTCAATAAGCGTAATTTTCTCGTATTCAGTCTCCTTACATGCCATTTTGTAATGTTGGAATTTCTAAATCGAATAATACCTTCCCTTTCCCACTCCATGACTATCCAACGAATATGAAGGAACAAGATTCAACATCCATGTCTTGCCTGGAGTCATCAACCACTTCGACCGTGTATCAGGTAATCTTACCTAGCTATTCTGTTCCAGACTGGTTTTATGCACAGAATTCTAGATAATGTGATCATATTTTCGCAACGTATCATTGCATTACACAATGTTTCATTCCTACTTTACTGTTGATATGTACCTTTGTCGTCTTTCCAAATTGTGTGTCCAGTTTCCAATCTTTTCGTCCTTACTAATGCAAGCACTGTGTTTCAGGGAGATGCTGCAGCGTCCTCTACAATTACATTATCCCTTGTAGTTGTTCCAGAACAAGACCTTACAGTTGATCCGGAGCCAGAGGTATGCGTACTGACAGTACCATCTAATGAAAGAATGTCGGTCTAATTATATGTGTAATACCAATAACTTATTTTAAATGGATACTATTTTTTGTAGGGATCCGTACATTGAACCGGAGGAACGTGGATTTGAGTCGGTGCGCTAGTTTGCTGATGTTAGAGTAAAGAAGGTTTCAAAGAAAAGAAATAAAAATAAGGTTAGTTATAAACACTTTATATTGCTGGCAATAGTTTTGTGCTAAGGCCCTCATTGTAACTTTTTTAATGTAAATTGTACAACACTGTATGTTGGATTCACACTGAACATCTCTTTTCCTATTTGTTCTGTAGTTGCCCGATGGAGTACGGACTATGCAGACATAGACATCAATACAAATGACAGATGCTGCTTGCAAAACTGTTTTCACCATGGAGGAACTATTCATTGAGGCGCGTCGTGATCACACTCAAGATGCCTATGTCCAATGGCCAGAAAATGAATTTAATATGACCGGCGATTCCAGCAAAGTGTTCTTGGACCATTGCTACAATGCGCCTGCTCCGCCAGAGGAAGGTAAAATTGAATTTATAGATGATAGTTTAACATTACTAGATAAGCACATGACACAATCGACACCCGCCAAAAAAATGCCCCCCAAAAAACAGTCCACATTGATGTTTTCTCCTATCCATGGTCAAGTAACAGATGTTGAAATGACAGAAACTGAAGCATCAACGCTATTGACCGACGAAACAGACAAAGATATCGACTATAGTATGTCTGGTTTGGCTGATATGTCCACAACGGTTCAGTCCGAAACAACAGTGTTGCCAGATGACAGTATAATAAAAGAGGCCAAATACATAGTATTCGACAGCAGCTTGATGGAGATTATAAAGATGCTGAAATGTGTGCATTCAGTGGGAGGGGTAGCATCTGGAAAGCCATTGGTGAGCGTGACTCGTCTAACACAAGGCAGTAACCTCAAAAAACAGTCCACATTGATGTTTTCTCCTATCCATGGTCAAGTAACAGATGTTGAAATGACAGAAACTGAAGCATCAACGCTATTGACCGACGAAACAGACAAAGATATCGACTATAGTATGTCTGGTTTGGCTGATATGTCCACAACAGTTCAGTCCGAAACAACAGTGTTGCCAGATGACAGTATAATAAAAGAGGCCAAATACATAGTATTCGACAGCAGCTTGATGGAGATTATAAAGATGCTGAAATGTGTGCATTCAGTGGGAGGGGTAGCATCTGGAAAGCCATTGGTGAGCGTGACTCGTCTAACACAAGGCAGTAACCTCAAAATACATGCCACCTGTGAAAAGTCACATAAAGCATTTTCATGGTCCCCTCAACCGATGCTGGGGAAACTGCCAGCTGGCAATCTACTGTGTGCAGCAGCTTTACTTTTCAGTGGCTCTAGTTTCACAAAGTTATCCAGTTTCTTTCAGTTTATGGGACTCCATTTCATTTCTAAAACGCAATACTACAAATACCAATGTGATTATCTATTCCCTGCCATTAGTGATGCTTGGAAAATTGAACAATTGGCTATTCAAAGTACATTCCCCGACAAACGGTTCAGGCTAGCCAGCGACGGACAGTGTGACAGCCCCAGATTTTCTGCTAAGTACTGCACCTACCATGTTCAGAACATGGAAAGTAAGAAAATTGTGAGTTTGGTGGTCGTGCAGGTGTCCCAATGTAAATCCTCAGTGGCAATGGAGAAACTTGGTTTTATAAAATCACTGGAAGATCTACAATCGAGGGGAATGCAAATCGACCTCATAGCCATGGACAGACACGTTTCAATGGCCAAGACAATGAGAGAGCAGTATCCAAATATTAAACATCAATTTGATGTATGGCATGTTGCCAAATATATCAATAAATAAATCTCGGCTGCAGGGAAAAAAGAAGGTTTTGAAAGTATTTCGCAATGGTCCCAGTCTTTCAGCAACCATCTTTGGTGGAGCTCCAAAACATGTGATGGGTCTGTGGAAATTCTACTGGAAAAATGGCGGTCACTAATGCACCACTGTTCCAACGTTCACCACTGGACAGAAAACCAACATTTCCACCAATGTGAACATGGCCCTTTGTCCCCAAAGCAGGCACGGAAGAAGAAGTGGTTGATCCCATCTTCATCTCCACACAAATCCCTTGAGAAGATTGTGTGTGATAAAACTCTATCAAGAGATCTTAAGGGACACACAGAATTCTGTCACACAGAAGATTTGGAGGTGTTCCACAATATGTGCCTAAAGTACAGGCCAAAGAGATTTCATTTTGGCATCCAATCGATGAAATGTAGGACTTTACTTGCGGTATTAGCGCATAACGAGAATGTAGGCCGGGAACAATCTAGGACTGCAGGAAACTTAGGGATGCTATGGCCTTTACGAAAAGAAGCAAAAAATGGGTTGTCAAACCAGTATATGAGAAAATGGAATTCGATTTAGTGAAATATCTTATTGTTAATGTTGTCGAGATGCATACTCATGTAATCGCGCAGAAATCTGTTCAGAGCACACATACATTGCCACAAAACATTGCCAGCGTGCCATGACCACCCAAAGCAGAGCTTGTTAAATCATTCAAATCACGGTTGAAATGATTACCGTCTGTTTTTATTTTTGCAGAAAATGTATCTATAAACTGTACAAATAAAGTATGCAATTTGTCTTTTGAAATCTATCCCCTCAGTCCTTTTCTTAAAAATATATTACAATTATTACGAATGCTTTCACATTTCACAGTTTAGTCGAGATACGAGATACTGTGGGACCTTCATTTTTCGTGTTAATGACCAATGGGTAACAGTGTGTAAGAATATTTGGGTTTTGGCAGTTGCCTTGCAATAAAGTTCTGCAAAAAGCTGAATATCTGCTTGTCCTACAAAAGGGATTAGACCTAGGCCACAAAACATTCTAGGCACGCAAGAAGTACTGACTGTGAAAACATGCCATGGGGTAGGAGGCCATGAGATAAGCAGAGGTAGGCCAATCACTGGACACATTTTGACTCATTTTATGTGTTACATCGACTATAATTTCAGAGAATAGGGGACATTCTGTCCTTGGCAATTTTTCCCCTACAGCTCAGCAACGCAACGAAAAACGAGCAGTGACAGCCCCCAATTCCCTGTGCAGTGCTTCAAAATGTATGTTCTCATGGATGAGTTGACACGGGATGTTGCAAAGTAACAATGTAAGTTCATTTTGAGTGAAGGTCACCAGCTTTGAATTTTTGCTTGGGAGCAGGGAGGCCCAAGCGTCCCGTGCACAGTATAAGGTTCTATTGTTTTTTTACCTTGAGAGGTAGGGACCATTCCGAAAGGGCGTGAATTGAAGGGGGGGTGTAATAACGCATGATACGATAAGGTTGCCCATTCTGAAACTGCACCTAGTTACATATAAGTTCAGTTTATGAGAAATCATTGACACGAACGGAGGAGTCTGCATTATGGTCTGCATTACGCCTAGAGAATGGAAATGCCAAATATAATGTAAGTTTCTCTTTAGGCGATTTCATACCAGAACTAGTCGAAATACGAATAGCTGACCGTTACTGCTGGGTGACATTGTACTTGTTCGTTCTGTTTGGCATATTGCAATGAAGTGCTAGTACACCCTTTGTGTGCTGGGCTATCTACCGGGTACATGGGCAGGCCAGCATCGAGACGCATGTAGACCACCACTTGTTCTCCCTGGCTCTACGCTAATAAATCATTACATTGTTTTTGCACCTCGAATTCTTGCACCAGTTCACGCATTACGTTTAGATCTCAACATTCTAGATCGCACTATCCTCGGAAGCAAATAGCAGAGTACTTTGATATTCCACGTTGTATTCTCTCAGTTCACATTGTGTCACCTCTGCGCTAATAAAGGAAATGATAAATAGTAATAAAGATCGGCTTTGTAGACACTTTTTGATTTTTATCTTTTACAAACAGGTACATCGTGCCGTTCTGCGATTATCATCTATTCCAGACCCCGACCGATGGCTTCTTCAACCGCCAGCTGCAGCTACATGTCAATCACTGGATCTACTTAACCGTCTTTTGGGACGACAGACAAGGTCCAATATGTCCGTACGTGGTACCGGCGATAAGGAGCAACATAACAACCTTTACGGTGGTCTAGTGCCAAGTTGATGCACCAGCCTTGCTATTCACCGAGCGACCGAAGTGCTTCATTTAGACAAAACGAACACCCTGCGTACCCAAAAGGAACAGCGCGTGACTCACGATAAACATTTGCGGATTTATGGAACGAGAGCAAAGAAAAAAAGTTCAATTTTCATTGATTAGGTCAGACGCCAAATGTTATCGAAACATTTAATGTGAAATAAATGTACTTTACAAATTATACAGTCTTGCTGTTTCCTTTTAAAGTACAGTTTCATATTCCTAATTGTGATGCGCTGCGCTGTGAGACGATGTGTGTTGTTTTCCGGGTTCCGCGTGTAGTCGCATAGGTGACGACTGGGCACGTTTGGCCACGCTGCCCAGCAACGTCACGGAGAGAGGCGGAGAATATAAATGATAAATGATTTGGTGATGTCAGGCTCAGGGGCGGGGATATGATTTAGTGCCATAAACGCAGGTCACCCAGGGCGATGCGGCAAGTGATAAGATTATCACAAGATGGCCGCGCCCTGCTGCCTGATTTTGCTTGTGTTCATGAGATGAAAACTCGGGTAAGGTGCATATGAAATTTTTGTACGATTGATCGAATTATGGTTAAAAGCACATGGCCGAACCATAGGGACAAAAATATTTCTGACGGAACCATTGCTTTAACCCTTAGAATGACCTTGTCCCTATGAAAAATGGTGTGAGGAGGCTTACAAGAGAATGCCTGCAACTCACTCACCCTGTGGGCTGATGTTATAGCCACTAGCAAAATTGTTTTCAAAGTGAGGAGCCTTAACCGGCAAGAATGTAAAGGCTCAAAAGGGGCACACATTAGAAACTTTAATACTAAATTTAAATCCCAGGTGGGAACCTGAAAAAGCGTTGGAGGGTACACAATTGTCAGTCCTTTTAGAAACTGGGTAACTAAAGGCATTTTAAAATAAGAAACCTCTTCCGAGGAGCGCTTGAAGATAGATAGCGCTGCCAAGTATCCTTTAATAGTGTCAACTTGGAGCCCCAAATTGGCTAAGTGTAAATGTCACACTAGTCTGATTGCCCTCAGCTCCAAAAGGTTGATGTGTAGTTTGGACTCTGATGGAGACCAATGACCGTTGATTGTCAGATCGTTGGTGTGGGCCCCCCACCCCGTGAGTGAGGCGTCCGTCACTACCGTTATCTCCGGCCATGGTTGCCAAAAAAGTTCTCCCTTGAGGATATTTTCTCTGCAAGCCCACCATAGAAGATCTTGAGCCACTCTGGCCGAGACTTGCAGAAGTTCTGACATTTCCCCCGAAAATTGGGACCATTGAGTCCTGAGGCCCCATTGAAGGGATCTCGTTCTCAATCTGGCCTCTGGCACCAGAAAAATGCAGGATGCCATGAGGCCCAGAAACCTTAGAAAATTGAAGGCCGGCAGATGTTTGGCATTCTGAAACTTTGTTACCATCCGCAGAATGTGGTGAGCTCTCTCCTCGGGAGGCGAGGCTTTCCCCGAGGAAGTATCCAGGACTGCTCCGATGAATTGGAGTCTTTGGCATGGAATCATTTGTGACTTCTTGTAATTGAGGGAGAAGCCCAGTCTGTGTAAGAAGTGGCTGGTCATGGTCAGATGTTCCTGGGCTCGTTCGGGTGAACTTGCCCTGATTAGCCAATCGTCCAAGTAAGGCTAGATGTGAATCCCCCCACTCCTGAGACTTGCTGCCACTTCAGCCATCAGCTTGGTGAAAACCCTCGGGCGGAGGTCAGTCCAAATGGCAGAACCCGAAACTGATAGTGAGAGCCACCAACTACGAACCTCGGGTACATTCTGTGCTTGAGATGGTTTGGCACATGAAAGTAAACATCCTGAAGGTCCAACAAAACCAGCCAGTCCTGAAGCTGAAGAGCCTGAAGGATCTGAGAAAGGTTCACCATCTTGAACGTGTCCTTCCTGAGGAATTTGTTCAACTTTCTTAAGTCCATGATGGGTCTCAATCCTCCGTCCTTTTTGGGGCTGAGAAAATACAGGGAGTGCCAACCCTTGTTCCTCTCCGCTACAGGTACATGTTCTATTGCACCTTTCTCTAGCAGGTTTGAAATCTCTTGCACAATGAGCGGGTCTGGAATTTAGACACAATTGGATCCCAGTGGAGGTCTTTGTTGAAAAGGAAGGCAGTAACCATGGGTCACTATCTCTAGCGCCCAGGCATCTGACGGAATTCCCCGCCATTCGTTCAGATACCAAGTGATCCTGCCTCCCACACGGGTCTTGTGAGTGAAGACCTCAGAGTGGATTTGCAGCGGCTGCAGAAGATGCTGAGGAGGAGGTAGCCACTGCTGGGGCTAATCTAGCACCCTTCCCTCTTCCACCACAAGGGGGTTTTCTCTGTTGGCCTCTTTGACTGGCCTGTCCCCTCCCTCTTCCAAAAGAGGAGTAGAAACAAAAGGGATGGCTCCTCCAGGAAGATGACCATGCTTAGGAGTGTTACTGAGGCTGTTGCTGAGGCTGAGGCTGCAGCTTCTCCAAGCTCTCGTCCACTTTGCTGCCCAACAGCCTCAAGCCATCAAAGGGCATATTGAGTAATCTGGACAGCACGTCAGGTGCAAAGCCAGATTTCCTCAGGCATGCAAATCTGCGTTGGATCGTGCTAGATGCCATGGTCCTGCTTACACCATCCGCACTGTCCAATCCTGACTGGAGGCATTCCTCCATAGCCTCTTTTCCATCTTTCACTATCGCCAGGAAACCATCCCGTTCCTCACCCTCTGGGATGTGTTCAGCCGCTGATGTCAAACAGTCCCACAGGGTGCATGTAAATCTTGCCAAAGTGCAAGTTACCTTTGTAGATTTAAAGGCCATGCTGCCCAAAGAAAAGACTTTCCGGGCCCAAGCATCACCTTTTTTGGGATGCTTAGACAGTTATTCAGTATCTGATGAGGACGGCCTGTACTTTCCCTCAAACTTCTTATTTACTGCAGGCCCAGAATGCAGGGAATCCTAATATGCCATCACCCTTTTTTGCGTTGCCTTATGGAAAGGGAGGACAGGGTCTCTTTGAGATCCCTCATTAAGGATGTCAGTCATATCGTCCTGATCGAATCTAGGGGAAGTTGTTTTCCATCCCATGAAGTCAATGACTCTTCCCATTAGGTTTCTATACCCAGGGTCTGCATGATCTGCAGGGTCTGGCCTCTCAAACTCCATTTCAGGTGAGGTATCTAGGCCACTGGCTGTCTGAAGGCAGTCATAAAGATCAGCCATTTTAGAATTCGGGTCTATTAATCCCTTAGTAACCTCCTTGGTTCCAAATCTAACCCCAGCTGAAGTAACATCCATTTCAGAGGACTGCTCCTCGAAAATAGAGGACATAGATCTGAAAAATTCCTGCCGGGGTTGAGGATGGAAGATTTTTTCTGGTAAAGGGGGTGGCATTGACCTAAGTTTAGACAAAGGCGCCGTTTTGGCATCAGGATTAAAGAATGCCTCAATAAAGGCTTCGAAGGTATGGACGCTGGCTTCAACATTTCCAAAGGAGGATTCGACGTCGTCGAAGGACGCTTCAACACTGTCGCAGAAGGTATCAACGCCAACTTCGGTTGCGGCTTTGACGCTGTCGTCGAAGACTGCGTCAAGTCGATATTCGACTTCAATGTGGACGCAATTTTGTCCGTTACCCCCAAATTATGCACCAGTGGTTTTACTGTTTTTTCATAAGGTTTCGGAGAACTTTCCCCCGATGATACCCTTGACTTTTTGTCAGATCTTGCGTGCCTGGTCTTTGATCTCCCCCTGTCACCTTTGGAGTGGGCAGGGGCATGATCTTCACGCTGCTTTTTCGAGGGGATCTGGGACACTTTCTGGAAAATTTTAAGCTTCGAAGCCCTAAAGGCCTCCCATTTTTCAGGGGAATCATGCTTGGAAGGATAGGATATAACCTTTCTCTCAGACGAGGAAGAAGATCTATGATGTTGCTTCTTCGATATTTTGGACGAGGATGAGGAAGATTTCCTCGAGCGACTCTTAGACCTCGATCTCCTCGACCCGTGTCGAGACTTTCTACTCGACCCTCCTGAATCTCTTTGTCTTTTCGAAGACTTATAAGATTACTCCCCCACCGCCAGCTTACATTTCCGTACATTTTTCTACGACACTTTAGACATTTTTTTAAAACCCGTCTTGGGTGTGGTTGGAGTAGATGACGAGGACATTTCGTCGAAGAAAACCTGATATACCGTTTTGTGACACGAAGCAGAGCTTGGAAAAACGGAACTGAGCTAACGGGCGCCGCTCAAGCCCTTTCTACTGCGGATGGCGTTGACGCTGGACGGCGGCCCTCGAGGGACTACGACTCTGCAGCTTCGAGCAAAGCACCCTCTGGTGAAAAATGTTTTCGAAGCAGCAGAGCTGGGAGACAAGATATCTAAAATGAGGAATATGTGGGAGGACACAATCCATTCGAAAAGTCTGATTATGAAAGTATCATCAAAGCAGGTTCTTCCCTGCTCATCCAGAACAATCAAGGACCACATTGAAACCCTTGCTCCAGCCTCTGCAATCACTCCTTTGCCACTGGAACTTCCCCTCCCCCCTTAAGCACTCTTGTGCTTCCCCTTCTAAAGAAGCCCTCCGTCGATCCTTCCTCTCTGGCTAACTCCTTTACTGGGAAAACTCTTGGAAAAGCTGTCCATCACCCAGCTTAATCTACACACTGAATCTGTTGGTTGCCTCCATGAAAACCAGTCTGGCTTCAGAGCAGCCAGAAGCACGGAAACTGCTGTCCTGAAGACTTGTGAAGACTTGTTCTCCAATCTTGACTATAATCTCCCTTCTGTCCTCCTTCTCCTTGACCTATCCTCTGCTTTTGACACGGTCAACCATGCCATCCTGCTCAATTGTCTCCGGAACAACCTTGGTATTAATGATCAGGCCCTGGCCTGGTTGGCCTCCTTTTTCACTGACGAACCTCTCAGGTCCAACTGGGGTCTTTCCTCTCTTCTATCGCTCTATCTCTACTTGTGGTGTTCCATAGGGGTCTAAACTCTCTCCCTGGCTCTTCAACCTACCTGGAACCACTTGCCCACTGCATCTCTACTTTCTGCTGCAATTTTCAATGTTATGCGGATGACACCCATCTCTCTTTCAGGCTCCCCTCAGCCACCTCAGCTTCTTCTCTCATACCAGACTGTCTGGCCGCAATTCAGGAATAGTGTGCCGCCAATGATCTCTGCTTTAATGCCAGTAAGACTGAGATCCTCCTCATTGGGACACCTGCTCCCTCCTTTCCTCTCTCTCTCTCTGGCTGCCCCCTCTGGGCACTCTTCCTGCTCCTTCCTGTGAGGCTAAGAACCTTGGTGTCATCTTCCAATCCACCCTCTCCCTGTCTCCTCACATCTCTGACGTCTCTAAGAAGTCAAACTATCAGCTGCACCTCCTTAGAGGCATTCTTCCTTTTCTCACTTTCCCCCAGAAGCTCACTGTCTCCAGAGTTCTGGTCCTCTCTAGGATGGAATATTGCAACAGCCTCTTTCTAAATCTTCCTGCCTCTACTCTTCAATCTTTACAACTTATCTGGAACAGGACTGCGAGACTTGTCCTTGGCCTCAAGCCCAGGGATCGGATCTCTCAGCTCTTAAATCTCTTCACTGGCTCCCTGTGGCTGCAAGGATCAACTTCAAGACCCTCTGCATTGCCCACAAGGCTTTCTGGGACCTGGGGCCGCTCTACCTCCAACTTTCTCTTACAAAACATCTTCCTTCTCAAGCTCTCCGCTCATCCACCTCCAACTCTTTGAGGGTCAGACGCTTCTCCAATCAGAGAGTTGGGCAGATCTTCCTCCTCAGCTGGGACCTCCCTCTGGAACAGCCTCTCTGCAACTCTCAAATTTGAGCAGAATCACCTCTGGTTCCAGAAGCAACTTAAGACCTTCCTTTTCGGTTCCATTTTCGGTCACCCTCTGAACTCAGGCCCAGGCTCCTGCATGTCTAGTTGCCCTTGCACTGCCTCTGGTGCTCCCCAGAACTTAAGGGCATGTATCTGCAACCCTCCAGTCCCTTCTCTCTGCACTTATAAACCACCCACTTGTGAGTTAACTGCACTTCCCCCTTTGTCTCCCCCTGGCACTTCTCCCGCTCTTCCCCGCACTTGCGCGATCTGTATGACACAAGTCCTCCCTTGTGCGTTATAAATGCCACATCATATCATATATCATATCACACCATCTCTAACGTGACAAGAGAAAAATATCACTCGCGATAGGCTACTGGTGAGGGCAAGTTTTTATCCTGAATGATTTTTTTCCCACTCAGTCTGGGTTTGTGCCTAACCCCAGTCAGGAAGTTCTATGCCTTGAAAAGCTCCCTTGTCTGACTAAAACAGGGGTTTCTTTTCAATCCTACTTCAGCTGGAGCTTTCCCAACATGTAATCTCCAGTCATCACCACTTCTGTGGAGGACATACACTTTTTGTAATTAGAGTAACCAGAACACATTATTTTATTCTACCATTGATTCACCTTCAACGGCTTCCTATCAGGAAAAGGTGACAGTTCAAGTGAATCCATTGTATTAAAATGATTTTTTCAAAAAAGACATGCGTTGCTTTAAATAATCTGTCCCATCATCTGGCTAGCTTCTTAAAGGCCATGGACTTGCATCGGAAGAACAAGAGATTTCCTAGGCTATGGAATGGTGGGCAATCCTTATCTGCACAGACACTTGCAGGGTCATTTTGCATAAAATATAGGGGACCACCAACATTTGAATTGCTGTGCTGTTGGGAACTTATCCTTCTCAGGTTGATAAATCCCATACCACTGGGAAATATAAATATGCATTAGCACCAGGTGGAGTGCACAGGAGAATTAAATTGCTCGTAATAGAGGAAACAATTGCTAGTGTGGAGATACTTTGTTAGCAACAATTTCTATTAAACTGTTTAATTGCCATGGTGCCTGTGTTTGCATTCCTGTTGAATTTCAGGCCCTACGGTTCGTGTTGATTTCAGTGACACTTTTCATATTTGCTCTATATAAGGTACTTTCATTGTTTGCTCTATACTTTGCGCCTATATTTATAAAGATACATACTATGTGGAAATAATAAAATTGACACTTTTCTTATTTACTCCATATTCTTTCAGTATAGTCACATAGTATGGAGCAAACAAAAGTTTATTTCCATCATGAAATGAGATTTTTTTTTATTTTGCATTGTGCTCACAATCAGGCACTCAGTATTTGGAGGGTGAATATCATTTGATCATTAAAAAAAAACACCTGTTGATGTTAAGGATTCTAATCGGGCGTCACAAACCAGACCGGGCCTCTTGCCACTGGCCTAGGATGCAGCACACAATTATAACATTTTTACTTTATTTCCTAAGAATTCGGATTGAGCTGGCACCCAACCTGTCTCACACCCCCTTTTACAAATACTCCGGGCCACAATTGGTCATGAACCAGGTCGGCAGGTGATAATACAATATTTATTTATTTTTAAATTCAAGGGAAATCACACAATTTTAATATTGGGCAGCAATCACAAGTGTGGCGATAATAACACTGTAAAATGATGGAATACACTTAGTTTGACCTTCTAATACAACATACACAAAGCACAAGTGACTGAGAGCAAGGTTACTTTTCGGGGAGATAGCACCCAAGTTAAGATTTCCCCATGCAATACTCCCTCAAACCCCTATTAACCGAATTGTGGTGGGTAGCAAGGCTGTAGGTATACTAGGCAGCAAACAGAAGTGAAATCTGACCATCCCCCATGAAATGGGAGGATTTAAAGACCCTTGCAATTGCACAAAATAGCACTTAAAAGTATTAAATATTTAATTTACATATGCGGTTGATTGAATGAGGTAAATATGAGTTATAACAGTATCAGGGATGTAAGAACACTAGAAAACTACAAGCAATGTCCTAACAATGGACATACAATTCAGAAAATCAACTTGAAAGTGAAAAACACAGTGCAGCCAAATCACACCACTAGAAATTGCATTTGCTAATTTACACAGGTTTAAATGTCAAAACAGTTTGAAAATGGGTATAATAGACAAAATCGGAATGCGGTTTTTATACTGAGTAACAGATGCACATCACAGGGATAATATGAAAGTGAAAGAGTGACTCTAAATTAATGACAGGATGAGATTCTCAATGGGAAAGGAAATTCCATTTTAAAAATGAAAACAGTGGACAGAGAAAATCGGTTTTGGAAAGAAAAGGACAAGTTTCACGTAAACTAGATTTAAGTGGCTAGAAAAGAAAAACGCCACCCGTGAATAGAAAGGTTAAGCTGCAGTTGTAACCCCTTCACGCTGTGTGCCTCTTTTAGGGAGAATTAATTTATTTAATCAAAATAGTACTTAGGACTTACACAAGAACAGAATTGAGACGAAAATGGCGCTAACACTGGAGATCACTACAGATTTTCCTACACAAGTTACACAAAGGATTATGACAATTTGAAGGATTTCTGCTAAAGCAGCTATGGGATTTCTATGGGATTGGACCCAATACAATGTAACAGAGCAAGGGATGCAGTTTGTGGTTGTTGGGGAAAGGAAATACCCACAACAAGCACTTGAATGGGGTATTTTGGACAGCGGGCCGAGTTTCTGGACAGCGAGTCGATATCTGGTCACTGGTCAAAGCGGCGGGCTCTCCTAGAAGAAAACAGCTGGGCAAAGGTCTGGTCATGGCACAGCGGCACATCAGCTGGATAAAGTGAGTAGCAGGGCAAGCATGGAGCACTGGATAATCCCAATGAGAATTCAGCCACACTTCCCCTTTCTCCCTGAGTAATTGGGATTTTTAGTGGGGTTATTCTGGATCAATGGTCCTGCCTGGATAGGGTCAGCTATGCTCTGGCCTGGCAGTGGAATCTGGAATCTTGCGGAGTGAATATGGAATATCTGGATGCGGAGGAGCAGGAAAATTCAGAATAAAGTGTCCAGCGCTCACCATGCCTCCCCTTTATGTAGGGATCATGACATCACAGGATTTACTATGGGGGCAGACCTTTGGCTTGACATGCCTCTAACAACTGGATTGGTCAGAGGGGGCTGTTACCGCCTTCTTGTCAGCCGGCTGGACTTCAGGGACATGACATCAGTTTTTATGGTGTGTGCTTACAACGCCCATGGGCCTCCCCCCGTTATTTTAGCCAAAATCAGTTATGACTTAAATTGCACATTTTTACAGTTTTAGAACTTTTGAAAATCACATAAGCAGATTCCATATTTTATACTGAACCTGTCATTAAAATTCCCACATCTGTGCAATGTTGTTTAGTCGTTCTTATAATCTTTCACAAGTTTTGGTGGGAAATATTTCACTTAAAATTCTACAATTTTGTATATGTGTACCTATTATCACAGAGCATGTTTGCATTAAATTTCAAAGTTATACCATGTACACTTTTCCCATGATTTACATTTTCTTGCCGTTTGCGTCCCATACATGCTAGGGAAAGCCACAATGTCTTGTTTTAATGCCACAAAAATTACATTTAAACTGTTAAACTTATGCATTCCTGCATTTTCCGGTTGCAGAAATGAAAATCTTAAAGTTTATTAATTCAAAGCAGTCATTTGCCCCAGATGGCTAGCTTTTGTCTTCCAAATAAGGGAATACTTCCCAATGTTGCTCTGGAGTTGTCTTTGAAGCTCCCCGGTTTGGGTTGACGGGAGGTGCTGCTAAAAAGTCACCTATGTGTCCCAGAAATCCATTGTACCAGGCTGGAGCACTGCCACAGAGCCTGACGAGGGTGCGAGATCCACCACCCTTTCCTATTCAGATGCCCCAGGGGCTGTCCACTTGAAAGGAGGCACATCCTGTTCCCAGGAAGAAAAGTCCTTTGAAGCCAGGCCAGGAAAAACCTGTCCTGTGGCTTCAGCAAATGTATGCATTTATTTAATTATTTTATTTCCTGAACTAGAAAGCAAAACTGTTGGAATTAAACATTCTACATATGTTTTAAAACAACCCCCCGCCCCTCACATTTCTATGCAAGGACAGGGCCTTAATTCAACAATTTACTTTTAAACAAACCTTTTCTTGTTTGTAAAAAGCACTATTTTACACATGGTTAATTTTCCTTGGCTGTCACTTCACAATGCGTTTTTCTCTTACATCTAGATTCTAAACATTATTTGTAGCCCTAGTCAATTTCTCCTACACAGAAATCTGTTCAAGGCAAGGGTCCACTGACACTGACATAAGCACAGAGACATAGGGCTTCTTTTGTAGAGTTTAGCTGTGATATTTTGTTGCAACAGTCAAGTTTTTCCATATGGCTTGGAATGAAGTTCTTTGTTATTTCACAGATCTTGCCTGACACAGCCTGTCATTCAGCGCTTGCCTTGACTTCTTTTCTCTGGTGAAAATGAAGAAATTATTGGCAGTGAGGCAGCGCAGCCATCATTTTTGTAGCTGATCTCCTTTCTGATACTGCACTGGTTACCTGGCCACCCTCTGAACCACGGGCCCAGGTCTCTGCCCTCCCAGTTGCACACTTGCACTGCCTCCTGGTAACCCTGCACTTGGGGATGTATCTGTAAACCTACAGTCCTCCTACCTGCACTATCTACCACTGCTCTGCACTTAATCTGCCTGCACTGCCACCTGCTGGCCGCACCTATTGTCTCTTGATGTTTCTTGATCCTATGTCCTGCACTTGCTCCTCCTCCCCTTCCCTTGGCACTTTTCCCCCTTCCTCTCCCCTGCACTTGCGCAATCTCAATGTCAATGGGCCTAGTACGATTGTTGTCTTGTCCCCCCCTTGTTTCCCTCCCCTTCCTCGTCGCCCTTCGAAACACTTGTGTATGGGCACGCTATAAATAAGATATCATATCATAACTCACTTAGTGTCCCGTGTAACTGGGATGTAACTGGGATGACACAGTGCATGTAAAATATTTGCACCCATCTTCCTGTTCTCAAATTGCATCCCCCGAATTCCCTGCCCAGATTTACCCATGTCAATCTATGTGGATGGTTTAGGGTTGATTCAAAGTCAAAGATTTGTTGTATAGCGCTCTGCCACCCAAGGGTATCCTGGCACTTACTGAACTGCCTATGTGAACTAGTGAAAAGTACCAATAGTATAAGAGCTGGGAAGTGTCCCAAGGAATTGTGTTGTTTTGAAAAGCTGGAACAATTGAACTCTTGGGGAAGGAAACCCCTGTGCCTTGAGAACTGTTTTGAACTTGGGGAAGGGGAAGCCAATTACAAGCCAAGAGCTGGAAGAAGCTCTGAACTTTACTATGAACACTATTCATTTTGATGCTGACATCCCTACACATTGTATACAGTTAGACGTGAGGGGAAGTATAGCTTTTAGACACAGACAGACATTTGCTTTGGACTTCCTGACACATACTATCCTTAGTTTTCTTTAGGTAGAGAAATCCCACCTTAGCATAGGGCAAGTTAGGCTTTACCCCATCCTACATTTTGTTTTAATAAAACTTTGAAGACAACATTTGACTCTGTTGTCTGTGTCTCCTTCATGATGCCTTCACAAATGTGTCAGACGTGGGATGCGGCTCAACTGATACAAGTTGGGGGACCCTAAAATTTGAAAAGTTAAGTTCCAGAGCATCAGACCGCTCAACAGCATTAGGGAATAGATTCTTCCCGAGGCAAAAGAAGACTAATATTCACTGATTTGATTCTACCACCAAATACCTACATCAGACTTGCTCCCAAATCAGGACTCGCTTGGAGGCTTGGAATTGATGTGCTAGGTGGGGTCAGAGATCCAGACTTCAGGGATAACATCAAAGTGGTATTACAGAATCATGGAAAGTCCCCCTTCCAGATCCATCAGGGGGATAAAATTGTACAAGGGGTGCTCAAGAGAGCAGTGTTCCCTAGGGTAAAGGTAGAGGCCGAGAAGGAGGTAACAGATTTAGGTACCCGAGGATTCGGGGAGGCTATTGATACACCCGACACCCTTCAAAACCCCGAACCCAGTAGGGTCAGGGAAGAAGAAACCGAAACTCTTCTCAACCTAGCCTATGTCCAAAGGAATGACCAATTGTTGGCTGAAGCCTTTTTGCAAATTGTACCTGAACAAGAGGGTCATGTGAGATGACCTTTTTTCTTTCTAAGTCATGGGTTAGTATACCAAGGAGACATGTCAGGAACTCATGGTGGCAACAAGTTAGACAGAAACAAGTGACCACAGTTCAAGGGTGTTTATTGAATAATGAATGCAGGGTAGAAAGACACCTAATCTAAACCTAAATCTAAGATGGGAGCAAGCGTCGACCATCAAATGAAAAATAAGGCAGTCCTAGTGGCGTTGTATCAAATAAAACAGGGCCTATATTAAGAAACCTATTGCCAAACCTTACAACTAATACAAAAAGGGTGTTTGATAGCTTTCAAGAAAAGAAAGAAGTGTTCTCAAATCATAAGTCAGGATGTGACTGCCAGGGGTCTCCCTTCCCCATGTTTTCATTACAAGACAAGGTGGGTCTCCTGAGCACAGCCCACACTCGAGCTTTCCCCAGCACGAGCTGACATTTCCGCCCCAGCTATACTGCGCTTAGATGCAGGAAGGATACAACACGAATGCCTATATTCCATCATGATATTAATGGAATACCTAAATATTAGTAACACAATTTACAGATCGCAATAATCTTAGCAACTAGTTATGACTTCAGAAATAGATTCATATTTTATATATAGTATTAAGAAATACTGTTACTAAGAAAGCCAAGGTTAACCATACTTTCATATTGGGCTTGTCCCCTCACCTCACCCAAGGACCATCCCTGCTGCTCATCCAAGGCTCACCACCTCCCAAGGTTTACCCGAGACCCATCCCAGTTCAAGGCCCATCCCACCTGAGGTCCCTTCTTGGGCTGCAGTGTATCCTGCTCCCTGCACAGCTCCATTCTGAGACCCATCCTAACCCAGGTCCCACAAGTTCTCACTGGAGCCCGTCCCCCACCTCAATACCCATTCAGGTTCTGAGGCCCATCTCTGCCCTAAGGCACAGCCTCACTCTGCGGCACATCTCCACCTCAAGACCCATTCCCACTTGAGGCACATTCCCCCACATCACTGGTGTCAGAGCTCAGGAACTATGAAAAATGCTGTTCAGCTAAAACATTACAATTCAATATATTCAAGCTACATTACTATTTTGGATAATCACAACATACATTGTATCATTCTCTTTTTAACTATGGTGGCACACAGTGTTTTAAATGGGCCGGCCCTACCTGGCCCTCAGTACCTACACTTCTTATTTTTGAGCATTTGAGTACCTGCACTTCTCAAAGCCTGAAAGAGAGTACTGGTACTGAACTAGGAGGCAAGCTGAAAATGAAAGCATTCCTTTTCACTTCATCACAATAAAGGACTAAGCTCCTGCATCGTTTCCTGGGGAAAGCAGTACTCTCTCCCTCTCCCTTCTCCTTATGGCCTACCTTGCAGAACAAAAGGAGACAGACATGCAGAACACCTTTACTCTAAGTGGGCTTCACCTGTTACGTAAGGGGCCCCTTAGAAGTTTTCATATGGAGCACCGATTGGTTTGGAAAGCCTCGGCAATTACTTTTTTTTTTAACATGTTTCTTTGTTATTAGCAGTGCCTTTTCTAATAGGTAAATAGTTAAATAATTGTGATGGAGCGCTTTGGGCTGAAAACACACACAGCTCCAGTAACCTACCAAACTCATTATTTCACAATGACAGCGAACAATAATAAAACTCCTCTTTTATAGCTTAGTTTACAGATATGATACCTGCTAGTTTGTCACGCAAAAAGAAAGTCTCAATTTATATGGATATTCATATTTTCTTAACACAATGCATAACAACAAACAAAGTTTGTTTGAAAGAATCCCCGAAACACTGCCTCACCAAAGTGTGTAATCCTTGGGGAATAATGTAATTTCACTGTGCATCGCTTGTAAAAACTGTACAATCCAACACCAAAGACTGTAGACTATGTGCCCAGTCAAACAAACCGGAAACAATAAGACATCTCCTGCTACAATGCTCAGAGTTAAGAGAGGTAAGAGCCACTTACCTGAACAGCCTGTGCATAGACCTCCCTGGAATGACAGAAGAAGAAGAAGAAGAGACCACATGCTGGAACAGGCTGATGTCAGGGGACAACACGAAATGGACAATAGCCACAGTACAAATCCTAGAAAGTGCCTTTAAAAAGATCGCCACACAAACTGACACTTTGAACAGTTGTCCAATCGGAGCTGCGGCTGAAAGACAACATCTGGTCTGAACGTCTGTCTTTTACTTTGCCCTGCGGCTTCTGCTTCTGCTTCTTCTTTTCGTTCTTTTTCCTTCTCTTCGTGGCTCTTTTAACATGATCAGTAACATTCTTGTAAAATAAATAAAATTAAAAACACTGGGAGCTCTCAAAGCCTTCCATTTTTTACACATAAGAATACAGGTTTCAAAATCGGTCTGTGATTGACGAGTGTCTTTGAGAGATGGTTGCATTAGGCTGACGGAATCAAATGTAAAGGTAATGACTTAAAAATTAACCATTACATTGAAATTTTGGTTGGAAGCACTGAGATGTTTCAGCAGAGCATGCTCTCAAGGCCCGACTCCAGAGATAGTGAAAGAGGGTGTGAGAGCATAACTGAAGTGCAAGTGTGGGGAGTGAGACATAGAAATTAGGGTGACCAGCCGTCTGGGTTTTCCCGGGACAGTCTGGGGAAAACACTCTCTGTCCCGGGTTTTTTTTTCATTTTGCAAAAACCCATCCGGGGTTTGAAAATGGTGGGTGCCTACGACCCCAGTTTTTTCCAGGACTCGATTTCGACATCCTGAAATCGGGTCCCGGCGCAACAATTAAACGTGTGAATGGGGATGTGAAAAGCATTTCACGCCCCCATTTCCTCCCCCTTCCCGGCTACTCTCCCCCAATGAGAGGAGTGTGCTTGTGAGCACACTCCCTCTCTGCACCCCCCGCAAAAGGCCAGCGACATGGAAGCAGGACTAACATAAATACAGTTTTATTTGTATTTACGTTAGTCCTACTTTTATGTTTATGGCCTGTCCTGGGTTTATTATTTTTAAATCTGGTCACCCTAGTTGAAATGGACACAGAAAATGAGGCACAAAGAGCAAAACACGTACAATGTGATACAAATAAGAACTAGGAAAATGATGACGTAAAAGGACAATTGAAATGGGTCAATGAGCCGCTGTCGCGCTCCAGCGTGAGAGTCATTTTAACAGCCCCTCCCAGGCTCAGCCCCAGCCTACTTAAAGTCTAGGTTTGGGGAATACCTGCACTTCTTTTTTCCTTTTAAAGTACTGGTGGTAGTGTGAATAATAACTCCCAAAATGTACATTTTAAGGATATTGAAAGCCACTTCAGAATTCTGAACGTATATAAAGCCCTTGGCTTGAGGCTTCAAACCTTAAATGGCACATAACTAAATGGGGACTTACAAATTGAGGGTACATTTAAGAAGAAGACGACTTGGATGGACAAGTCCGACAGCAGACAGAGATGGGCGGGTCCAATATGCTATATAGATCGCAATAAGGGCCTGGTTGAGATCTCCTGGGATGCGAATTCGCATGTACTAAAAATGTCATTATGTGGTGATATCAAACAATTGCAATGATTTACACACCAATATTCGCATGCAATTTCTATACGTATGATGATTTATTTAAAAAAACGCAAGCCTCGACGTTGCACTGTGCAGTATTGGGCGACTGTTCTGATTTTGCACTGTCTGCATCCGTATACAGACGTGCTCGGTTAAATATCATTATTGGGGACCGTGTATCCCTCTGCGCCCTTGTTCTTTTAGGCCTAGTATAAACGCCTGGGAAACAGATACAGGCCGCCGCGTGACGTTCCACGTTCGCCTTCACGTGGACACGTGCTTAAGGCGTGAAGTTTGCTTTGGATGCGTGTCTGTCCGGGATTTGGCTGCAGCTCTAATGCAATCGTAGCCTCTTTGCCGTATGTCTTTTGCCAAATCCCCAATGCCAAAGGTACAGCCATCTCCATGGAAACTGGCTTTAGAAGAAAATCACCATGCCCATTCCAGACGCTGGCACACTGCCACCCACTGGATGCTTGCATAAAAGAGCCCTCTGGCGGTGCTCACTGCAGAAAGACCCCCACAGCAACACTGGCTCACGACCGCATGTATCTACACTTCAATTTAAAGCACGTGTTCACATTGCAAAGCGCACTTCAGGATTCAAAGACAACAAATAACAACGATTTGCTGTAATAAACGAACAGCGTGTTAGGCTATTGGTTTTTATCGTGCAAGTTTTTTTGTTTGCTTTAGAAATACAGTATTTCAAGTTAAGTATAATTAAGTATTATGAAACTCAAAATGCAGGGGCTGGTCAGCAACTAGTCTATATCCCCTATGGGGAAATTGTGTAAAAGAACCACGGAAATCTGTGGGGTCATGGAGGACCAAATGGTTGTGTACGACCAGCGCCGGCTCAAGGTGCGCTGAGAGGGTGCGGCTGCACAAGGGTACCCCCACTGCACTGTAAATAAAGGGTGCATTGCCTCCAGCTCAATGTCACGTAAACAGCGTCTATTAAAGAATCACACCGTGATAATAGGAGCTATTTACTGAGCTGCGCACAGGCACAGCGCCCATAAACACACTTTACAAGAACAGCAAGGGGGCCCAGTTCTGTTGTTCAGCTGATACTTGTTCTCTTATCAGCTGATCAACAGAACTGAGCCCCCTGCTGTTATGCATTTTTAATGGCGTGGGCTGAGCAGGGGGCACACACATTTAGCACAAGGCGCCAGCAGGCCTGGGTCCTGCTCCTGCACTGTGTGTACTAGGACTTCCACAGGAAGCCACTAGCCACTATTCCCTTTCTGAATGATGTAAGCTCCTACTGCAAATTGTGACAGTGAGATCAGTGTAGAGGAATACATCATGTTCTCAGCCAGGCACTTTTGTCTACTACATTTTGGATTACTCAAGCCTAATAGGAGAAGGAGCCCAGTGTTCTTTATATTGTGCAGAGTTCCTGCATGCATCCCCTCTGCAGTGATCCGCAGAGGGGGCGGGGGTGGAGTGGCCATACATAAAATAACAGATGGGTAGCTTTCAACAACTGTGTGCATTCCATCTCTGAGTTACGAGTGATAGGATAGATACCTCAAGCTTTGCTCTAATATTCTACCAGGTCGAACCCAAAACCTATAGGTGCAGGGGCAGCTCGTCCATAATGGACCAGAAGGCATTGACCCACTAGGTCTTGGGCCCCTCTTGCCCATTATGGAGGTGCCAGCCCAGTGAAACACAGAGCACTCCCTCGTCTGTTTCTTTCAGCTGAAGGAGCGCCTACGCTCAGGCCTCTGCACGCAGGTGCAGGAAGCTTCCTGATTCATGGAGCGCTGGAGAGGAAACCTCAGGACCTGCGTCAGAAGGTACGTTTGTTTATGTTAATGTATTTTTTATTTAAATTATGTGTATGGATGCGTGCATGCTTGTGTTGTTAGGTGAATCTACGATGATGGATACTGGTGTGAAGGAGAGAGTGCTTGCTGTGTGTATGTTGTGTAAATGTGTGCGTTTGTATGTTCATTTATTTATTATTTAAATATGTTTATGGATGTGTGTATGCTTGTGTTATGAGTGAGTGCATGATCATGGGTGCTTGTGTGAATGAGAGAGTGCTTTCTGTGTGAATGTTGTGTTAGTGTGTGTGTGTGTTTGTACTGGTCTGTGAAGCTGATTTTGGGGTGTGGGGGAGTGAGGTTTGTACAATAAAGGCATTTTAAAAATGCCTTTGTTGCACAACCCCCCTCTCCATCGGCCAAAATCAGCTCTCCTTCTGAGGTGCTGTGGGGCCCAGGGGACAGGGATGGGATTTTTGTACTGACATCTATGAGAGATGTCTATTACAAAATACCATGTCTGCCCCCTGGAAACCCCAGAACCTCGCATACACACATAGCCACATTGATTGTGTGCGTGCGTTTGGCGCTGTGGGGCACAGGGGACAGGCATGTCCTTTTTTATACTGGGCCTCTATGATAGATGTCCGGTAAAAAAATACCATGTCTGACCCCTGTGCCCCGCAGTGCCTCACACCCACACAATCACATTCATCATTAATGTGATTATGTCTGAGTGCAAGGTGCTGGCACAACATGGAGCAGGCATTTTCTACTGGGCATGGTTGATAAAGCAAGCACAATAAGTGCTATTATGTAGCCAGACTGGCATTTTAATGCAGCCAGTCTAGCCATTTCTTATTGTAGTATGACATTTTATATTGAGCATCTTTGATAAAGCAAGCAGGATCAGTGGTATTATTCTTACTGTGGCATGACATTTTTTATTGGGCATCTTTGATCAAACAAGCATAAGTGTTATTATGTAGCTAGACTGGCAGTTCAATGCAGCCAAACTAGTCATTTTTTATTGTGGTATGACTTTTGTATTGATCATCTATGGTAAAGCAAGCATGATAAGTGTTATTATGAAGCAAGACTGGCACTTCTTTGCAACCAGTGTAGCCATTTCCTATTTCAGTATGACAATTTGTATTGGGCATCTTTGATAAAGCAAGTATGATAAGTGTTATTATGTAGTTCGACTGACATTTTAGTACAGCCAGTTTGGACATGTTTTCATACTTTGGTATGCATTGTTAATGGTAAAGCCAACTGGAGTATGTTCTTACAAGGGGATACTGCCATATATTGGTAGAACAAACATGGACACTTTTTCTTATAATATCATTACTGGCATTATGCGCAAAGCAAACATGAGTATGTTCTTATACAGGAATAGTAGGGTAATTATAATTATAATTGTTCTTTTATAACCCGCTTAATACCAGCGCGAGATTGGGATTCAAATCTGTGTTGTGCTGCGTTGTCTTGCTCCCAAAACAAAGGCGTTGCCCCTGAGCTATCATAATGGTGCAATCAGCATGGAAATATATGGGCACAGCCAGTGCGAAAATGTTTTAACTGACACATATTGTGGGAAAAGGCATCATGAAAAGGTGTTGGAGAAATGCTCCTGTGCACTGTTGGTGACTTGCATCTATTGGATTTTTTCATGAGTTACCCTACAAAACCAATTGCCAACTGTTTGTCTTTGTACCCAATTTTTCTAAAAGGTGTGCTCTAAAATGCACCATTTTAAACCATTATTTAATAAAAAGTTTAGGGAGGTGACCCCTCCCCCCAAACCTGCTTGATTGGAGCGGGCACTCTTGCTACACCGGGCCCGTGTGGCATATCTGGGACAAATATTTACACACCTCCAGTTAAAAAAAATCACCAGCCCAAATGCATAGGTGGGAAATATTCCTGTAGCTGAGAGCTGACAGGAGGTTAGCTCAGGGGCAACACATTCATCTTGAAAGCAAACAGCAACACAGGTTTCAATCCCAGTCCAGTGCTTAGAGACTGGTCTCTGGTTTGAAGCAAGTTGTAAAAGATTAATTAATTACCAGTGACTATATTAAACATGCACTTTCCTAGTGCTGTGTGGGGTTTACCTTTACCCGTGCCACCAAATCAGTCATGGGTGCGTGCTCGCTTCCTTGTGCAATGCTGCCCACCTCCCTCTGTCTACTGTTACAGATGACACTCGCCCTGAGAATAGGGAAGAGGAGGGAGAAAAGAACATAGCTCAGCTCCAGCTCTATGTAGACCAGTGAACTGTTACTGCCCTAGGCTCTTCCACAGGCCCTGGCCATAATATGGGTCCTTATTAGTTAAGAGTCCAGAAGTACCAGCGCCCTCTAGTCCTATGAGTTGGAGGCGCCAAATATATGCAGGTGGTGGAGACACAGAGAGCCTGGGGAGGTCTCCACTAGTACGAGTATGGTGTCCGGTCAAATGTTCGAATCAATATGGTCGAATGACAAAAGGGTCGAGTCAAAACGACTGAAAACAAAAGGGTCGATTTTTTTTTTTTAAATGGTTTTTTTGTTTTTGTTTTGCTTTAGTATAGGTTAAAAAAAGGTGTTTTTACACCAAAAACAGGGGTTTGGGGGGTGGACCCCCCCCAAAAATAAAAAAATGAAAACTAAACACGGTTTTGGACCCTTGTTTTTTGGTTGTTTTGACTCGACCCTTTTGTCATTCGACCATTTTGATTCGAACATTTGACCTATAACCCACTAGTACAACTCGACACAAACCAAAATGCAGCCCCCCTGAGTGCCAGAGCCTTGTTTTAAGTTTATTTATGGAGTGTATGTGCAGCACCAAAGACTACATCAGAGCGCAAGGAGAACAGTAGGGGTGTGGCAGGGGAGGGGTCACAAGAAAGCAAATGGGTGCCAATCACAGCCAAACCACAGTCACATGTCTGGGTCCTCGGAGTTTATGGCAACATGTTAGTCATTTTAATAACCTTACGGAATCATTTGCAGCATTATCGGTATTTGGGTTTTCTCGAGTTGATGTGCCAGAAGCAGAGGAAGCACAGAGGTGGCATGAAATGTATTTATATATGTCCCCTCATGACCAAATGCCCGCAATGTACGTATCTATGCATTACCGCTTGAAAACCTGACTCACTCCCTCCATTACAATCACTGAACTATTTGAAGGCACCCAATTAAGGACTGCCTCCGGTATCTGTAGTATATGTACAACACTTTTGGTAAAAAGAATTAGAGAAACAAAAATCAACTGATTGTGCACTAGGACGCGCCAGGTGCATTTGTCGCTGTAGTGCGGAAGGATACATTCTCAGTGTGCGGGATCCATAGGGCCACTAGGAGGACCTTTAGCCACCACTTAGCCCGGCCTGCCATAAGCTTCCTTTCCAGAAGAAAGTGTGCTTTGAAAATTCCCTGGTGCCAAATTCCCTCACTGAGAGCAGCCATCGAGGCACTCCAAGACTCTGTGGCATCTCGAAACCTGCCTAAGCCTGGATCGAGGTAACAAGGGACAGAAAAACTCCCCCTTCCATGATTTGGCCTTAAGGAGTGAGACTTGTATTCACTCTATGGTCTATAACCTCCTTTTGCTTGAATGGACTGAGCTTCAGAAAAGATTCTGGGTGCAAAGGAAACTTTCCTCAGCAGGCGTGCTCTCCACCCTGCATCTCACTAAACAGATTAATAACAGCACCAACCTTTTCGGTGAATATTGCTTTGCCGCATACTTTAATGTGTACTTTTTGTCTCCCTCCCCGTCTAGCTGCGCTTGAAACACTTCATGCACTTGCACTAGGAGAAATGCGGTCAGGCCTAGTATGCTAGTTACTTCTTTGTTAGATCATTCGGAAACCTCAAGGCCTAAGAATGGCTACTGTATTCCCTTGCTCCCTTCCCGCCTTGAAGCACTTTAAAGCACTTCACTTGTGTATAAGTGCTGTACAAATAAACAATTACAATTACAATGGGCCTATGGAATACACCTCTTATAGGGTACTGTTGTGGAGTCTGATAAAACAGTTAGTGTGGGCTTGTTATCTTACTTAAACCTAATTTGACCACTAAAACCCATAATGCAGTCTAATAAATATGCATAAACATTTCTCTAGCCCTTACTTTCCTCACATCTGACCTGTGTTGCGCTGCCCTTATCTTTTTAGACAGGGATTATTTGACTGTGGCATCTCTTCTCTTCTTTGTGCGGCGCCACAATTGCTCTGTCATATCCTGCCCCCTGTCACCTGGATCCCCCAACTTGACCACCCTTAATGGGGCATCTTTCCCTACACCGCTCCAGTGTTTTGGGCTGCTCCACCCACCCCCCTTTTTCCCTTCTGTGTTACATGCTTCCATGCCGTAGCGCCAACTTCTGGCCCCACCCAATGCTCGCATTGATCCGGTGAGGTGTGGGGGTGTCAATGGGGGGAGGGGAGGCGATGGTTTTCCGTTTTCATCCACTTTTCATGGAGCAATTATTTTGTGTTGTTTTTTCTCACAAGGACCACCCGAAGACCCCCATTGCACCCCCACAGCACCAGTTTCTCCTCAAATTCCACAGACCTTTTCCCAACCCCTCCCCCACTACACCCCCTGGCTTTCGCACATATATAGCTTTTTGTGAAAAGGCATACAGCATTAAGAGAAAGATGTAACAACTTGACCTTCCACAGGACCCTTTACAATGTTAACCATTAACTCGGCCACGCTACCAAGAGGGTAGCCACAGGTACGGAAGAATGCGCTTGGTTGATCTTGGCTTGTTAATAGTGAAGTTTCATTGTTGTGGAAGCCTGACTTGAGGGCAGTAAGCCTCTATCTTCTCTCTCAGTCACCGGTAGACTGTGACTTCCTCACTCCTTTTGACTGTAAAGCTACCCTTTAGGACTTCACAAGCGATGACTTTTCCTGAGAGCTGTGCAAGATGCCACATTCTAATGGCTTTCCCTGGAACATTGTAGTTGTAATATTGAAAGTAACATAGATGTGAAACATTTCATCCTCGTATGTCATATGACCCTTTAAGTGGGGGGAGTTAGAACGCTTGATAATATACTTGTGCTGCTATGGAAATCCTGAAAATTAAAGTGGAACCTCAACAGAGAGTGGACTGCCAAGACTGAACATAGGCTGCATGTCTATGAGTTACTGAGAGCTTCAAAACAGCAAATCACCTTGGAAACAGGTAAGAAGCAGATACCAGGAGATGAGCTGGAAAAACAGACAGATGGCGGCCAAGCCACCAGAATGCTGATTACAGAACGGGAGAAATGACAATGCCCACGCTGTGGAATGGAGGGGGTGGTCCATTAAAACATCTCCAACAAATCTAGCCTCAGGCGTTTTCTCCATGCAACTCCCAAAGAAGGGCGCGTGCAAAGATAACAGGTGTCACAGAATTGGGCACCAAATGTAGACTTGATGGGTGCAGGCGCTGTATTTCCAACAGGAAGGCCAGTATAGCCAGGGAGCTGGAAAAAGGCGCTCCATTTGGAACAGAAAGTAAAGTCGCATTATCCTTCCGGAAAAGCATTTCAACAGGGTGCACAATTTGCACTCACCCATAGCCATTGGCTGGTGATTTTTGACACGTGGCGAGTAAGAAATGGTGTGCTGCGTTTATTTATAGAACTGAGGTGTTGAACCTTTTTTAACGGATGGCAAGTAGATTTTCAATGGAATGCATGCCCCCTGATGTCAACACTGACCAAAGTACTCGATCTGTGAATTTATTTGAGCTTGCAATCGCGGTCACCTAATTAAATGTCTTAATCCTCAGGATGTGTTCCATACATAGTCGCAGTTTTGATCAATCCAAAAGCAGCACCTTTCCGTAGGATGGGAAAGTTTGGGGTGCACATCGATGTTTGTCCTTTGCCTTAATATACAGTCAGTGGGACTAACCACCTTACTCATGTACACTGCTGTGGTCCATTCGGTCTGCAACACAGTGCCACATCTATTTCACGGCCAAATCTCCATAAACAATTTTCTCAAAATGGGTACACTAACCACACATATTCACCAAGCATAGGGCAGGTGTGTCGCCTCAGCAGTGCACCCCTCCCCCCAAATGGTATCTCCTAGTTAAAACCTCTTGCTTCAGCACAGAGGGAAAACACCCTGACCTCAGCCTACGAATAAAATAAATACACACTCTATCCCTATTGACAGGCTGTGCACAACTAGAAATAGCATTCAGGGCTAAAGACTGAGCAGAAACTCTCCCCTGGCTTTGACCCCTCCCTTTTCAGCTCTCATTGGTTCGACCAGCCCCCATATAGCCTGCATACAACTGTTAGGATGGATGGTTTAGGGGGAAAGGATCGAATACAAAGATTCGAAATACAATTGATTCGAATCAAAAGGACGGAAAACAAAAAAATCGAATGCACTTTTTTCTTTTTTGCCCCCCCCCCCCCAAACACCCGTTTTTTGGGCAAAAACCACAAATGTAACCTATACCAAGGCCCAAACAAAAGAGAAAAATACATTTTAAAAAGGCATTCGATCATTTTTTTTCGGTCGTTTTGTATTTTGTATTCAATCCTTTGCATTCGACCCTTTGACTGGACACCAAAGGAATTCCCTGTGCAATTTTAAATGTCTATGATTGGAAAATCATTTACATACAGGTATGAAAGATCCGCTTTTTTGCCTGGATAGTGGCTTGCCTCCAGCGGCAGCCTCAGTGATAGAGTACCCAGCAAGCGTCTCGTCTCAGGGATGAAGCACCCGGCTTGCTCTTGGTGGTGCATCTACAGGAAGGGTGCCTGTCCCACTTCTCTCTTGCATGCCCAACCTCCCTTCAGAAGGTAAATGCTGCCCAGCACGTCCTCAGGGAAGTATCCCTGTATCCCCATGCGAAAAGCTCATTTGGGGATGCAATGCCTATCTCACCAGGTAAGACAACGTGCCCAGATCACCTGCTATCAGTGTACACGTCTGGTCAGCTGCCTTAGCTCCTACTGGGACCCGTAGATTCACACAGCTCCCAGGTGAGCCGGGCGTTGTCGCCAAGTATTCCTCCACTCTCGATGGATCTCTTTAGCTGCGCTCTTTCTCCCTTCTGCACCGTAGCCCTGCTGCCTCATAGCTACCTCCTTTAGCCCTTTCATAGGCCTCGCCCTCTAATTCTTTCTGCATCTGTTACAGCATTATTGGATCTAGCTTACAATTAGATGTTGGTAAGATAGCTCAGCGGGTTGAGCGCTTGCTTCTGTGATCTGAGTGCAATCTCCAGGTCTCAGGTTTGAATCCCGGCAAGGCCAGCTCAGCCTTTCAGCTCTATGTAAATAACACATCATTACCACAGTAGACCTCCTGATAGGCAACACCTCTCCTCCTCCTAACCAGCTCCTCATCTATATCTCCAGGTTTCAAACGCCCTGGGTGCCATCTTGGCAGCATGAGGAATTCCTGAGTTACTTTCCGTGATCTGCGGTTGCCTCTTGCTGGACTGCGACATCCTCCTTCACTGCTCCCTTGCCTCTGAACTCCTTGCTATGGGTTCCCAGGTCGAGCACTGGGCTGCTGGCCTAGTCTGTGGCACACTGGACCCTGTGATTCTTTAGAGCATGTCATGTTCCTTCTTGGACATACATGGAGCAAGTTGCTTAGTTGCCATTAGATATCTGCAAGGATGAATACTTGCATACAGGGCCAGGGTAAACAGTAATAGTGTGAGTCTTCCCAATTAACATTCAGTTGTGGGATTCCCTGGGGGGTGAACTCATGCCTCACAGATGATTCGTGTCACAGACCTCATATGCAGCGGAGGCACTGGACTAGACGAGAAAGATGGAGGCCCATCACTAGTGTGTGGTTCGCTGGGACCTCTCAGACCTTCTGGGGTTGCGGCTATGGATGGAGAGGGGAAGCCTGACTCATCTGACTTCATCACAAATACCCGGCAAAGACAAGATATGTTAAGGTAGTACCCCACATGTGCATCGGCTGATAATAATTCACGTGCACTCTCAAATGCCACCACAATGACCGATATAATACTTCTAGCTAGATAAATAAGTGTATCGTCATGCTGGGATAAGTGTATCGTCATGTTGGGATAAGTGTATAGTCATGCTGGGAATCAATGTGTCATGTGATGAGTTACACAAGGGCCCTTTTCTCGGGTCAACCGTTGTATTTTTGCATGACATTGGGCCTCATTACGACTCAGGCGGTAAGGGGTTTACGGCAGCGTAAACAGCGCCGACCCTTACCGCCTGATTCCGAGGTCCCTTAGCGCCATGGAGGATTTAACACCTGCTTTTAGCAGGTGTTAAAATCCATGGCGCTAAGGGACCTTGATGTTAATTACGCCACCGTAATTTACGGAGGCGTAATTAACGCCTTCCCCACTCCCATTATGCCCTATGGGGCAAAAATGGGAATGGGGAAGGGTAAATGGGGATTGGGGACTTACCGCCCCGCCAACCTCGGAATGGGGCGGTAAGTCCGCCAACCACCATGGCGTAAACGTAGTTTACGCCATGGTGCTAAAGGTACGACCCAGGCGGTAACTTACCGCCTGGGTCGTAATGAGGCCCATTATCTAGTTTACAACTTACGAGGAAACATATTTTTTAAATCTGCAGGTTGCTGTTATATAAAATGAGTAGCAAGGGAAATCGACGAGAGGAGGGAGGGAAAGAGTGGCGCTGGTATGGTATATTAAGGTGTGCAGACTGGTGGTGCGCAGACTGGTGGTGCAGTGAAGAAGGGGTGGAGAAAAATCAACCCTAAAACGTTCTTTGCGCTGGTTTGAGAGATGTATGAAAACCCCATATATCAGCAACTGGGAAAAGGAGCACGCAAACGGTCAAATAGTGTTCCCACCACAATGCATAATAACATAAAACAAATTCATACACTTGAATAACAATGATGTATTGGTGATAATAGACCAATGATAGTTCATGTTTATAACACACTTCACTCATTCACAGACCTGTATCAATCTTATAATTATTGCACAATTGCCTGCCTCAGATACATTTTCCCTTTCTTATCATCTTAACAATGATCCGTCAGGTTACAACAAGAGTTGAGAAAAACCTAAGTGCTTTTCCCTATCTACTCCCTGGGCTTCATTTGTCAGGTGGCGAGGGGACAGAAATTGCTGTTGGATCGAGACACTGGGGTGGACGAGCAAGGGAGGATCACCTGGGTAGGGGAGCCCAGGGTTACGCTCATGGGAAGACCCCACGTGAGACGCAGTATCCCAGCGAGACAAAAGGCGAGGAGGACGAAGACCCATGGGCCTTCATGGGCTATCTGCATTCAGGACTTGTGAGAAAAAAAAGGGTGTCTTACTTGCTAGTCCCTCGGGATCTCTCAGGTGGCCAGGGCACAGCCATCGCCTTTGGATCCAGACCCTGGGAGTGGACCAGTGCGTAAGGATCACCTGGGTGAAGGATCTTCGGGTAGTGGGTGTGAGGCAACCGATGGTGAGACACGGTATTCCCCCCTTTCCCATGCCCATACCCCATCCTATTTTATAGGATTCTCCAACGTTCCAACTCCCCCCCCCTTTCTACACAAACACTGGGCCGAGGAAGAGGAGGATTGAGAGTACAGAGGCTAACACTTGCATATCTCATTGGACATGTCCCGTTAATAAGGTCAGGCAAAGTGGGGCACTTGACCTTAATTACATACATCTGATACCCATTAGCCCCCCCTCCCACATGGATAAAAGGCAGAACATTAGGACACACTCTGAGCAAGGTGAGACACTAGAAGGAGCAGATCTTCTGGGGCGAAGGCGAACCCACTGGAGCAGGTCAACCGATCGAGGGACCTGACTGAGGGGTAAGGAAACCCTGAAGTTCCCTGCAGGAGGTTGTTGCCTCTGGGAGACCGTGGAGGATACACGGAGAAAGCCAAATCCCAGACAAGAAACCTGCGTTGTGTTTCAAGGACGCCAGCGACCCTCCTGGGTGAACAGCAGAGTTGGGGAGGCGAGGCCAAGCCTGTTGTATCAACTGTGATTCGTGAATCAAAGCCGCCGAGAAAAGAAAGTAATGCACACAACCAGTGAGTTAGTGAAAGACATGAAAGCCGGTTTGTGTCAAGGAAAGATTGTAGCCGCAACAGTGTATCTCACAATTGAAGGTTGCATGCGTGCTGATGAGACGCGAAAGAAAGAAAACCATTAGTGAACTTTAAAGTTACTGTTAACTGTAAAGCCAGTGATACAGAGTAGTGTAGTGGTCCGTTGAAAGGAAATAGCACACTCGAAAGTCTCTACGAAATTTTTGATGTTGTGTTATAAAGCGACAAAGTGAATTAACTCTGAAATACGCAATGGTCAAGATTAATCCTGTCGAAAGGGGAAGTTAAAAGGTGAATGCTTTAAGAGAAAGATATTTTAGAACTTTTCTGCTTGTTTTATGGAACTACCAAGACCAAGAGACGCATTGGCGCAAATAATATAAGGGAGAGCTGATGTGAAAGTCGAACTGGTCCTGCGGAGGTCTATGATAAAACCTTACACACTTGAAAGTCTTCGACATCAATGAAAGGTCCGAACCTGACAGAGGGAGACCTGGAATGTGAAATAAGTTCGGGGAAGGGAACCCCTAGCGAATGTGAATGAAGCTAGGGGAAGGGATCCCCTGCAAGTGCTGTGATAGCAAGATCCGAACCAGGCTGAGGGAGATTTATGTTGAATCGGGTACTTTTTGTTGAAAGGTCCAAGCCCGACTGAGTGAGACCTATGTGAACTGTTGATGCCTTGAGAGGTCCGAACCCGACATGAACTTTTGTTGAACAGTGAAAGAACTTTTGGTGAACTGAAAATAAGTGACCTTAACATGGAGGGCCAAGCGGGCCTCGACCCATGTTTCTTTTTGATAACCTGAGCCACAGTGTGTCATCCTGCCTATGGGGGCCACCTTACTCCATTTTGTCCAACGTGGGGAGGAGCGCAGACTCAGCCACCTTGATCCTTTTGGTTATAACACTGACTTTTCCTTGCAGACACACTCCCCTTTACACAATGTTTGTATAAGATATGGCAATTTTAGTATAGGCCATTAGGTTTTGACATATACTGACTAGGACTGTGTTTTCTTTATTATTTGATGGTAGAGGCTACTCCCATCGTAGCTATAGGGAAAAGTAGGAGTTTTACAAACCCCAAAAATGTAATAAAGGTTTTTAAACTTGCAGCTCTTGCGTCAGTGTGATACTTGTGATACCCTTCCTCCTTTACGGACGCATTTCACCCAATGACCTTTTCTTAAGAAAAGGGAAGTCCAAAACCCCAGAACACCAAGGGAGGCGAGAACCAACGGCCAGGGATTACTATTACCTCAACACCTCACATAACGACAGTAGGAAAATACCAAACCTTTCTTTTGTAAAGTCCCGACAGATCCCCACATTTCATTTTAAAATCTTCTCCCTCGACTTCCAGGGGACATTGTCACTCGGATTCCAATTCCCCCTCCCCAATTCCAACAAACACTGGGAAGAAGAAGAGGCAAGTGAGAGCCATTGCCTCTAAAGAACACCTTGAGAAGCAGATCAAACACTATTTACAACCACCACTAGGTTGTCCCACTAATAGGGGTCAGGCAGAGTCAGGCTGGGCTGGACAACTACTCCCACCTGACTCCAATTGACTTTCCCACCAAGTATAAAAGGTAGAGCCAGAAAGCACGTTCTGAGTGAGCTGGGGATGCTGGAAGGACTGTTAAGATCAGGGGGAGAAAACAGCAGCTTGGAGAACGGACAGACTGCCAAGACACTGAGCCTGTAAGTAAAAAGGAGGTTTCAGTGTGGCGTGGGTGCCAGGTCTCCAAGGAGCCAAACCAGGGACAGCTAGACTTTACTGGCAGTGTCCAAGCCAGGGCTTGTCCCCTGGGTGAGGTACCCTGACCTCTGTGTCATCCCAATGAAGAACCATATGCTCCCATGATCGCTAAAATGCTACCATGGGGTGCTGGTGAAGTGGGAGAAAAAAAAGGAATGATGAATTGTGCGACTTTAAGTTTGAAATTTGGGAAAATTAAAAATGAAAGACATTTTTCTTTGAGAAGCTGAGCGAAGCTGGGTACGTGAAGGAGGCTGATGTGAACCAGGCTTTGGGAGGTGGAAGGCCAATGGGCTGATCAACCATTAAGAGAATCGAGAACAAGCCAGGCAAGATTTCCAAGCTTTCATGAAGCTGCGAGTGTACGTAAGGCAGAGCCGAGCAAGCAGAGGAAACAAACCTTCCATGCACCAGGAGGCGGCCCACAACCCTTCCAGGTGAACGGAGATGTTGGGGAGGAGCAGAGGAGGCACTTTCAACATCCTGGAAGTGCAGGAAAAAGATGAGAGAAGTCATTTAGCACAACCAGTGAGTTATCTAGTGCAACAAAAGTGTGGTTGATTTTAAAGAGAAAGTGACTGTGATTTGAAAGCTGAAGGTTGAGTGTGTGCTGGTAAAACACGAACGAACAGGGCAATTGTTAAAGGAAAACGATGCAAAATAGAGTGGTCCTGCGAGAGGAAGTCGGACATTCAAAGTCTCTGAAATGTTATGAACTTTTTTTTGATATTGTAAGTGGAGATCAAAGGAATATGAATTGTGAAATATGCCAGGAAGGCAAAGGCAAATGAAAGAGAATAAGGACTACAAGTACCAAGAGGCATTGGTGCTGCAAGTAAAGATTGTGAATTGAAGGAAGTGAAAACAGAGGTCGAAGTGGTCATGCAGAGGTCTATGCAAATTCCTTGCAGTTTCAAAAGACTTCGACAGTGAAAGTTATTTTGAATACAACGTAGGGAAGGGATCCCCCCCACAAGGCAGGCTGGAGCCCGGCAGAGGGAAGCCTGTGCAGAACTGAGAGAAATTGAGAGCATATGAACTAATTATTGATGATAAGGTGGGCACTGCTTTCTTGCCATCATTCTCATATAACCCATCGTTCCTCCACTTCCTGCTTCCACCTCAAACTCTGACTATTTACAAAACAAATTAAAATTAACATTTTGGGCCAGATTCTTAAAAAAATAAAAAAATAGGGTATCTAAAATAGAGCAGAGGGTTTGCTGTTTTGAAATGCCCCATTTTTGGAAATTAGCAGGTCACTATTCTCAAAGGTGACCTGTGAAAATCCAGGAGGCTGAGCTGTAATACAATAATGCACTGGCCAGCCGCCTTTACTTCATTAGTGTCAAGAGCGCTCTCCCGGCACCAATGTTCTACGTGTTTAAACGTGATATATCACACACACAACACACACAAACACACACACACCCCACCACCTGCCCTCCAACCCCTCCTCCCCTACCCCCTACACCCTCTACCCACCTCTCTCTCAGCTCTCAGACTTGGGTGTGTTTTCTAGGGATGTTCAAAATTGCTTTGGAAAGTATTTAAAATTGCTTTGAGAAAGTATTTAATAATTGCATTGTGAAACCTAGGCCTTTTTCCCTTTATTCAGGACTATCAGACTTAGGTGTGTTCTCCCCAGTATCTAAACAACATTGCGAAAGTAGTACCATTCTAGGGTTGCTTCTTAGCAAAGCATTCATCCAGCTTACTTTCTACCAGCATCCGTGTGCTTGTCGTATTGTCCACTTGTACCCCCACCCTGTCTCTGCTTGCGCCTCTCCCAGCGTCCTTCCTTAGTGTTCCCCTGCTCCTACTCCCCACCCCTATGGTGCTCTCTGTCTCTCCTATCTTTTCTAACTACTTCTCTATTGACTATTCGGCTCTCCTCACTAAATCTGGTAGGAAGAAGTTTAAAAAGCATATCCTGGTCTCCAACCTAGGCCTCCCTATTGCTGACACCTATACCAGTGCCTCCTCTAGGCAAACCCCCACCGACATCCTCTTTGTCGTTCCCTCGCCAGACCTATGGACTCTTCATATGGTCTCTGTGCTTTCTCCTCTCTCTTCATCTCCCATTAATGGTTGCACCCGGTGGGAGGCCCTTCTGGCCTCCTTCCACTCCTCCAAGGTCAACATTAATGTTTACTTGAACGGTACTGTCTGGGTCCAAGGCCCTCAGGCCACTCTTCTCCTCTTTGATAGAGGCTTCCCGCGCCTCATCAATTTCCTTCCTTCTCTTTGTCATGCGCCCGGTTCCCTGGAGGCTCTGGAATAGGTTTCCATGGGGCCGCCATTAATGGCTCCATCACGTTTCTCTTAACGTGCTGGTAACAGTCTAGTCTTTTCTTTCTGCACTGTGGTGGCTGGGAGGTTCTTATTCTGCTTCCTCCCAACATTCCATGCGTAGCAACCAACTTCACGGCTTTCGCTCTGTTGCTTTCGGTTCGCTAATGCTCATTGTGTTTCTGCTTACTTTCCTTTTCTTGCTTTTCTCTGTTTCTGCCGCTCTGCATTCCCTCCACCTCCCTGTTCCGTTCCGCCGAACGGATCTCCCGCTCCTGTCATTTTCTTCTTGTGCTTATTCTGAGGCTTGCTTCCCTTTGTGGAACCCATCCTGCTTCTTTCCGCCCTTCCTGCCAATCGGAGTCTGTTGTATCCATCCTTACCTGGCTTCCTTGCTATTACAGCTACAAGACTGCTCGGAAACTTCAACTTCCAGCATCCATCAGAACCATCTCCATCATTGGTCTTCTGATCCAATCTCTTCTGGCCCAGCTGGCCCCAACCGCAACAATTACTCTTCGTGGGTTTTTTCTGCTTTCGGCATTTTCCCCATTGCGGTCGGTCTCGGTAACGGGGCCGCAGGGGCCACCGTCTTCCAGTGGCCACTGTGGCTTCCCATCGGGGCAGACCACCTCAACTGAAAGACGGGGAAAGGTACGGGTACATAACCAGACAAGACATCTATCGATCAAACTCCAGCAGTACAGGTGAGGAGTCGGAAGAGGGTAGTGGAACAGAAGAAATTGAACCGGTGTGTGATAGCCAGACTCCTGTGTGTGACAGTACTGAAGGTGTACGTTACACTCTTGCTGTCCCCTCAGGCTTCCTTGCCTCTCCCTGCTGTGTCCTCCTTGGCTACCTTGCTCTTTTCGCCTTCCTCTTCTGCCCCCCACCCCCTCTGGCCTCCTCTACACCTCCGCAGGGTGTACCTCTGATTTGTACCCCTCCCAGGAAGTCTTTCAAGGGTGGCAACCTTCTCCATATTGCCACTCTTAACTCTTGCTCTGCTGTCAAACACTCCTCTGACATCTGCCACCTCCTGGAGGAACTTGATCCAGATGTCCTCTGTCTCACCGAGACATGCTTCACTGCCAGCTGTGTCACAAGCCATGACACTCTCCTCCCTGATGGCTACAAGATCCTCTCTGCGCCCAGGTCCAACCGTTGCGTAGGGGGTGTAACCCTGATCTTCCCCGAGTGGATTCCTGCCTCTGTCATCCCTACGCAGGCCTACTCTTCTTTTGAATGCCTCATCTGCAGGCTCTCTCTCTCTTCTAGCCATTCAATTACTGTGGCTACTATCCATCAGCCACCTGGTCAGATCTCCTCCTTCCTCTCTGAATGGGCTGACCTCTCCTCTTCCCTCCGGGTCTCAACCACTCAACTCCTCCTTCTTGGAGACTTGAACATCCACCTGGATACTTCTTGTCCTTCCTCCGGACTCTTTCGCGACCTCTGCGACTCTCTCTCACTCTCTATTCTCCCCTCCAGCCCGACTCACTCTGCAGGGCACACTCTGAATGTTCTGATCCCTTCAGACCTTCCCTTTTCTATCCATCTCATCACTCCTCTCACCTGGAGTGATCACTTTTTCCTCTCCTTCCAGCTCACCCTCTCTACTCCTCAGGCCAAGCCAACTCCAGCACTGCCACCCACCTTCTCGGTCATCCGATCCATGAAGCGCGTGTCAGTTGAGGCTTTCGCTGCCACTTTCTCACCCGCTCTTCCCCTCTGGCTGACTCACACCCTGACACAGTCCTTTCCATGCTCCACTCTGCTATATCTGATACTCTCAATGTACTTGCCCTGTCATAAGGATCCGCTTGAAGTCTAAAGCCAAGTGCAACTCCTGGTACAATTCAGACCTCGTCACTCTCAAACGCAAGTGCAGGGTGGCTGAGAGGAAATGGTGTGCTTCCTGTTCATCCTCTGACAAACTTGCCTGCCGCCTGTTCCAAAGGCAATACCGGCTTTCTGTCCGCACCAAGAAAAGAGCTCACATCCAAGCCAGCGTCTCTGCGGCATCTAACAACTCAGCCGAACTCTTTAAAATCTGCAAGGAACTGGCCAATCCTGCTGCAGTCTCTACCTCTCCTGTCCCATCCCAGGCCCTCTGCACGGCTGGCTTCTCATTTCATCTCTAAAACTCAGGACATCCTGTCCTCTCTCTCTCTTCCTCTCTCCCTCCTCCCTCGACTCCCTGCTCTTCCTCTGGCCCTTCTTCGGCCACCTCTTCTCCTCCCTCCTTCTCTGCCTTTCCCCTGTTCTCCCCATATGAGGTTTCTAGACAAGTCCGATCTATGAAAGTCTTGTCAAAACAAAACAGGTTCATCCCTTTTCCTCAAAAGCTATCAAGGATTATATCGACTCCCTGGATCCAGCTCTGGCCGACTTCTGCAACCACTCCTTCGCCACTGGAGTCTTCCCATCCCCCCTGAAGCACTCCCTTGTGCACCCTCTTATTAAGAAACCCTCTGCCAACCCGTCCTGCCCAGCTAACAATCGCCCAATCTCCATCCCTCCTTTCCTGGGCAAACTCCTGGAAAAGCTGGCCATCTCCCAGCTCAATCTCCACGCTGAATCTGTGGGTTGTCCTCATGATCATCAGTCTGGCTTCCTAGCTGCCAGAAGCACAGAAACTGCTCTTCTGAACATCCGTGAAGACCTGCACTCCAACCTTGATTATAACAGCCCGTGTCCTCAACTTGCTTGATCTCTCCTCTGCCTTTGACAGTCAACCATGCCATCCTGCTCAACCGGCTCCGTGATAACCTGGGTATCACCGGTCAGGCCCTGGTGTGGCTGACTTCTTTCCTCTCTGATCGACCCACCCAGGTCCAACTCGGGTGCTTCCTCTCCTCTATCTCGATCTCTACCTGTGGTGTTCCCCAGGGGTCTAACCTCTCTCCCTGGCTGTTCAACCAACACCTGGCATTTCCTGCCCACCGCATTGCCGCTCTCTGCCCCAACTTCCAGTGCTATGCGGATGACACTCAGCTCATTTTCAGGCTACCTTCAGCCACCTCTTCTCCTTCACTCATCTCTGACTGTGTCTGCTATACAGGAGTGGTGTGCTGCCAATGATCTCTGCCTTAATGCCAGTAAGACAAAGATTCTCCTGATCGGCACATCCGCTCCCTCCTTTCCTGCCACTCTCTGGCCAGCCTATCTTGGCTCTCTTCCCTCTCCCACCTGCAAGGTTAAAAACTTTGGGGCCATCTTCGACTCCACACTCTCCTTCTCTCCTCACATCTCTGCCGTCTCTAAGAAGTCACACTACCAGCTTCACTTCCTCAGAGGTATTCTTCCTTTCCTCTCCTTCCCCAGAAGCTCACTGTTTCCAGAGCTCTGGTTCTCTCTACGCTGGACTATTGCAACAGCCTCTGTCTAAATCTGCCTACTTCTACACTCCGCCCTCTGCAACTCATCCAGAACAGGACGCGAGACTTGTCCTTGGCCTCAAGCCCAGGGATCATATCTCTCCAGGACTGAAATCTCTGCACTGGCTCCCAGTGGCTGCGTGGATTAAGTTTAAAACCCTCTGCATTGTCCACAAGGCCTTCTGGGGCCTGGGGCCTCAATAACTTCAACTCTCTCTTCCTGAATATCTTCCTTCTCGAGCTCTTCGCTCTGCCGCCTCCAACTTCCTCAGGGTCAGTCGCTTCTCCAAGTAACAAGTTGGTGGTAGATCTCTCTCTTCGGCTGGGGCCTCCCTCTGGAACAGCCCCCCTGCCCCCTTGAAACTTGAGGAGAACCATCTCCGGTTCTGGAAACACCTTAAAACCTTCCCCTTTGCTTCTGCTTTCTCTCCCCCTCTCCCCTGCTGAATTCCTGGCTGAAACTGCACTGGTTACCTGGCCACCCTAATGATCTCGGGCTCAGGCCCCGCCAGTTGCACACCTGCACTGCCTCCCTGGCAAGCCCTGCACCTGGGGACTGTTTTCTGTATCCCTACAGTCCCCCTACCAGCACTTATGTCTGTACTTACCTTGCAGTTGCCACCAGCTGGCCGTTTCCTATTTATCTTATTTATTCTACTATCCAATGTACTGCACTTTCCCCTCTCCCTTCCCCCCCTGCACTTTTCCCTTTCCCCCTTCCCATGCACTTGCGCAATCTGAATGACACCTGGCCAAGTAAGATTGTGGTCTGTCTTCCCTCTGTTCCCCCTCCCTTGCCTTGTCGCGCCTTGAAACACTTGTGTATAGGCGCATTATAAATGCCATATCATATCATATCAAACATAACAGTAGAAGACCTGTTTTGTGTGATGGTGTGCATGTGCAATCCAGGTTTCTAATAAGGCATGGGCTAGATAGGGGAATGTAGATACTGTGGATAGTCATAAAGGGCAATGGATAACAGTGTTTATTGTATACTAGAGAGAAGAATTTCAGACAGAAATTTGTTTCTGTGCTTTTTTCTTTTTCTCTAGATACAATTGTCCATTATTTCCATTACCATATTAGAAAATGCTATAGGGAATGTTGTAGAATCTTATTGAATCTAACTACTTTACAAAAAAATGTAAAGTAGATGGACTCTATTGGGTTATTTCTTTTGTTCTATTTTGTAACTGTGAAAGGTGGTTCCTAATGAAACCTTTTTTTTCTTTTTCTTTTTGGTTTCATGCAGCAGAGGCCAGATAGTAACGGGCGGAGGGAAATGAGGGAAGGGGTACCAACCACACAAATGGAGGAGCAGGTGTACAAGGGAAGATATTGCACGTGTGCTAAATCTAAGGTAGCGGGCAGTGTTTCTCATTTTCCTTGATTACAGCTTCAAAAGCACTTTGAAATTGCCTCCCCCCTGCAGAGTTGTGTGTTGCAGTATATACAGAGTACTGTTGTTTTCGGAAGATATGGATCAACAGCCTCTTTTACTGCTTGCAGGGTAGCTGGTGGTATTTGTAGTCCCATAGAAGTAGTCTGTGTGGTTACAGCATTGGTTGAGGAAGATGAGGTAGAGGAAGACACCCTGCTACTTCCTAAGAAAGGAACAGCCTGTCTAAGAGCATTGCAGTGGTTGGATTTGGTGTGGCGCTGCATGGAGGTGGTCCCATAGGAGTGCTGCCAAGGTTCTCCGTGACTCAGTACAACGTTGCACTCAGTGAATTTCACTTTAGTAGCTTTAGGCTTTGGTACATTGCTAACAGTGGTAAAGAGCTGCCACACCCATGATTCCCTCTGGGCGCTAGAGGTAGGTACTTCTTCTACCTCATTTTCCAGGTTTTCTTGATTGTCTTTTGAAGTATTGTGCTTCTTTCTTTGTGTGGGTCCTCCAGCTGGTGGTGGTGGTGGCTCTTGGGGAGGAGGGATGGCAACAGCTGATGCCATGTTTAAGATTAATAGCAGTTTTCTTAATATTCTTCCAAGTATGTGCTGTGTGCTAGATTGTTAATGGATAATGTGTAAGAATAGGTACAAGGGTACATTTTGAGCTTGAAAGTTCATAGATCAGCAGAAAATGCAGTTCCGAACTGTTCGTGCAGCACGGACCCGTTCGCGAACAAGTCACCAGGCCACTCCCGAGCATGTGGTCACGTGACACTGTCCGAAAACTCTGCGATAACCTCAGACGTTCGCAAAAGTCCGCAAACACAAAAGCAGTGGAAAAAGTTACAAAAAGTGTATAGAAGTGTTGAAAATGATGCTAGAAGGTGGGGAATGTCAGAGTTTTAAGGTGAAACTTTCTAAATTGGAGAACAATGTTGCAATATTGGGGTAAGTGTGATATTAATAAGTTATAGCAAATTAGGGTGCACTGGTAAAAACTCACGAAGGTCCCTTGTTAAAGGGATGTTATGGTTAAGTTGCACTAATAAAAACCCATGAAATGCAATGTAAAAACTTTGTTAAAGGGACATTATGGTTACAAGTAAAACTGAAAACACCCAGAAATTCGCCAGTTATGGTAAGCTAAGAAACCATAACTCGCACCACCACTGTGCACTGCTAAACCAAACACCTAGTACATGAATGATGACATCACAAATGTCATTGATGACATCACTGATAACATCCCATATTAAAATAATGCTCATGAACAGTCCCTACAAGGGATAGTGTTTATAATGTTGGTAAAAAGATGTCAGGGGTGATCAGGAGATCTATGATAAAGTACTTGTATTAAAGAATGTTCTCATCTAAAAGAAAACATTATATTTGAACGTTGTTAATACAGGATCCTAATCATACATACACATAGGCAATGGCTGCAGCATGCACCAAAAAAGATTTAATCTGGTAATTTCTGATAGTAGAATAATAAATGCTACCTTATCAAAGTTTGCGTAATGTTAAACATGGAATAAATAGCTTACAATTTCAAACTTACGACACACTTGTGATAGTACAAAAATACATGTACAAAACCAGAATGCATACAATACAGGGAAACTAAAGTAAGGAAGAAAGAAACAACCACCAAAAAATGACAATAACATTAGAGTTGGTTATCCTGTGCACAAATGAATTGTGTGTTTGAGGCCTGCTTATTGCCCCATGTATGTGCACTATGAGCTCAAATCAAATTCTATGGAAAGTACTTTAAGAAGATATAAGAAGGTTAATGTATGTATATATATTCAATGAAAAAACGTTGTTAAAAGGAACCTTATGTTTACAAGTAAAATCGAAAAACCGCTGACATTTTTTAGTTATGGTATGCTAAGCAACCATAACTCACGCCACCACTGTGCAGTGCTAAGACTAACACCCATGACATCAAAGATGACATCACAGATGTCACTGATGACATCACTGATGACATCACATAACGGGGCCACTTGTTTTTGTTCACTTACATATCTAGGCAAGGTGGTTTTGTATCTAGACATTAACCTTGTCGGTAGCAGCCGTGTAGTTATGGTTATGTTGCTCAACTCATAGGAAGAGCACTTTTTGGGGGGCTTATAACTTCTCTCCCACTGGACGAATCCTTACCCAACTTTTCAAAAAAAAAGTATATGGCCCTCTCTGAAATTATTTGCAAGTTTGGTGAGGTTTCGTCAAGGGAGGGCAAAGTTATAGGGGGCGGTCCCAAACTTCATTTTTTTCCTTAGACAGAACGGAAAAAGAATTTGCCAACGCCTACAGCCCACACCGCTGGACGGATTTTCACCAAATTTGTGCGAGGAGCGGCGGCTTGGTCCCGAAAGCGTGCTTTTGTAAATTTGGTGTAAATCCGTCCAGTATTTTTTTTTTTAAATGACCAAAAAGGTCCAAACACATTAGTGACATATGGCTCCGCTTCGCGGACCCATTTCCCTGTTCGGTCCATGGACAGGCATCCGATTGGCCCAGAGTGTGCTGTGATGTCCGCGGACATCGAACGCGCTGCACTGATTGGATGGTGAAAAGTGCGTCCGATTTTTGGAAACGCCCGCCATGGTGGATTTGGGGACATCCGCCGGTGTCCACGGGCACCACGGTAGAAACATTTAAAAAAACACAACATTGCACTTGTCAAATTTATCAAGCAATCTCTGAGGAGGTGAGGATGGGATGTCATATGGCCGTTAGAAGCCAACAGGTGTTTTGCATCCCCGAAGTCCGCAAACAGTCCGGATGTTTGGGGACAGCCCTGTGATATTCACGAACACTTCAGATGTTCAGGGGCATCTATGCCTATTTCTGCATTACAGGGTTGGTGAAAAGCAGTTCTTGAATGGCTTATAACTTTGGCGCCTCTCAATAAAACTGCATGAAATATTGGAATTTTATTCTAGACTTGATTCTGAATGGTTTTGGAAAGTGTGAGCTGTTTTGTCAAGAGGGAACAAATTTAGAGGGGGGGTCCCAAAATATTGTAAAGGCTTATAAATGTGGTGCCATTTGACGAATCTGCACAAAAGTTAGCAAAACAATTTTAAATCTAGATATAAATGTTTTAGTAAAGTTTGGTGGGTCTTTCTCAAGAAGGGGCTAAATTAGAGGGGGGGCTCAGCATTTTTAGAAGACATAACTTTGTTGCCGTTTGACAAATGTGGACAAAGGTTTTCAGAAAGATTATAGACCCATCCTTCAATGTTTGTTTAAAGACTGAATAGATTTTGTCAAGTGGGGGCTAAGTTATATGACTATTGCATGTACATACATTAAGTAAAAAATAAAACATGGGCGGATTTCAAGCAAACTCTTGTAAGGAGCATTGGCAAGGACCTTAAAGCATGGTTTTGCAAATGTGCCCGTGTTTTATTTTCTGACAAGTGTCATAATGTAGGTACAAAAAATAGTGATATACCTTTGGTGACTGAGGTATAGCCTGTGGTCATGGGCAGTGGCCAGATTGTCTGGGTCATGGTATAAGGTCATGACACGGACAATCTGGCTACTGGCCATGACCGCGAGGGACGAAAAATTGTGTTAAAGTGGCCATGTCCACCTGGGACCGGCTATGTGGTAAAGTTATTCGAAAGTACAATAGGTTTGAAAGGGAAAAAAAATGTGCTTGTGGTAATATGGTCATAGGATTCTGACTTCGCCTTCTGCAGGCAGCCATGGAAAGGGAAGAGGGTCTCTGTACGGACCCCACCTTCTCTTTCCATGGTGGCCATCATGGTAAAGGATTTTCCTACTTACAGGGGGACGCCGCAGTCATCCGCTGTAGGAAGAAAAATCTATTTCCCAAAGCGGGAACCCGAGGTGCTAATGGCCTTTATCCCCCATTGCAGGGGCTGCAATGGAGGATAATTGTCCGGAGCCCTCGTTATTTATTTATTTATAATGCGCCGAAGCCCGCAGGCATCAGGGCGAACACAAACACACTTCACTTGGGCTGATAACTTGGGCCTTCTGGGCCCTGGAACGGGGGATGAACATCACATTATTCCCATTAGCATAACACAAAATGCTAATGGAAATGTTGGAAAAACGTATTGAGTCTATGTACTTTACTGATAAATGTAAAGTACATGGAGTCTATAAGATTTCTTTAACTGTGAAAGGAGGTTCCCAAAGGAACCGTATATACAGAGGACTGTTGTCTTCCAAAGATAAGGATCAACAGCCTCTTTTATTGCTTGCAAGGTAGCTGGTGGGATTTTGTGTCCCACAGAAATAGGCTGGTTACAGCATTGGTTGAGGACGATGATGTGGAGGAAGACAGTCTACTACTTGCTAAGAAAGGAACACTCTTTCTGAGAGCATTGCGGTAGTTGGATTTGGTGTGGCAGCGCATGGAGGTAGTCCCGTAGGAGTAATGTCCAGGTAGTCCGCAACAGAGTACAAAGTTGCAGTGAGTGCATTTCACTTTTGTAGCTTTAGCCTTTGGTATGTTGCCAACAGTGGTAAAGAACTGCCACACCCATGATTCTCTCTGGCTGCTAGAGGTAGGCACTTCCTCTACCTCATCTTCTTGGTCCTCTTCATTGTCTTTGGAAATACTGTGCTTTTTTTGTTGTGTGGGTCCTCCAGCTGGTGATGGTGGTGGCTCTTGGGGAGGAGGGATGGCAATAGCTGACTGCATTTGTAAGATAGATAGCAATTTGCTACTATTCTACAAAGTATGTGCTTTGTACTAGATTGGTAATGGATAATGACTAAGAATAGGTGTAGAAGCTGTGCAAGGGTACATTTTGAGCTTGAAAGTTCCTAGATCAGTAGAAAATGCAGTTCCGAACTGTCCTCGAAGCAAGGACCCGAACGCGAAGTGCAAACGCATTCATGGACATGTCAAAATGCCGCGCGCAAGTGCATGGTCCCGTAACACTGTCCAGAAGGTCCACAATGACATCAGAGGTAGACCTAATTCCTGTTCTCAATCCTGGTGCCAGCCTGCTAGTTTGAAGACCATTATCTTCAGAATTGCCTCCAGGTACAAATGATTGCCAGTGTATTCTATCAGTACAGGTGCCACCAAGTCGAAGGATGAGAGCGGGGAAGAGAAAACCAGACCATTTGTGTGCCTGCTGTACCAACAGAACAAGACCACCACAGCGCCGGAGAACTGATCAGAGCAGAGAGAGAGAGAGAGAGAGAGAGAGAGAGACAGAGACAGAGACAGAGACAGAGACAGAGACAGAGACGCCCACACACACACACTGCAGCCATACACTTCTACAATGTGGAAATCCACTGTGTGGGACCGGAGGAGTCTGCTGGCCAATCCGCATCTAGAAGCAGCAAGCTCCATCATCACCAAGGAATATTCCCCAAATGCACTAAGCTGGTCCCAGGGAGCGGGCCGTGAAACATTAACCCATACATTGAATTTTCTACACTGCTATGGCCATTACACGGCAAGCCCACATGAAAAAAGTGGGCAGGGCTAAGCCCACTTTGGAAAACCTCCCCACACACCTACACATCCTGGAAGGAGAAGACAGGTCCGGATTGGCCAAGGAAAGCTGTCCAATGTTTACAGAGGGAGGGACATTTAAACAGGTTACAGGAAACAGGAAGTGTGGGTTTTTCGGGTGAGGTTAGCAGCACAAGAGTACCAAGAGACCAGCAGGAGGAAGGAAGGAGCGGTAGCTTGTGGAGGAGATTGTTGTGCGTGTTTGTGTTGTGCGAGTGAATAGGAAAAGTAGTTTATGGAGTGACTGTAAAGCAGATGTTACTGAGATGTTACTGAATTCAAAAGTGTGTTTCAGTAGTGGCTTGGAGGGAGGAGAATAGTAGTTGGAGAGAGGAGAGTAGGAGGAGGAGAGTAGTAGTGGTAGGAGGAGAAGGGTAGTGTAGAGGAGGGGAGCAGTATGGGAGGAGAGGTACTCTCAACGGGTGGAGGTGAGGACTAGATTGTGAGAAAGAGACCGGAGGGACAGGAGAAAGAAACAGCAAGAGTGGAAGTGGAGTGTATAAAAGGATGTAGAAGAAGGGATAGGAGAGCGCGGGTGTGGCAAATAACGTATCTTACAAAGTCTCTGCAAGGCACCTCCCAATTCCCTGTAGAACACTTACATCTGGATAGAATAGAGAAAGCTAGGAAGTCATTGAGGGAGTTGAGAGAGCCACTATTGTAGGGAGCCATCAGTAGCCAAAGGTGGTAACTAAGCTGTAGGGGTTACCATTCTGTAGCACTAAGGAACAATTTACTTACCTGTAATTGTTGTTCTCCAGCATGACTGGCATGGATTCACATGCTCATGAATATTCCCTGTCATCAGGCCTGGAATCTTCAGTAAAAAAGACTGGGTCATACTGCACCCATCCAATGATGGTTGTCTCCCTGAGTCCCGCCCCGTGTTGCCATCTTCAGTTTAGAAGCATGTGATGTGCCAGTATGAACCCAGAAGAGCCACTGCAGGAATGGAGAGAGTTCGCATGTGAATCCATGCCAAACCCATGCTGGAGAACAACAGTTACAAATAAGTAACTTGTTCCTTCTCCAGCATGGGGTCTGGCATGGATTCACATGCTCATGAATACGATTATACAGAAGTAACAAATACACAACCACTGGAGGTGGCAAGGCTTGACAGAAGTACAACATTTACCCCCTGGAATTGACTGACCTTAAGCAAACAGGTTGCGCAGCACTGCTTGGCGACACTCTGGACTCCTCCCTGGAATTCCTGTCAACATAGTAGAATTTCATGAAGGTGTGCGTCGACCTCCACGTAGCAGCCCTGCAAATGTCCAGCAGGGGAACCCCAGAGAGAAACACTGTTGTGGCAGCAATGGCTCTGGTGCAATGGGCTCTTGGCTGGCCTGGAAGGGGTCTGTTGGCCAGACGATGACAGTGCATGATGCAGCCGGAGAGCCACCTGGCTAGGGAGGCCTTGGACAGGGCCTTCCCCTGATTCACATGACCAAGGTTCACAAAGAGCTGAGTGAGAAGTCTTCCGGAAATCTTTGGAAAGGGCCACATAGAACTGCAAGGCACAAGCAAGGTCCAGCATATGCAGTGACTGTTCAGCAGCCGAAATCGGATTCGGGAAGAAGACTGGAAGCACCAAAGATTTGTTGAGGTGGAACTCAGACGGGACTTTCAGCATGAAGGAGGGGTGGGTGCAGAGCACCACCATAGTAGGCTGTAACGATAAGTAGGGGGCTTTCCAGGAAAGAGCATGGATCTCCAGTGTCAGCCTGGTCGAAGTGATCGCCAACAGGAATGCAGCCTTCCATGAAAGAATCTTGAGAGGAGCACGATGTAAAGGCTCAAATGGAGGACCCATGAGCTTCGTGAGGACAACATTGGGCTTCCACGCCAGAGCTTTCACTGGAGGGAAAGACCTAAAGAGCCCTTTCATAAATTCTTTGACCAGTCTGTGAGACCATAATGATGGCCTTGTAGGTGAATGGGTATATCGTTAAATGGCCGTCAGGTGCACCTTGATGGAGGTGTGGGCCAAATCAGACTTAGCCAGGGAGAGCAGGTATGGCAGGAGCTGAGGAGCAGAGACACGCAGAAACGTGATGCCTTGTTTCCTGCACCACACTGTGAAGCGTTTCCATTTGTGACCGTAGCACGATAGAGTAGAGGGTGCCCTTGCCTTCGCAAGAACGGCTTTACACTCCACTAGAGGGTCATAGTGGCCAAACTCTTAGGCTGCAATAAGCCAGGCCGTGAGGTTCATTGACGCTGGATTGTGATGCAGGATATTTCCACCTTTTCTGGAGAGCAGGTCTGCAAGAGGAGGCAACCTGATGTCCGGTGCCGCTGACAGGCGCAACGGGTCAGGGTACCATATCTGGCATGGCCTGGCTGGAGCGATAAGCATCATCTTGCAGTGGCATCTCTTCAGGGTGTTAATGCATGCAGAAGGAGGGGGACAGGAGGAAAAGCGTACAGGAATAGACCCTCCCATCTGAGTGAGAAAGCATCCCCCAAGGTCCCCGTTTGAGGGAAGCTGCAGGCGACCTGCTTGCATTTGGAGTTCGGTGCCGTGGCAAATAGATCGATCTTGGGACAACCCCATTGACGGAACAGACGGGTCACTTGTCCCTGCTGCAACTCCCATTCATGATCGGATCGAAGCTCCCTGCTGTGGGCATCCGCTATGGTGTTCTTTATACCTGTTAGGTGAAAGGGTACGAGGAACATGCTCTGAATGATCACCCAAAGCCATAGGGTCTGTGCCTCCAACGACCGAGCAGGGGACCGGGTTCCGCCCTGCTTCCTGATGTGGAACATCATGGTGGTGTTGTCTGTGAACATCCTTATCACCTGACCTTTCAGCAGAGGCAAGAACGACTTGAGGGCCCAGAACATGGCCCAAAGCTCCAGCACATTGATGAGCAGCTCCTTCTCCTCCGACAGCCAAGGTACTCTGGCGTGGCACTGCCCAGTGTGGGCCCCTCATCTGCCCAAAGAGGAGTTTGTGGGGACTGTTGCCTGAAATGGAGGTGTCCGGAATGGGGAACCCTGCCTAAGGTGAGAATGCACCACCCACCATTGGATGGCTTGCCTGAATTCCAGGTTGAGCTTCAACTTGTCCAATCAATTGCCCATGGCCTGGTGCCACCTGCAGTCCAGAAACTCCTGAAGTGGCAGCATTTGCAGCCTGCAGAAGGGGATCAAATGTATGCAGGAGGACATCACTCCCAGCAGCAACTTGATGACCCAGAAGGTTGCAGGCTTGTTGGCGGACAGATGATACACCTTCCCTAGGATGGTCAGCACCCGCTCCTTCGAGGGGAACGCTGGGGACGCTTCTGTGTTGAGATGCGCCCCCAGAAACAGAACGTCCTCTGATGGCGTTATGCAAGATTTCGGATAATTGATAGCGAATCCAAGCCCTGTTAGCATACGTATGGCTCCTGTGTGTGTTGCACCGACAGGCTCTGAGAACGTGAGCAGATGAGCCAGTCATCCAGGTACGGGTAGACGTGTATGCCCTTGATACGTGGAAGTGGCGCTACCGGGGCCAAGCACTCTCAATACTTTGGATGAATGGGGGACATGAAAGTAGGCATCTTCCAGATCGAGAGTCGTCATGTAGTCCCCTTCCTCCAGTTGGCTGAGCACTTGCTTCAACGTGACCACCCGGAACCTTTGGGACCTTAGGTATTTGTTGAGGCGCCTTAAATCCAGGATTGGGGCCCGCCTTCTTCCATACTAGAACGTATCTGGATTATGCTCCAGTGCCTCGGAGTCACAGCGGGACGAGTTCTATTGCATGTTTTGCCAGCATGGCTCGTAACTCCCGCAGCAGCTGGGCAGTGTGTTGTGCCTTCCTCATTACAGGTGGAATACGAGGGCACTTGCATTCAAATTCCAGATGGCCTCTGACTAGGGTACAGAAGTGGGGGCCCTGGGCCAAGTCTGGCCTGCTTGGTTGCTTGTGGCTTCCCGTGCGGGCGCCGACCACACCGAGAGCCACCACCGAAAGAATGGGACTGACCTCTGTATGATTCCTGCGCTGTGCAGCAGCAAGGCTGACAGGAAGAAGAGACATACTCCTTTGAGGATCTTCCAAACGTACTCCTGTCTTGTTGTCCGGCAAGAATTCCATGAGTGGGCCCAACTTAAACCGCAGCTCTCTATCATACCAGGCAGGATAGCCAGAGCGTTGGCAACCTTGATGTTCGACACTGCAGTATATAAGATGAGCTTTTGCTGACGCATCCAGCTTCTTCCACTTTTGGTCTGGAGTGACCATAAACTTTGAGAATGTTTTTGCCAATCGCTTGCTGACTGCTGTCGAAACCACTGAATCCGGGGATGGCTAAGAGTGGAGGCATTGGGGGCCGAGAACGGCACCCTATACTTTTTTATAGCCAGTCCCGCTTCGCTGGTGCAGAGCTCGTGGACTTCATTAGGGTCAGGCCCTCTTCCCATACCTCGTCCAGCAGCGGGACAGATCAAATTGTCTTCCTGTCTCCTCTGGTACCAGATTAAATAGGGCAGAAACCCTAGCCATTGTTGGGAAGGAAATGAACCTTTCCCACCCCCCTGGGTGCTTTAGAGTGAGACGAGTCACAGAAATTGACGTGTGATTTTCCAGGGGGAAAGGGAGACTAAGAAACCCTGCACAAAGACAATATTCCATGAAATACAGATGTATAGACGTAGTGTGTACAAATAAAGAGACACCATTTTTGTAGTTATGGTAGATGCATTCAGCCCTGCATGGCTGTGCGGAAAACACAGGCCCATTGAAGAAACCTGAACAGGGCCAAGCGCTCGTGGTGGAAAGACATGCGCTGATAATTCCCACAGAAACTTCCCCTTGTTCCTTAACTGTTGCAATTATTTGTCATCCCAAAAAGGAATGCATCTTGCAAGGCCGTGGGACAGCACCAGGCTCCTCGCTGAGCACATTCATCAAAGCCAAGCCACCAGCAAACCTCCAACCCCCACCCAGCTCACTAGGAGTTACGACACCCACAAATGACCCAGTCCAAGACCCCTGAATTCCACAATAGTAGGTGACATCAGACCACCAACCAGCCGATGGTCATAAAAGATCTGAAAGAACATAACCATTTCACCTTATCCCATAATGACACACTATTTGATATGAGGTACAGGGTGGAATAAATTATAGTCCAAAGTGAGGGTGGAAATCTTGGGAGTGGAGAGTGCGATATGAACTGAACAAAGAATGTGTGGGTCACGTACCTCACCCCCAGTAGGCTCCACTGACAGCGCAAGACCACCTTCCCAGTGTGTGACAGATGCAGAACTGCCCCCACAGATTTCCTTCACCTAGCCTGTGAGTGTCCACAGGTCAGCAGTTTCAGGGAGGAGGTACTGTCTACACTGTCCGCAATTGCTGGAGAAAAGATCGAAAAGTGCCCCGTGGTGGCATTGCTGGGGTGCACCCATGAAATACAGCCGGTAACGAGGAAACTGATCAGTCTACTGCTGGGGCGGGCAAGGCGGCGAATAGCTATGACCTGGGGTAGAGGCCCATCACCAATAAAGAGAATGTGGTTGCAGGATGTGACTTATTGTCATGACATTGAGACAAACTTTATTAGGACGCTCCCCCTACATACAAGACGACCAGATATCTGGAGCCCTTATGTGAACTACTTACTGTCTCATCCAAACTGAATGCCCAGCTCGAAGGCAAAAGGGCAGCAGCGACAGCACCATGAACGCGATACAGATCACATAACTGAGCGGGACAAATGGGTCGAACTGGTTCAGACATGGGGTGGGGGAGTAGCAGGTGTTTGAAGGGCAGGAGGGAGGAAATAAGGGGGGTGAATCTACTTTGCAACTTTCTTGTTTTGCTATGTGTTGGTTTGTTCTTGTTGTAAAAAACCTCAAAATAAAAGTTTAAAAAAAATAAAATAAATGAAAGTCCAATGACACCATCCAATCCTGGAGCTAGAGGGCCTAAAGGATCTGAGAAAGTGTGAACATCTTGAACTTGTCCTTCCTGAGGAACTTGTTCAAGCATCTCAAGTCCAAGATGGGTCTCAATCCTCTGTCCTTCTTGGGGATTAGGAAATAGGGAGAGTATCACCCTTTATTCCTCTCTTTTACAGGTACTGGTTCTATAGCACCTTTCTCTAGCAGGCTCAAGCTTTCCTGCACACGGAACAGATCTGGAACTTTGAATGAGTGGCTCCCCAGTGGATGGTCCTGAGGTCTTTTTTAGAAAGGGGAGGCAGTAACCCTGGGCTACTGTTTACAATGCCCATGCATCTGAAGTAATACCCTGACATTCTTGCAGTTGCTGTGAGAGTCTGCTTACCACCGGGGTCTTGTGGGTTAAGGCCTCAGGGGTTTGAGGCGGCTGAAGCAGTGGCTGGTGGTAAAGTAGCCGTTTCTTGGGCGGACTTTGAACCTCTCCCTCATCCACCACAAGTAAATCTTCTTTGGCCTTTTTGATTAGCAAGTCCTCTTGCTCTTCCAACTGAGGAGTGGAAGCGAAAGGACATACCCCTCCAAGATGATCCACTGGGATGAGATGGATGTGGCTGTCTGATTGCAGCACCAAGGGATTTAGCTGCCTCCTTCGAGGTCTGCAGCTTCTCTAGACTTTTGTCAGCCTTGCTGTCAAACAGCTGAGGGCCATCAAATGGCATGTTAAGGAGTCTGGATTGAACATCTGGTGCAAAACTTTCCTTCCTCAACCACGCAAATCTGCATATTACCATGCTTGCTGCCATGCCATGGCTCTGTGGTACTATCAGCCGAGTCCAGTCCTGATTGTAGAGACTCGCACAATCGACTCGATTTAGAATTTTATAATTGGTTGTTTATAACGCACTTAATACCCAGAGGTTTCTAAACGTGGACCCGGGGATCGAACCTGTGTTGCTCCGATTTGTCTTGCTTCCAAGGCGAGCGCGTTGCCCCTGAGCTATCCTCCCGAGACTCGATGGAGTCTGTTGATTTTTCATTGTGTCGAGACCGCAGGGGTTCTCGAGGGGTCTCCGGTCTACGCTCCTGTGGTCGATGCCAAGGCACCACAGACACACACGATGAGGGACATCTTGATGCTGCAATTGCTGCTTTTTTTTATCCGGTATTCAGGGTTGATGGTGTCTAAAACAAGGCCATTGTACTGAAATATCAAAGTTTTTCTTCACAGAAAACTGAAGTGCTGCGTATTTCTCAAAACGTTCGCTATTGTAGAAAAACAGAACTGAAGTTAATACGCCCTGCGCGTGCTATATATAACGACAATGACATGGACTACAAGATGGGAGCCCTCGAGGGACATCGAGTCGACCGCATCGATGCACAGCGCCCTCTACGGAGAAGGTTTTGCTGAAGAAGCTGAAGCTGGAAGGATATCTATCAAAAGATGAGGAATACATGGGAAGACACAATCCATTCGAAAGGGGTGGCCCTAGGACCCACAAATCTATTAGTAAAAATCATTTAACTGTTCTTGAGACTCAGAGTGATTTGTGTGCTATCTGTGACATTATGTTAGTTTTCCATACAGTGCTTTCAAGATGGATTCAAAATACTTCTAAGAGCTGTAATAAAAGCTTTTTGTTTTTGCCCAATTAGATGGTACTCAATTTATCAACCCCAGAAGGTAGAAACAATGAGTCAGCATTGCTGCGATTCTAATGATGTGCAGAATATCAGACGCAACACTAGTAAATTGCCTGATAAATAAAAATACCCCTGCAGCTTAAAATAGCTATTTAGAAGATGCAGTAAAAAAAACTTTGTTAGCAACTGGAATTTATAATAGGGCACCCTGCCAACAGAGAGTAAGTAAGGAAGAGTCGCATAGCTCAAGTGATTCTGTGTCAACATGACCTAAATACAGTTGCGCTATTTGGCAGAGACAAAACAGCTCGTAAACAATGACAATTCAACTGATAAGATGAAAATCCCCACTGAAACGTCCTTCACAGCGATTCAGGAAAAGTACTACATCCAAATGTAAGCAAATGCATCCCGTGTTGGATTCCGTCCTACCTCCTGCCCATTAGCCAAATAGAAAAAACACAGGGCCTCATTACACGGTAGGAGGTAACCATGCCGCAATTAGCGGCATGGCTACTCCCTTACCGGATACCGGGTCCGGGTAGGCGGTATGGGGACTTACCGGGTCATTCCGACCCTGGAGGACCCGGTAAGTCCCCATTCCAAATACCATTCCCCATTCCCATTTGAGCCCCCATAGGGCTCAATGGGAATGGGGAAGGAGCTAATAACGGTATCACAATTTGCGGTACCGTTACTAGCTCTGAAGTCCCTCAGCGGGTCCCGTCCTTAACGCCTGGTCAGACCAGGCGTTAAGGACGGGACCCGCTGACGGACCTCGTAGTAGGGCGCTAAGGGATTACCTGCACCGGTGATCTTACCGGTGCCGGTAATCCCTTAGCGCCTACCGTGTAATGAGGCCCACACTCTTGAAATATATTTCAGGTGCAGAATCCTTCTTGTGGAGTTAGTGAAACTTTATCACTTCTTTCCTGGCAACTAAATAAGCACATATCATGTGACAAAATAGGCAGTATTAATTGTACAATAAAGCAATCATGTTTATGAATTGCTTTCTCTGTGCGCATTAATTATTCCATCAAAGTCACTAAAAAGGCAAAGATACTGGGCCTCATTACGAGGTGGGCGGTAAGGGGTTAATGGCACCGGTAATGGTGCTGGCACCGTTAACCCCTTACCGCCCTATTACAAGGTCTCCTTGCGGGACCCGCAAAGGCCGTCTGGAAAAACCAGGCGTCCTTAGCGAGTCCTGCGAGGAGACCAGGGAGCTAGGGAGACCAGGGAGCTAACAACAGGGCCGTTGTTAGCTCCCTCGCCATTCCCATTGAGCCCTATGGGGGCTCAGATGGGAATGGGGATTTACCGGGTCTGGGTTCCCTGAATGGGGAAATACCGGGCCCTCCAAGGTTGGAATGGCCCGGTATTTCCCCATTCAGGGAACCAGGACCCGGTATGTGGTAAGGGGGTAACCATGCCGCTAGTTACCTCCTAGGTTGTAATGAGGCCCACTGTCTATCTCCTATGTACATTTTCTTATCACTAAATGGCATTAGAAAGGGCAGTGACATTAACAATGCACAGAGAACTAATATACAGGCAGATTTATTCACCAAGCAAACTCAACTTGTAAAACCTCTACAGTCCATTCACAAGATATATATTAAGTTAATAAGACAGTCATCAGAAGGCTAAAATAGATCAGATTGGTTCTTTATCATCCATGGCAAAATAAACCCATGCCCCCTTTTTGCACAAAACAACTGAGGTATAATGTGGAGTCCCACAGGGTTCGACCCTCTCTTTCATACTTTTTAGCATATACCTCGGCCCATTACAATAACTGGCCAACTCTTTTGGCTTCAATTGTGTCATCTATACTGAGAGAACAAGGTCATGATAGATAAAACAGCATCCTCTAGTAATGCAGTAAGTAGCCAACTAAAAAATCTTATCTTGGCTTTGGGTGGCTGGGTGGGAAATAATGTTCTCCATCTTAACCCTGTTTAGATGGCAATCCTGGTGATACTGTGGGCTCTCCTGCCCTGGATCTCAGTCTATTTCAGCATTCCTCAAATGTCGAATGCCGCCCACTACGTTAATAACATTGCAGTGATCAAAGGAAGAAAAATCGATCACTTGCTCCTCAAATCTTTCAAGTGGTGAGGCAGGGTTCTTCACCTGAAAAGGATTAACAGACCCTCTACCTTCATGGAATAAATGAATGTTACTCACCGTAGTGACTATTTATTTATTTATTTAAAATTCTAATATATTGTGTTGCATGCCCATGGACCTCAGAGCATGCACAGATAGTAGACAAACAAAGCAGATCATATCATAAGGGCATTGGTCTGAAGGTTGGAGAAAAAGGAGAATCGAGTCATACTGAATTAATCCGGTCGTAGGTTAAAAAGCAGTGCTTTCAACTTTTTCTTAAGCACTACTGTTGTCGGTATGGCTCTAAAACAATACAGCAATAGATTCGAAGAATTGGGGCTCTGATCATTGAAATACTGCGCACCCGCTTTAGTGAGTTTGAATCTGGGTTGAACTAGCGTCAGCTGGTTCTGTGACCTGACAGTACGGACCAGAGCATAGGGTGGGACACGGGGGACAAGGTATTTGGGAGCAAGATTAGTGAAACATTTGTGGGTTAGGGTGAGGATTGTGTGTGTTATTCTGTGTTTCACTGGCAGCCAATGCAGCTCCTGCCTAGATGCAGTGATATGTGCTCGTCTTGAAAGACGGTGCGAACTGCTCCACTTTACACACCTATAAGGAGGAAGAGAGGGTCTGCGAGCAGCCACTCAGAAGACTGTTGCAATAATCCAATTGAGAATTAATGAGAAGGGTAGCGAGTGTTGCTAGGTTTTCATGGGATAAAAAAGGTTGGATAGTGCAAAGAAGTTTATTAATCAGGCCACAGGAAGATCTGATCTGAGCGACGTGTTGATTCATGGAAAGCTCAGCATCAGAAACAACACCCAGAGTCTTTACCGTCTTCACCGCGGGAATTGTTATGCGAAGAATGAGAAAGCTCTTAAATTCAGGGGAGAGGGATTTCACTTTGGAGCTAGAGGCAACAACCATGAGCTCCTTTTTTTATGATTCTGGGCAAGAGGATAAGAAGCCATCCAAGCATAGATTGAGGAATAGATAGAGCTGAGATATGTCAAGTCATCGACAAAAGTATCTGAACGTTTTATGACAACCTGGGTGTCATTGGTGTAATTCATGTGCTGGACACCCAGGCTGTCGAGAAGTCTAAGAAAAAGAATGATGTAAATGTTAACCAAAGACGAGGAGAGGCACGATCTCTGTGGGACACCACTGAAGAGGTCACCAATGTTTACTCTTGCGTTCCGTGGACTTAAAAAGGAGGAGATCCATTGAGTTGCCTCAGAGGAGCATATGACTATCGAGCAAAGTCTCTCCTCAAGCAGTGTATGATCAACAAGCTCAAAAGGCAGAGGATAGGTCCAGCAGCATCAAGACTGCTGGTTGCCCAACATCAATGCTGTGAAGCAGGTTTGCCTTTAGGTCTAACTTGGCAGTTACGGTTCCATGTCCAGTTCTAAATCCTGACTGGTATGTCAGAAGAATGTCATTTCCTTCAACAAAGTTCTGAAGTTGGCTATAAGCAACTTTATCAAACATTTTTAACAAAAGGGAACATTTGTGATAGTGCGATAATTGTCTACGGAAAAAGGATTGAGATTCTCCTTCTTTAAAGGAGGGGTGACCCAAGCCTCCTTCAAGAACAGTGGAACTCTGTGAAAGAGAGGTTGATGAATGTTGTAATCCATGGAGATAAAACATCCATGCATTTGATAACAAGGCTGGAAGGGCATACATTGCTTTGACAAAATGTGGGATTCATACCAGAAATGGTGCAGAATGGTTGATTCAGAACAGGGGTTAAAGGAAAATTGGGGGAGGGGGTGGACAAGGGAGAAACCCCTTGCATGCTACCCACCTCTGGAGTAGCCCTACCAGAATTAGCATTTCCGGTTACCCGAATATTGTTTTGATGCAAGTTGACCTTGTTAATAAAGGAGTCATGTATGGCTTGACACCACTCTGTTTTTTACAGGGACCTGCGCAGAACATGGCTTACCCTTGAATTTGCTTAAAATCGCAAAAGGTTCCTTAGAATTGGATTTTGCGTTTGAGATCCTATCATTGTCTAGAGAGGATTTGGCCGTAATAATGGCATCTTTATATTGTTTGACTAAGATTTTGTAATTAGCCAAAGTCTTCGCTGAGGGATTCTTTCACCAGAATCGTTCAGCGGTCCATTTCCTGAGCCTGAATTGTATTATAGAATCATTGAACCAGACTTTATGAATAGATTCATTTTTAATACAACAATCTTTTAGAGGGGCTAACTGATTAGTAAGTTCCTCTAAGGCATTTGTAATGAGATGAGCTAGCTCATCAGCACCTCCAAAATCTTCTAAATCACTGAGCTTCTCACGAAGCAAGGGAGAGAATTTATCAGGGGTTAGGGACTTCTGGTTGCGCATACGTACAAAGGATCTGATATTAGTATCGAGTATAGCAGTAGGACCCGTAAGGATGATATCAAATGATAATAGGGAGTGATTGGACCAGATGCAGGGAACCACGGCCAGGTTGATGAGTGATAAATGAAGGACCAGAAGCCAGTCCAGAGTGTGTCCAGCAATATGCGTGGGGGATGAAACCATTTGCGTGAACCCTATTGTATCAATAGCGTGCATTAGCAAGGCAGTGATAGCAGCAGGAGGAGCATCAAACCAATGATTAAAGTCACCCATTACCAGGACGGGTGTCTGGGACTTGGTGACATTATTAAGTAGATCTAAAAACTGCTCTAGGAAGGAAGGAAGGAAGGAAGGAAGGAAGGAAGGAAGGAAGGAAGGAAGGAAGGAAGGAAGGAAGGAAGGAAGGAAGGAAGGAAGGAAGGAAGGAAGGAAGGAAGGAAGGAAGGAAGGAAAGAAGGAAGGAAAGAAGGAAGGAAAGACCCTTGGAGGTCTGTAAATAACAATGATAGTAAGTGAAATATTATCTGAAATGTTCAATTCCACTAAAAGAGATTCACAATCCAAAGGAGATTCATGCGCAATCGGATGAAACTGGAGAGTATTTTTTACAAATAGTGCTACTCCCGCACCCCTGCCGGCACTGCGGTCAGCACGGAGGAGAGAATAGTTGTTAGGAACAGCCAAATTTGCTTCTGACGGTGTTGCTTCATCCAACAAAGAATCAGTTATACCGAATAAATCGGGACTGTAGGATGTCAATAAATCGGCAATTTCTATACCATGTGACCGCAAGGAGCGGGTATTTATAAGTGTGGTTTGAAGAACAGATGTAACACTGGCAGAATCTATATGTGGAGTGGTAGGAGATAGCATTAGAGAGGGAGCGTTGGTCTTAACTGTGGACAGTTTGGACGGTTCATTATGAGATGTGCAGACGACATTCACAGCAGTAGGTGCTAGGAGGAACGGATCATTAGCTCCTATCATAGTTTTGTCGGGAGCCACAAGATTAATATCAAGGTGCCCCCTTTGGTATGGTGGAGATAGGAAGCTGAGGGGCAAGTATATCAGATGCCTGTTGCTTGTCGTACATTAGCCGAGCTGGTCTATTCCTTTGGATATTCCTGATAAGATCTGTCCAGGACATAGTATAAGCGAATATAAGTTCATCAGTGTAAAAGCCTACCGTCGGTCACAGGAGCACCCAAGAGGGCAGGAAAAGCCATGCACGCCCGACACGCACCGGCACATACTGAACTAACTGTCACGCCTGGAGGCGGGATAAGAACGGCGAAAGGACTACACTAATGATGGGATTTGTAGTCTCAAGTGAGTGTGCAGCATGTAGAACATTGTTTCAAACCGCTCACGATCTGTGGGTCTGAACTACGGTGAAACTAGTTGCAAGTTACCGTATATAAAAACAAGACTAAATAAAAGCAAAATATAGCAACATTAAGAAAATAGCAGAACACATTTAAAATTCACGAGCTAAAAAGGCAGGATGAAAAAAAAATTGGGGATAGCTATAATCAAAATAAAATGTACACACGGGCACAAGATATTATTCCTAGTCCCTAGTCCCCTTTGCTCCATCCTTGTGGGGCGTGCCCCAACATGGGAACGGTACAAGGACCTTTGGCAGCGAGAAATTGAGCTTCCCCTTTAAATTTAGTATAGCGCATGGGGCACGGCCTCATGCATGGGAATGCCCCACCGAAGCCCAGCCCTACGGTGCCTCACCTCAGTCCCCTTTGAACACATTGGGCGCTTAAGAGACATGGATACTCTTAGTACATATTTGCCCGTGGCATACTAGCAGGGAAAAGCGGGTGGGGCGTGTGGAGGAAAGGGGACTATAGACTAGGAGTACTCTAGTCACTACAGTGAGTAACTTTAATTACTCCTACGTCCCGTCCCCTTTCCTCCATCCTTGTGGGTGATTCCACCGAACAGGAACATAGGGTGGAGATAACCTGCCTCCTATCTAGGACAAATCAAAAAGGTTCTTCAGAACCACCTGACCAAATTCTGCATTGCACCTGGAGCTGGTGTCCAGTGAGTAGTGCTTACAGAAGGGCGATGGAGTGGCCCAAGTAGCTGTCTTGCTGATGACATCCCATGAAATATGTCTCTGAAAGGCGATGGCCGTGGCCTTGGCTCTGATTGCATGGGCTTAAAATCCCTCAGGAACAGGTTTGCCCATGGCTGTATATGCCTCAGCGATGGCCTGAACAATCCAATGGGCGATGGAAGCCATGGAAGCCTGAGAGCCGGCGGAGGAGCTCCCAAAGGTCACAAACAATACCTCGGACCTCCTGAAGGATTTCATCTGAGAGAGATAAAACTTGAGGACCCTTCTGAGGTCCAAGGAATGCAGGGACCTTTCTGCCTCCGACTGAGGATTCGGGAAGAACACCGGCAGAAAGATCTCTTGATTCAGATGAAATGGTGAGACCACCTTGGCCAAGAAGTTTGGGTGAGTACGCAAGATGACGTTGTTGTGAAACATGGTCAAAGGCTTGCACAAGGACAATGCCTGCAGCTCACTAACCCTGCGCGCAGAGGTGAGAGCCACCAGTAATAATGTCTTCAGTGTCACCAAGCGGATGTCCACAGAGGCCATCGGCTCAAAAGGCTTGCGCTTCAAAGCTGCAAGAACCACATTGAGATATCAGACTGGGTGCGGCCTATGCACTGGCGGAAAAAGCTTTGACAACCACTTAAGGTGAAAATAAACCACCGGGTTGGCTGCAGAAAACACATGCTCTGGGGAATTCTTGGTCAAAGGCTCGCACAAGGACAGTGCCTGCAGCTCACTAACCCTGCGCATAGAGGTAGAGGTGAGAGCCACCAGTAATAATGTCTTCAGTGTCACCAAGCGGATGTCCACAGAGGCCATCGGCTCGAAAGGCTTGCGCTGCAAAGCTGCAAGAACCACATTGAGATACCAGACTGGGTGCGGCCTACGCACTGGCAGAAAAAGCCTCGACAACCACTTAAGGTGAGACTAAACCACCGGGTTGGCTGCAGAAAACACATGCTCAAGGGAATTCTTGCAAACCCCAATGGTCGCCTAATAAGTGCAGCATGTATACACCTGAATTCCAGACCGAGCCAGATGTGATGAGAAGGCCAGTATGTCACCCAGAGGACAGGTGACAGGGTCCAGACCCTTGTCACAAGCCCAAAGGTAGAACCTAGTCCATTTACTCTTACACTGGGACCAAGTCGAGGGCCTCCTGGCCTACTGAATGATGTCCCAGTTGTCATCCGAAAATTGAGCATGATGAAGCCTCATCTGGTCAGGAACCGCCTGCCAAGCCATTACAAAAGCGGAAAGACCAATTTCAAATCAGGCTTGGTCACACCCTAAAAGGGGCAGTGCAGCCCGAACTGCTTGGTCACATCCCTTCTGCACCAGACCACAAGCATCCACAAACATGTTTCGGCCTTATTGGGCTTCATCAGTGAGGAGTAGCTTGGGTCTCTAGGCCTAGCAGGCACGGGACCCACTTCTGGGCATACCCGTCCCACTCAGGGTGACAAAGCAAAACAAAAGAGGTGAAGGCTGGAAGGTTTCAAATTATCTTAACTCTAGCATTTCTCTTGGCAACCCTCCAGAACATCATTCTTTGCCTGGCAAGCCATTACAAAAGGGGAAATACCATATGAAAATCTAGTTTGGTCCCACCCCAAAAAGCCACCAATTCCTGCACAGTCCGAGTGTGGTGAGGGTGGCAGCATGGTCAAAAACCCTGGCAAACATGTTTCCATCAGAAAATGCCATCCTCCCCTCTACCTACCCATAACCCTTGTTTTTGGCAACTTTGTGTCAAAACCTATAAACGTGATAGCAGAGGACTCTACGGGCAGCTCCCCACTAAACAAGATGAAAAAGAGGAAATAAAAAGCAAATGTTTTTATTTATGGAGGCAATTGTAGCTTCTGGACTGCAGTGTGGCAAAATATCAATTATTTTTATTGTAAGAAGCCTCAGCGAAAATAATTTGCTAATTCATTGATTCATCGCACAGATTTCACTTTCTGGATGTCTGAATTAAACCAAGATACTGATCTGCAGATGAAGATACAGCAACCCTGGAACTGATTATCATTCTGCAGAACAAACGGAGACTAAACAGATATAGGCCCCTTGTCTTTCTTCAACAGCCAGATTTCCCATAAAGATGACCATATAGATGGCCATACGGGAATCCCGCATACAATACGGCTGGGTGAACAGCGGGCGCACTGAAGTCAGGACTCTAATGAGCATGCGCGATCCAGCGCAACTTCCGCATGAAATTCAACGGAGATGCTGCAACCTTGCTTCCAAATCCCTACTCTTCCGTATTCCACATCCGTGTAACTGGAAATACATTATTAATTTTGTCAAACGCCATAAGCGCTCCGGATCTGGCCGGACAGGATATTTCCTTCAAGATGCAGTCTTTTTTTTCTTGTTCTCATTCATATGTATTTCAAATATGCATCTTGTAAACTGTCACTTGGGAAACAGCGAGGATTTATTATTTCTATCATGCCGCAGTCGTGCAGAGGAATAACTTAAAAGCGTTGAAGAAGCAAATCAATTAAATATTTATGCAGCTGTATCATAGAAAATCACCTTGCCTCCTCATACATTAACTGAGTGTTTCTTCATTTCTAGTTGCAATTGTGCTTCATCAGGACTATTCATGTGATGTGCCGTTACCCGGTGATGGCTGTAGCATGGACATTGAACCTATTTCCTATCAATGCGAGGTTGCAATACCTCTTTTGATGTTTGATACCGAGGGCCGCCTCAAACATAGAAAATGTAAAACACTCATTTCATAAGGTATGACCCCATCATTTTGCGGCAAACAATGCCAAAGCCAAAAATACCGAATTTCGGATGACCCATTTCACTGCATATATTTGTGACGGGTGGGGTGTGTAAAGTTAGTAAGGGGTATTGGATAGCTGCGGAGGGTCTCCCCCTCATAAATATGCAGTGAAAAGGGGTTAAAGAAAAGAACATTCAGTATTTTGGGATTCAGTATATTATTTTCGAACATACCACATAGATCAATTTCAAAAGATAGCAATACAACTATTAACAGGAACTGCACCAATAGTTCAAAGCACTGAATTATGCATTGGAATAACGAATAGGAAAAGACGCAGGAATTAGTCCAAAGGGTAGAGATCATCAAGAAGTATGGATCACACCCACCACCGAGAATAAAGTCGTACATCCCAAAAGAGAATCATAAAGGGGGCATGGAAAGCTGGATCCCAAGTTAGATGGTGCAAGGACAGCACGGGTAAAGAGAGTACTTAGCTGACAGTGGAGCAGCAAATTAAAGAAAATGAGGATCATGGCCGATCCCCACATTAATTGCATGGAAGGGAACGCCTCCATGTGCACTTTTTTTTGCAAAAGGTCCCTTCCATACAATCTTCCTAATTTTCAATACTGGGTGGATAAGTGTTGAGTAAATCAGGCGAAATCGCCTCACTCTTCAGTTTTCTACCACGTTAGTAGGAAAGTGGAAATGCCACCTGCAAAAGTATACGGGCTCGTTACCTCCGCCTTGCAGATGCATTAAAATGCAGCAGATAGGGAAAATTGGCAGTAATCACATTTGTCGCCATTTTTCCGATCTGCTTGGCCTGCAACATAACCCCCACATTCTGCTGTCAGTCGCTAGGGTACACCGATGGCAGCATATACTCCCAGAAAGAAGTTTGGGCAGTATATTCCTTGAAAATGTCTGTTTCCGGGAGGAAAGGATATTCTGCGTAATCTTGGTCCACTTGGTTTGCTACACAATCAATAATCCAGTCCGGTCCATCCTTAGGCCATGATGCAGCACCCAGACTACAATCATCCAAGTCACTTCATCCAATCACCCAAGTTGTCGCGCCTTGAAACACTTGTGTATAGGTGCGTTACAAATGCCATATCATATCATATCACTGATGGTCTTCTCCTGCTTCATGCTTTGTATCAGACACTGCTGCCTAATCTTGCTTGATCTCTCACCTTTCACATATCTTTCAACTCGCCTGGAATTGGGACAGCATAGTACTGCATTGGTCCTCCACATTACTTGCTAACCTGAAAAAACGTATCCAGAAGAGCACCTGCTGATCCCAACGGAATTGCCACCATCTTTAAGAAGGCCCAATAGACCTTGTGCCAAATCTTCATCCCTCCCCGAATGAAACCCTACTCCTTACATTCGTACTTGAGGAGCTCTGGCAAACCTCTGGTCCCCTCACAGCTGGGCGTCAGCAACACCCTTCTTACTGGGGTCAGAGAGGCCATCTTGGATGCGCTGTGGACCATCTGCGTGCCACTGCCCAGCTCGTGAAGGGACTGAAACAGTATGACCAAAACCCCTCATCCTTAGGGACCTGCACTGGCTACCCCTCCAAGCCTGCATGTTCATGACCTATTGCTAAACATTCAGGGCCATCAGGAACAACGTGCTTCCCTACCTGGCTGAAAAACTGCTAATGTCCGCAGGCCAACGCAAAACAACGAGCCACTACATAGCCAGAATCAAAATTAATACATGTGAAACAAAAAAGACCAGGAAACAAGCCTTCCAAAGCCACGCAGTGAAACACAACATCCGCCTCACGCTTGAACTTCAGAAGGGAGAAGCAAACGCATCTCATCTAAAGCAGCTCACCATCTCTGGTGCAGTTTAGTTGTGTGTGTGCATGCGTTATGTGGTGGGGTTCCGTGTTATGTATTCCATAGAATGCTTTGTTGAAGGTTCTGACAATTACAGCTGAAGTTAATAAACCGTGGGGTGCCACAACCTGACTTTCCTCTGTCTGCCTCCTCAGTCCCAGGCGGGGAATGACACAATCTCCCAATAGGAAACCCTGCAGACCCCTGAACACCTGGGGCTGCCACGTTACCTTCCCACTTGCGCGCACTCTCCTATTGTCCCACCCTCCACCCAAGTACACAATCTCGGATTGCCTCCCTCTCCTTCTGCAGCACAACTCTTATTACTAGACGTGTTTACAACACTTTAGGACATATCCAGCTTCTCCCTTTTGCAGAACCATGGTCAAGCTAACTAGACGGATAGACACACTTTATCACAAAACATTCCTCCTCTGCTGCATCCCTCCCTCCCCGGGTTTGTAGCATGTATTTCTCATTTCCCATCCCCTCATATTCCTCTTGCTTCGCCCAGTAGAGAATAGTCTGGAAAGCAGAGTACACCACTCCTCAGACAAGCGTAGTGGCTTTGAAACTACTATGACGGTGATTTAGTGCAGTATAAAAACATATTACCGTAATACGGTATAAATGCCCATAAACGCGCACATACATAATTAAAATACAACATGAAGTTGCAGGATTGTATAACAGCAGGCCCACTCCGCCTTGCATCTATATCACAGCGTTAACATTTTACATTCAAATGTAGACACTGTTATCCACAGAATGTCTAGGGCAGATCTAGGCGTATGACGACAGGCGTGTAGTGTTCAGATGGCTCCCAGGGCCTTCACTTAAAATCACAAGACAGACTGTTGCCCAGCACTACTTCATCCCCTGATCCGTCTCGCACCTCGCACTCCACCTATGATCATCCGCACAGCAGACAGGCACTTGAAATGAGTTTGTGTTCTGAACAAATTACAGACAATGGCGCAGGTTTCCCTGGCAACCAAACTCGCCGAGACAACTTTCACAATAGATTTCCTCTAGTATCATGCGCTGCTCTCTGTGTAATGGTTTGCATTTAGGCCTGCGCGGTGAAACCTACACTGGGGCCTTGTAATTCGCGCAATCCAGGCAGTTGAAGTAGCCGGGGTCTTGCGCTCTCTCCATCTACTTTCTCCCCCTCCAAATGTACACGGGCCTCCTCTTTAGTGCGTGTTCCTCGCTTGCCTCGCCTTCCTTCTCCGCCCGTGCGCTGCTATAGCAAAGGCGAAAATAAAACGTTAGTATATAAGATTCAATAAAAACTTGCAGTCTTGCTTTGCTGCTAGGCAAACGCTTGAAATGTGTTTCTGGCAAAAATCTACGAACAAGGATTGCTTCCGGGATTGGGGCGCTCATACTGAACCCAAGAGTTGCTCGGCTGGAAAGGCATGCATAACAAGGCGTGTCTTACGGCAAACACGGTAAAAAGAACATCGTGTAGGTGGGCGGAGATAGGGAAGGGCTGCGACTCGAGGGTGGAGGAGATGGGTGTGTACTCTGCGAGGGAGCGTGAATGTGTATGTGTGGTGTACCAGCTCTACAGATTACCCAATCCAGATGGAGTCAAGCGTTTTTTCTATATATTCTGGATTTAAAATGGGGGGAAAACAAAACTAGAAGTGCTCGAATGCAAAGACTAAAAACCAAGACTGGATGGCCTATTCACACATGACGAAACTTGGGACCTCTGGTTGGAGAGTAGTGTCGGGATGGGGACCGAGACAGATGTCTCACGCAAACAAACGACATGTGGTAAACCTTATTTATAAGGAATATTAATAAAATGTGGACAGAATAACTAAAAAAAGGCACAATGAAAACAACTTCCCTCTAATCTTGTGTAGGCAAGAAATAACAACATAGTTCTGTGGGAGTTACAAAGGAGTGTGGGTGGCGCCCCTCTACTGAGAACGAACATGGGTTAAATACCCTAGTCTATGGAATTTATTCCACTCAGGAGGGTCTACAGCCACGTTTTAGCTTGCTGCACCCTTCACCCTTCACAGAGGAGAAATATTCATTTGCATATCAGTCTTTGTCCCACCCACAAGGGCCCTCCAGCACTGAAACGCTAGGCAAATCTCCTCTAAACAAGATTACCATCAGCAGCCCCAGACATGTGTTTCGGCCTAGTCGGGCCTCATCAGACTGTGGGAGCCCCTCTACTGAGAACGAACATGGGTCAAATACCCTGTTCTATGGAATTGCTTCCAGTCAGGAGGGTGAACAACCACGTTTTTAGCTCACTGCACCGTTCACAGAGGAGAAACATCCATTCGCATATCAGTCTTTGCCCCATACACAAGTGCAGTCCAGCATAGAAATGCTAGGCAAATCTCCTCTGAGCAAGAGTACCATCAGCAGCCCCAGACATGCATTTCAGCCTAGTCGGGCCTCATCCGTGAGGTGGAACTGAGCCTGGGGTCTCTAAGACACAGTGAGCAAGGGGTCCACGTCGGGATTATCTTTGGTTACTTAGGGTGAAACCCCAAGTTTTACAAAGCTACAAAGGAATGCGGGAGCCCCTCTACTAAGAACGAACATGGGTCAAATAGCCTGTTCTATTGAATTGCTTCCACACAGGAGGGTCTACAACCACGTATTAGTCCTGTGGCATGGTATTCATGATTTGGTCAAGAAAGTAATTCTGTACCAAAATGAAGTTATAGTTGATAAATATCTGTGAACCCATCTAATTAAATATCCCTCCTGGGCATCTCCCTGGATTACTGAAGTCACAGGATTTTGGGAGTCCCCACCTCGCTTCTTATCAGGACACCATTCAGCCTAAATATCTTTATCTTGAAACGTCCATATTCCCTCCCTCCAATGTGGGTAATATTTCTATAAAGGGCCCCAACTTATAATTGAGGGGGGCAGGAGGATGGAAATACGAAGAGACACTTTGCTGACCTACTAAAGCCGGTACCATGTCTTAAAATCGCGGCAAAAATGGCCGCATATACATAATTTTGCAGCAAAAATGCTGTGGTTTTACCGCCACAATCATGTAACCCCTGGACCCATATAAAGGGGTACACCTTTACCGGGTCAAACCACAGCATTTTTGCTGCAATTATTTTTACCTGCAACATTTTTGCCACGATTTTATTACCAGATACCCTCTAGCCTCCTTCTCCCACCTCTCGGGTCTTCTTTCGCCTCGGTGGCCGACTTCTTCTCCACTCCTCTGGGTAGCTCCTACCTTCCTCTCCATTGCTCTGCCCTTCTTTTCCCGAACCCATCTTTGGGATCGTCTTCCTTCCAGTCTTCCCTTCGTTGCCCCTCCAGCCTGAATTATATCTATATGATCTTCTTCACCCATTTGGCTACCTTCTCTCTTCGTACCCTTTTTACAATTCTCTTGACATCCTCCAACTCTTCCTTAACTGCAGTTTGTTTGGCATCTGGGGGCTCATCCTCTTGGCCTTGGATAGCAGAATGTACTTCAACCTTTTCCCAAGTAAAGGTTTTCCCACAGCTTTGCAGCTACAGTCAAATCCTCCAACTTCCAAGGTTTACATTTGCTTCTTCCCTTTGACTATTCTGACTTGTTTCCTGTCTCTACCATCCGCCACCTGATGTTGCTCCGTGATTTCACCTCCTACCACCTCCTACTACACCTTCCTCTGCAATCTCCTCTGCAGCACCTGCCTATTACATGAATTCCTCTTCAATACCACCCTCATCAATCTCCTCTGATAACCGTTTTGGGTATAACCTACTCCTTAACTCCATCTATCTCGATCTGTTGAAAGGTAACATTCTCCCTCACTTCACGACTGTCTCTAATGTAATTTCCTCCTCAGCTTCTCCTTTCCACACCTGCTCTAAGATAACTTCCTCCCTTACGTCGATCAAAATTCTCTGAGCTAAACTCCAACTCCTGTGTCTCCTGTGTCTCCTGCATCTCCTCTCCTTCTACACGCCTGGCCTCGCCTTCCTCTAAACTTCACTCCTGGCCTCTCCCTTCACTCTACTTTGCCACCTGTTTTACTTCGATCCGCTCTGCAACCGCCTTCATTAGCATGTTTCAGACTCCTTTCTCCAGTTCCAAATGTGGTTCTATTTCTTACATTGGCAGATATTTTTTTGCAGAGATTTTTGCCGATTAAAAAATATATATATTTAGGCGGGTTCCCCCCAGTCTCCTTTGACTATTCTCCATTTCCTATTTCCCTCACCCCCTGAGCCTTTTATCCCCACACCCCACCCCCCATATTTTTTCAATCAGAATAGTTTTTTTTTTCAGCAAAAAATGTTCGGCAAAAAACTCAGCTAAAAAATACCTGCTGATGTAATAACGTTGTACCCCAAATGCTCAATAGTGGCTATATGAGGCAAGGTGCCCATTTTGGATTTTACAGAGCTGCCACGACTATCCTGGGCCACTTGCTGCCCTTAGCCCCCTGCGCTTTATTCCAGTGGCACATTTTCCCCGCTAGTGCCATTTTCTGAGTTCCTTTTATCACAGAGCCCCTCTTTAGGGCTGGTGTAAACTCTAATAGTTTTTATGGCACATTTTGCTGGGTGCAGGTATCCAATGGAGTTTCTCAGATCTCACAAATAAAATTATGTGGATACAAAAGTTATAAAAATATAGTTCTTAAAAGGGACTAACACCCATTACAAGGTGAGGAAGAGGCGGTTGCTTCTCCACCTCTGCTAATGTGGAGTTGCCCTCTGTGAGAAACCCGAGGGCATCCTCACATCTACTCCCCTTGGGTCCTTGTCTCAGGAGGCCAGGGAAAGGCCATCGCTTTTAGATCCTGACCATGTGGGTAGAGAAGAGAGGGAAGATCAACTGGGTGGAGGGTCCTTGGGGATTGGGAGGGAGAGGTGCTTAGGCGAGATGCAGTATTCCGCATCTCCTTTTCAGGGAGAACCCTATATCCCAGAGGCAGTTATGGGGTATTGCTGTCGCTCCCACTGACCCAGAAAATGCCTAAAGATGTTATCACTCTGGAAACACCAGAAAGAGGGTAATGAGAGGGGTTAAAGATAAAACAGGATCAACAGGGTATCCCTCTTTACCTACTGAAGACCAGCCTAACCCTCCCCAGCCTTTATAGGCTACTGTAAACCAGATCCACTCAAATTCCCACATTTCTCCTCTGACAGTACTGTGACGAGGAAGAGGCTAACGAGCAATAATCACTAAAAATTAATTCTACCACTACAGTACTGCGACGAGGAAGATGCCTGCAGAGAACTGTGAGGGTCAGGCATGTCCCTTTAATCATGGTCAGGGAAACCCAATTAAGAATCCACACATGCAACCTGTCAAGTGGTTGCAGGTGTATAAAAGGAGAGGCAGAGAGCAGCATGAAGTCGAGTAACCGGGAGGCCCATGTGGGAGAGAGCAGCAGGTGACCCTTTTTATGAGGAGGCAGCCGTGGTGGGACCTGAGAAGGAGACAGGACGCTGTTAAGCTGCTACAGGTGAGGGAGCCTCCATATTCTGTGCCGAGCAGCTGGAGCTGCGCGCGAGCGGAAAGAAGGACGCGGTCCGCGTCCGTCTAGAAGCAGCAAAGTCGCTGGTGTGTGGAAGACGGCACCTGGCATGCGAGCTGGGCTCACAGAGGCCGGTCCGCCAACCTGAGAAGCAGAAAGGAAGTCGTAGGAGCCACCGCGGAGGAACACAGAGGACCTGTGAGTGTCAGGGAAGCCAATCGAAAGCTGGGGCGCTCCTAGCGGGCTGCGCACAGGTAATGATGTGCCAAACTGAATGGAAACTTGAATTTAAGCATTTTGAGAGAATCCTGAATATCGAACTGAATGGAAACTTGAAATTAAGCATATTGAATGGATCTTGAATACCGAACTAATTGGAATCATGAAATTAAGCATATTGAATACTGAATTGAATACAACTTTACGGGCAAAGCAAATAGCCGATGGAAGCCAAAGGGTCCAAGTTAAAGCAACTTACAGAAAAGAGTGCAAATGTGAAAGTGACATGGAAAGGTGGGGCATGAACAAGACCACCGCCAAGTGAACTTTTATGGATGGAGCGGCAAGACCAAAGACTGACAAGTGGTGTGCGACACATTATGACAGAGCCAAGAAGCTAACCAGGAGAAGTCAGTTGAGTGTAAAACTGAACATAAAGCCAAGAGGCCGACAAAGAGAAAGGGAATGTAACTCTGTACACAGGAGCCAGTGCAGGAGAACCTGTGTAGGCTGAAGAGCCTAGGGAACCTGGTTGCGTGACCTGTGATGACTGTAAGCAAACTGGTGATGCAATCCAGAAGAAGGGTCAGGTTGACCTCGAGTTGTGTTGAAGTTTTGAAAAGATTGAAACAAGTACAAGTGGCTTAGTTAAAGTCTTGGGGAAGGGAACCCCAAGACTTGAACTGCGAGTGTTGTCTTGGGAACGAAGCCTCAAGGCCCTTTTCTTTTGAGCATTGTTGCTTGGAATGTAGGGAAGGGAACCCCAAGGATTGTGTGGAACTGTATTGCCTTGAACTCGAGAAAGTTAACAGACCTTTGTGGAACTTTCTTGAACTTGGGTAAGGGGAGCTGAAAGGAAGGCTAAGAGCTCGACGAAGCCCAGAACGTTGTGTTAATCACTGTTTGTTTTATTATTGACATCGCTACACATTGGTTAACTTTAGTTGTGAGGGCAAGGATAGGTTTTGGACACAGACACACTTTTCAGTTGAAATCTTTGACTCAGACTTTCCTTAGTTTTATTCAAGTAGGGAAATCCCATCTTAGCATAGGGCAAGTTTGACCTTCTCCGATCCTGACATTTGATTTAATAAAGCAGATCATTTTGAACTTTGAATCTGTTGTCTGTGCCTTGCCTCATGATGCCTTCACACCTCCTATTGATAGTTCTCTAACAAGACCATAAACAAAGTGAGTTGTACCCCGAACAGGGGAATTAGGAAGGTGCACCGTGATGGACTCCTTGCTAAGCCGCCCAATGATGCCCAAGGGGATCCCCCATATACCACCTCCAAGATCTATGCCTAAGAGAGAAGGGGAAGGATCCCCAGCCTCAGGCCTGCCAATCAGGGGACTACATTACAGTTCATAGGGGCCAATTCCAAGAGTGGAAAAGGTTTTTACACTACCTACCTTCCCTGGTGGGGCTTGCACCTCTGCTATGAGCATCAGCTCCATCATCAAGGTGATGAGTGCTGGGCTCCCAACATACCATAAAGTGGGTTGACAAATGTTTTCAAAGCCTATGTTTGTTTTGGCCACTCTATCATTTTGTCCCTCTTCCTTGTCACATTCTTCTATAATGGAAGGTAAGCGAGCTACATCATTGTTCTCCTTTTTGTGGAGGACTCACTTCTAAAGGGATGGTACAGCCTCTGCCCATCAGAATGTTTGTACAGGTTATGCAAAATAAATGACCATTAAGAAGCTCACCATTAATAGGTCTAAATCTCTGGTCATGTGGATTGGCCCAACAAGCCAAAGAGGAGGTCACATACCACTTTATGGACACAAATGTGAGAGAGTTAAATGTTGTTTTATTTTCTAATTTGCCTTGCGGATGATTTATGTTAGAAACAACAAAGGCAGAAACTTGTACTAAGATCTGTGATCATGCAGCTCTAGAAACCATTTAAAAGGGCATTCCGCATGGTCAGCCACCGTGTTGTATATACAAAGGCATTCCCAGGGGAGGTTCTGGTGTGTGGAGTTATAAAACAGACGCTAAGCTGAGCGCAGTTGAGGCTACTTTTTTGAAGGACATACTAATGGGGACGAAACCGACACCCAATGTTCTGCTTTATATGGAAACTGGAGTATTTGATTTAGTTCCTTAGCTATTAAGTGTTACTCTGAAACTATGGGTGTATCTTATTTTACACTGCTGTTTATTGCATTTATGAGCACTGTTTCTATGCATAGCATTGTTGATGTTCTGCAATAATTATCTATGAATGTTAATTTGGACCTTTCGGCTGCCACCTTCATGCACAAGGTTCCGAACAGCCCGATTAAACTGGATGTAGGTTGTAAAGCTCCTTTGCTCAAATACACTATTGAAATTCTATTGTCGATGGGTTGCTCGCCCTTATTTCGGAATCGGCATTCCTTTGGCTTACAAGATACTTGTTTTAATGAAGTAGTGAAAAGAAATATAATCAGAGGCAAGTTCTCAAAGGGTAAGAACATTAAATCAATCATAGACGCTTTGACTATAAAATTGTAACTGAGCATTACATGTGGAGTATATGAAATTGGAAAAAATTAGAAGATTAGTAACAATTCCTCAATTTGGTCGGCATGACGCAGTGGTTTTAAGAGCTTTGTAGTAAAAAACCAACACATCGTCTGTTTTGTGTCCATTTGATTATGGGGCACTCTGGATACCCCCAGAATAAAATCCTACTTTGACAGAATTCCAGAATTTGAAGTTTCTTTTTATAATGAACCATTATTTATGTCAAATATTTGTCTTTAGAAAGGCTGCTTTTGTGTTTGTAAAGTTTTAATGTTTAAAATGAACCCAATAAACTGGATGATAAGGAGTCATATTCGGGAAACAGGCAACTGTGTTAGCCCTTTCAATTTTTAAAATAGTTTTTCTAGCACTCTCTTTGCTCTAAGCGATAAATCACGCGATCAACCACCCATATTTTCCATTTGTCGGTTTACCCAGATTCATTCGACTACTCCATATCTAGCTAAAGCACCTTTTCTTGTTCTTTATGGTTTACGATGGTTTTCCCTTTGGGAAAATCCCGCAGTGTTTTCGAATGAGCCAAGGGCTTCTCCAGCTATGCTCAGCTATATGCGGTTGATATCAGTATCAGGCCTTATGTTGCTGGGATGGCAGGTACTGGAAGGCTTGGAGCCCTACTATTACCCCTCCCCACCACTGATCTTGTGCCTATGAGATGCGCCCTCTGGGGGAGGCGGATGAATGGTGGGCTGGTTAACTCAATTTGTAGAGCATGAGACCCGTAATATCATGGTTTTCGGTTCAATCTCCAGATTTGGAAGAAAGAGGGGCTACCTCATCATAGTACTGATATATTGCTCATTCCAAAGGCTGCAAGTATTAAATAGGTGACCTTGCTTAATTGCTTAGACCTCTCCCTCTCCTTCATCCCTTTGGGAGTTTCTCTTCCGTATGGATTGAGGATTGCCTCCTTCAAAATCATGTTGGTTTTGGGTCTTTTCAACCCTCACCTCACCCATCTTAAAGCCTCTCATTTGAGCCTGGGAGAGGACACACATTATGTCCAGCTGTAGCTTAAGTAGCTTATGAATGTGGGCGCTTTTGGGCCTGTATTTTGTTGGGAGATGTGACCTTGCTGTACCCGTTGAAACCCACCTTCCTGTCTTGGAGTACACTATTCTAGTTTTGGGAGGTCTTCTTCCGAGAAGATACCAGAGAACCTATACAACCTGTGAGGCTAATGTGTTGTGTTTGATGCTAAAAGTTGACTGCACGTCACCTTTAATTCCACTCCCACGAGGAGCAGTTGTCAACTCTGGATTTAGACTACTAGGATTAAATTGATTCTGAAATCACAGGGCGATAAAAATGAAAGTTATTTGTTCTAAAATAACTTTTGGTTTTTCATACCACAGTCATTTCAGATAACCAGCTTCCAACCCCCTTACCTACCATTCGGTGGTACACCTCGCTGTGTGCAACCGACTCGCTGTGTCCCTGTGACACCTGTTCCCTTCACTTCAGTTATCGGGAACTGGTGCCTCTTTTTACTTTATTTCTTGGGAAGCAGGGGACACCCCTTGCAACACCCAAAGCCATTACAGTTAACAAGGGTGCAGGAGATCCCCCAGCTACCCTTGTTCACTGTAATGGCACCAAATGGGAGACTTGCTCGAAATGTTTGTACGGTCGAAATACAATCAAATCTCCCATTCTATGGACTCCACTAGGGAGAGTAAGCTGCCCTAGAATGCAGACACAGCTTTTTGTTACCTGCTCTTGAAAGCCACAGTGGTCGTCACCCAACCAACACTCCTATGAGTGACAGAGCACACTGTCCTGCAATGCACTTCCTGCATTTCATTTCCACTCACTAACCCTCCAAAGATGCTATATGGATTTGAGTGATCAGTTCTGCTGACGATGAGTTCTCTGGAGTCTGGCATCCTGAGATAAGTTACCTTTTTAATTTTAAGAACGCAGTATTGTTTGCTGAAAGCTTACTTTACTGTAATTTCAGCTCTTCATTGTGTAAGGCTGTGTTGCTGTAGACAGGTTAGAAAGTCTGCTTATGTAACTCATAGGATGGAGCATGATGCCACTAGACTCTGTTCATAGAAAGCCAACAGTATCACTGCAGGAAGGACCTCTGAGCAGCAACCTATGCATACAATATATTACTGTAACAGTGCTATATGTAAAGAGAAGCACAAGGGCATTTGTACATAAGAGCGCATTACTGGCATGAAAAGTGTTGCATATCACCATAACGGCAGTTTAGTTCCTCCATCTTGAGGATTGTATCAGGGTCTCTGACGGAAACGTTCCCTATTGACCCGTAGGGAAGGAAGATGCAACTGCTTGCTTCAGGGAACTTGGATTGGTCCTGGAGGGATCGGAAGGGTCACTATCGGAAGCCATCTCCAAACTGGACACTAATGGACCATGGAAGCTTTGAAGACCTTTCTGTCTCCTCACTAAATTTCCTCTTGGCTTGAACACGTTGTAGATTACACTTTTGGAGAGCCTGCTTCAGCGCTGTGGTGCCTTTTCAAGGTGACTGTTACGCTTTAGAAGTCTCTTTACATACCATACCATGCCACATGCCACATGCCTGAGCATGGGGGCTTGGGTTACCACAGAAGGGCGAGGCACGGTCTGAGGTTTGGCACCTTTGTGAGGTGGGACTTTATTACCTTGAGACGCTATCAGGGGTTCTACTTCCTCTTTCCACTAGACGAGGACTCCATGAGACCCAACACTGAGTAGACTTGGCGCAGGCTTCTCTGCCCACTGAAGAGCCTGCTACCCACTGTGGCCACACTAGCATGACACGAAGGTTAGATGAAAGCTAGTGTTACCGCCAGTGCCTGGGATCTGCTGCAATCTAGATTGCAGGACCACAGTGTCATTTCATTTTTATGAATAAACATATTACAATAAAAGGAAAGACATTTCACAGAAATATATACAAACCTACCCACCGGCTCCCCACACAGGTACAGTGCACAGTTGAACTTTATACTCTTAAAAATGTCACATTCTAGATCATGAATTACATGTATAGAAAGGAGTTAAATTAAAACATCTCTAAAAACCTCCGCCAAATTCCTTCAAAAAAATGTCTCTTCTTATTCCTGTACATAATCAGCCTCTCCATTAATGACATTCGTTGCATATCGATCAGCCAATCTCGCAATATATTTGTTTTCGCTGTCAGTGATGCTCTGCGGGTAAGACAAGTCAGCGACACAGTGTCATTTCATGAACCCCCAGTCAGTAAAATGGTACAATGCACTGGTTTTATATATCGATTTATAATGCACGCAACATTATTTCTGACTTTTTGACAAACATTAGCCTGCAAGTGAAGTGTTTTTTCATTCCTGTGCATTGTTCACTGCAAACCCAGGAACTGTTCTCCCGCTGCCCAGGCCAGCTATTTGCTTCCTCAGCATCTCAAGAATATATAATAAGGTGCATTCTGGGACTTGTATCTGAGGGCTTCTTCGGGAGAGGTGACTCCACACACCATGAGGGAGTACGCCGGAAGTTTGGGGACATATAGACACACTGATTTTTATTTCAGCTGTCTATGAGATTACATAGAGAGGGCTAAGGTCACAATATTGGCTGGTGGTGTTTGATCCCAGCAAATGATTGTTTGTTTTATGAAGACTAAATCGAGTTACACTTATGAGAGGCAGTACCCATTCCTTTAATCAATGGGGTTTGCTAGCTTTTGTCCATTACCAAAAGTTGAGGGAGGCGCTATACTAAATGCTGCTCCGAGTATCTGTTACAGAACTCCACGGACACTACAGCTGTGCTCCTGTCAAATTCAAGTGCCCAAATTAGGACCCACATGTGGAACAAAACAAGGGGTTTCTACTTACCCATGGATGTCAGTCGTCTCCATTGATTAATTAATGAATCTTTCATAGTGTGCTTAATACTGGAGACCAGTCTCTAAGCGCAGGCCAGGAATTTTAACCAGTGTTGCTATGAATTGTCTTGCCTCCAAGACAAAAGCGTTGCCCCTGAGCTATCCTCCCAGCCCATTGATTTGGTGATTTTATGATTGCAGCATTCTCTGTAGCCTACCCGCGGCTTCATCTGTTTGATTGATATATTGCTGGGCAAAGGATGCCATTTATAAGGGCCGACATTTCGGAAATCTTTATGTGTTTTCTGCCCACATATTCACCTGCTGTGCATTTTCCCAAATAGACTATGGAAATCTGACTAAAGTTTCAAGCAAGTGGGACAGTCGGCCGCCTGCCTCTCTAACACAAGGAACATTATAAGAAATGAGAGCAATATGCTTGGTATTGGAAACCTTGAGAGCGGTTCACATTAAGCAAGAAAGAGTCAAACTCAGATTGCATCTTGGATCCTTGAACAACTGTTTGCAAGCGCAGAACTCTAGCAAAGGAACAATGTCACAAAAGCGAGCCATTGGCTCTATGCGGAGAAAAAGAGCATCCTGCACTCCAGTTTGGGACCTGGAGTTAAGGCTTTCAGGCATATAAAGTAAAACAACACTGTTCAAAACATTTATAAATACAGAGACAACTCCACACTGCATGCTAGAATCTGAAGTGAAGGTCCATTATGTGGGTCCATATTCCTTCCCAAACACGCTGCATTATGGAACATGTAGTGAAACTTCCAAGTGCATGACAACAGCTAATGAGAACTATAAAGAAAAGAACAAACCAGTTGTATTCTGGAACCTGTAGTGAAGTTCCACAGTGCGTGGCAAAAACCCATGAGACTTGCAAAGAAAAGGGATCCAGTGATCTGCATCCTTGATAATGAAGTAAAGTTTCCAATTGCAAATCAGCCAGTGAGACTTGAAAAAGGGTAGAATCCTACACTGATTTGATAACCTGGATGGATTAGGAGTGTTCATAAAGGTTGGTTATACTCAAATTATAAGCATCTATGTCCCATCTCATATTTCGATCCTGACCATGGATCAACACATATGTAAAAAGGAAATTCCCAGAGTATTTGTTAAGAAGTGTGCACACTTGATGAGGTGAGACAAGCTTGTTTATTGTGACAGAGGAAACCCCTAGGGCACGCACAGCATTGCCTTGCTCACCCACGTCCAGCACCCCAACTGCTGTCCATGTGTGTTGTAGAACAAGGTTCCAAAACCCCTTGGCAACAGAACAAATCATCACAACATCTTCACTCTATAACAGTGGAAATGGAACAGTGGGGAAAAGAGAGGTGGGGAAAAGAGGGTAGAGGGAACGTCAGCAGGGAGGGGGTGATTGACGGGGAGAAAGGAACTTTAAATATGTTCTAAAAAAGGATACAGCTGAATAATATATGATGTCTATTCTGGTATTCGGTAACATTCTTCTCTGTGCAGACCATTCAGAACCCTCTGGAGGATGTGCGAGCTGTGCCATACCTCCATCGCCTGCCACTTCCTCATTGGGGTGAAAAATGTCATCTGTTAGACCTTCATTGGTGTGAAAAATGTCGTTGAAAGACCAAACCTTTCCATCTTCCAGCACTACTGTTTTTCTTTTAATCCTTTGATGGTTTCTGAATTTGGAAAACCCTTTCACCACTTTCTGATGCTCACTAGATCACCTTCCCTGAACAGAACCTCGCGGGCAGCTCTCACCCTATCATAGTGCTGCTTGTACCTCTTCTGTTTTTCTTTTACTCTACTAACAATCTAATCCATATTGACCATCTCGACATTCTTTCGCATTAACCACAAGGCACCCTGCCCGCTCATCATGACAAATGGTTCAATTTCGGTCGCGGTATGGGAAGTCATCCTATATGCATCTATTGATTCAGTCAGTGTCTCTTTCCATGGTACTGAATTTACCACTGCTAGCTGAATCTTTCCTTTCATGAAGCCATTCATGCACTCGAAGAGACCATTTGCCATGGGATGGTATAATGCAGTGCATCTATGTTCAATTCCACCTTCAATTTTTTTTGCATGTTATCAGAAATGGACTGCGTTCCATTGTCAGTAACCAGTTCTGCTGGGTCACCTTCTCTGTCAAATACAGTTTCTAGAAATTTCACCATTATTGCAGTTGTCACATTTTCTTCCATAACGCACCACTCCACCCACGATATACAATCTATGTGAACCACTATAAACACTTTGTATTGCGCCAATCCCTGAAATGGACCAGCTAGGTTGATAGCCCACTTTTTCCACACCGACTCTGGAACTTGTACAGGTTGGAGGGGTGCTATATTTGTTTTCTTTGATTTATCGCTGACAGCACATGCCTGACACAACTTCACCAGATCTTCAGCCTCACTCCACATTCCAGGCCACTAATAATTCTCTCTCGCTCTTCTCTTTGTGAGGTTCCTCCCTAGGTGACCACCATGTGCCAAATTGAGGATTTTGTTCCTCATGGACTTCAGTGGAATTATGTGGTCACCTCTTAATACGCATTTCCTACACTCTTCCATATTTCGCATATTTCACAAATGGCACGTCTCAACAATCGTTGTTCGGGGTCTTCTGCTGCTTCCCCAATTCATTCCTCTTTTCAAAATCCTGCCTGGATCTGTGCAATGATGCTCTCTTCTGTTTCCTCTCTTTCTGGCCGTCCCACTCCTTCAGCCCAAGGTAACCGAGAAAAGCAATGAGCAATGACATTCCCATTCCCTGGTGTATATACAACCCTGGCATTGTATTGCATGATTTCCAACATCCATCTACGGATCCTTGGTGAGGTTGGGTGTAGATTATTTGAATTCATTATGTGGATAAGAGGTTTGTGATCAGTCTTTATTATCACTGTTAGGACCCAAATGAGTGTTCTGAGGTGTTCTAGTGCCCATTTTACACCTAGAGCTTCTTTTTCGATGGTGGAATAGTTTAACTATGCCTCCTTTAGCACTCAGGAAGCAAACACAATGGTAACTTCTCACCCTTCTTGAATCTGTTCAAGTACTCGTCCTAAACCTACATTACTGGCATCTACTGTAATTATGCTGGTAGCCGCAGTATTGAACATTGTAAGGGTTGGTGCTTTGCTGGCATCACTCATTATTATCTCCCACTCTGTTTGGCACTGTTCAGACCACCCGAATTTTGCACACTTCTTCATGAGCGCCCTCATGTGTTGCGTTTTCTCTTTGAAGCATAAGACAATCGTGGAGTAATATTCAGCCAACCCAAGGAAAGATCTGAGTTGATCTTTGTTGTTGGGGACAGGCATGGTCATTATCATTTCAACAAGTTCCTTCTTTGGCTTTAGTCCTTCACTATTTATTACAAGTCCTAGGTATGTCACTTCCTGCACCTTAACTTTTAATTTCTCTATCTTCAAAGTAAGTCCTTTTTCTCGAATTACTTGCAGGACCCCTAGAAGCTTTGCGCTATGCTCCTTTTCAGTGCGTGTTGCTATCAAAATGCCATCCTGAAAGAAGTAGACCCTTCCAGACCTCCAAACAGCTGCTGCCTTAGCCTTTTGAAAACCAGAGCCACTGATGCTAATACAAACGGCATGCATTTGTACCGGAATGCACCCAACGGTGGCACAAAATACGTGAAATGCTTTGACTCTTCATCTAGCCCCACCTGGTGATAAGCATAAGATAAATCCAATGTTGTGAAATATTTGGCAGTTTTCCTTGTTGTTAAGAGCTCATTGATGTTTGATAGAGGGTGCCAGTCAATCCAGATATTATTGAGATCTCTAAGATCTACACACATACTTATCAAACCGTCTCCCTTCCGCACAATAACAATAGGAGACAGCCAATCTGAGGACTCAATTGGCTATATGATATCTTCTCTGCAGAGCTTCTTCAGTTCTTCCTGTAGTGCATCTTTGGTGCAGACAGGAATGTTTCTTTAAGCACTATTGGTTTTGTTCCTCTTCTTCGAACTATGCAGTTTCTAAATCCTTGGAGCTTCCCAATTGTGTCGTTGAACACTTGTGGAAATTGTTTTACTAGACTTTCCTTGGATGAAAGATCTTGCGTTGTGACACTTAATATCTGTTTCTCTTCTCCTGGGTGGATCTTCATTCGCAGCGCAGCCTGCGTGTCCCAAGCGAATACGGATTATCCTTTCTGAGCCACAAATAACTTTCAATAAGTGTCTCTTCCTCCAAATTTGAGGTGTGCCCACTTAGATCCCAATATGTTGATGGGGCTTTGGCCATATCCTGTTGCTCTCACAGTGAAATATTTCAATTCGTGCATGAAACAACCCAACTCATTTTGAAATGTAAAGGAATCCACAATCGTATAAGGTGACTCATTCTCTATCATCACTTCAAGTGGCACCTTGTTAATTTCAACTTTTTCCCAGGGTTCTCTTTTTTTAGGTGCGTTAAGAGATAGGATGCATATCGGGTCCTCTCAAGGATCAGAGATGGTGTGGAGGCTGCTGGGTCCCCCTGTTTCTTCCTGCGCGTGTGATGTCCCCTTGGTCTAGGATTTTTGCACACGCTCCCAAAATGCTCTACCATGCCACATTTGTAGCACTCTCCATTGACAGCTGGACACTCCCTTTCATTATTCTGGTGCCTGTTGCGTCCACCCTTATAGCACTTCGACAGGGGGCGTTCAATCTTCTCGGGGGATCTCTCTCCTCTCTCTTTCTTGAATCTGTCATTGGCATTTGCCCTGTGCCAAGTAGTGGCTTCTGCGTTTTTCTTCCCTAAAGTGATGGTCACATCATCATTCTCATCCTCATATTCTTCAATTCTTTTTATAGATGTTCCTGCTTCTTGTTGTACAACAGTCAAGCACTTCTTTCCTAATTCCAGTTTCCTAGCCATGTCAATGGCCTGTTCTAATGTCAGATCTTTAGCCTGCACAGTATCTGCTAAACCTGTGGGTCTGCAGCATGCAGTACCTGCTGAACTCTAATATACTCATCCAGCACTCCAGTGAACTTGCAAGAAGCAATGAGGCCCTTAAGTGCTGCTATATAGCTATCCACAGATTCTCCTTTGTTTCGTTTCCTTGAAAAACAAATTGAATCCCTCTAGCACCACTTTTGTTTTGTTCCCAAAGTGCTTCTCCAGTTTCGCTAGTGCCAATTCGCATTTCCTGGCGGACCCTAAGGGGCTGGAGTCTCAATCCCCCCACCCCGCCCCTCCGGGTGAGCTTTTACGGGAAGGGTGCAAAATATCCTCAAAACCTCAGCGCAATGCAATTCAGAAGAGATGCTTCTTTCAGGTCATTGTTGAACTTTCTTCCCCCAAGGCATGCAAGTACACTTGAAAGGAATCCACCCATTGGTCCCAAGGTATGTGAGGTTCCCCTGGAGAAGCCAAAAATGCACAAAGGCCAGGAGTGCTCTGCATGTTCTTCCTTTTTTTGCGGTCGTAATTTGGTCCTTTGTTGTTTAGCGGGTTGCTCAAAATATCGCTTCTTCCTGGTTGCTTTGGCAGTTGGGTGTTCTATATGACTCACTACTAGAAAAATACTCCCTATGTGCTGTTTCCCAACAAATTGCTCTTTGTATTACTTCTTCTCAGTGTGGATGAGTGTCCTTTGCGATTTCCTTCACCAATTAGTGCTGTAGACAAATTACTATTCTCTGGCATCTATCGTTGAGTTACTTGGAGATAACTGCTCTGTGGACAGATCACTGTTCTCTTCCCTCTAATCGTTGAGTTACTGTGAAGATAGTTGCTTTCTATTTACTCTGTCTGCTTTACCTGGCAGATACAACGCTCCACGGGGATCCGTTGGCAGGGATGCCTGTGTCAACAGTGGATAACGTTGCACGTCAGGAGGTCCTTTTGTCTAAAGCTTCCCTTTCGATCAGCTGGAGCAGCTCGCGTTGGTGCACTCAGATGGCGTTGATCGCGTGCCCCCTTTTTATTTACTTTTGGAGAGGGAGTCACTGTGCTCTCCAAGGATTCTTTGCCACTGCTATGGTGATGTGGGAGCAGGGGATTGGGGCACTGTCACTGCTCTCGTCCCAGTAGCAACCTGGTGATCATCCTTCACTCACCGGCATTGGAAGGATGCTGACAGTTGTTGGGCCGCTCCCTGCTCCTCTGGTGTCTCCTTCTGGGTCCCAGCAGCGGGTTGGCTCCTCGTTGCCTATTTGTTAAGAAGAGACACACACTTGGTGAGGCAAGTGCATTTATTGGGACAGAGGAGACCACTAGGGCACGCACAGCAATGCCCTGCTCACCCACGTCCAGCCCACCAACTGCTGTCCTTGTGTGTTCTAGAACGGGGGTTCCAGGACATCTTGGCAGCAGAACAAATCATCACAACAATAAGACTCTCTGCTATATGAGATTGAGGGAACCTGAACATAACTGCTTGCCACTATCTGCTCATGTTTCAGTCCTCTTGTACAATCCTCAGGTGGCAATAATGGAATATACAGTCGCAACTTCATACAGCCTAAGAATTATAAGGGAAAAATGCCAGCAAAAGGAATATTATCAGAATCAAGAGCCAGGGCTTAGCATCTGCACTCGCCACTAGCCATTGGCTAGTAGTAATAGATTCTTGGCGAATAAGAAATGGTGAGCTGAGTAGGTGCAGAATTGTGGTGGCGAGTGAATGTTTATGGCTAGCTAGTAGCTTGCAACTACCGCTGACAAGAGCTATAGGCTCTGTATTCTGTAACCGCTGAAGAGGTTAGCAATTGGTTGATAGGGTGCAACCTGAATTGCTTCTTGGAGCTTGGACGGAAGGTTTACAAGCACACAACCCTAGCAGAACAGAGAGCAAGGGTCGCTATGCAGAAAAGAAATCAACCTACTTTGCAATTTGGAGCCTGAAGTAAAGGCTTTAAAGTGCACAAAAATAGCAACATTTCAATGAAAAAAACATTCAACAAGAGTACAGAGAAAACCCTACACATCATGCGGGAACCTGGAGTAAAGGTCCACAGATGCTCGATAGCAGGACTGGAACTTTGTGAAAAAGGGAAATATCAGTGTCCATTCCTGATAATAGAGGGGAATTTTTCTAACTGTGACTGCACGAACACCTGTGGATGAAAAGGGGACGGAGACAAGTTTTTTTTCTAAACTGTGTACCATGAAAATCTGGGAAAGTTTAGGACTAGATTGGTAACCAGGTGAATCAAGGAGCCTGTGGGAAGGGGAGGAAACAGATAACAGTAGGTCACGGTATAAAAGGCTTGAATTCACAAGATAGAGTGAATGGTTCAGGTGAGGTCAGGTGGTGTGGTGGTGATCCGAGAAACCAGGCGGAAGGAGGATGGTGGAGCGGACCGCTGAGAAGTCTGGTGGTGTTGGATACGGCTACAGGTAAGAAAGTGAATGTAAGAGAGAGAGGTATCAAGTATGAACAGTTGAAGTTGTAGTTGTGAGAGTGTGATTGAGTGAGCGGCAGAGATAGGGATGTGAGAGATAGGGGAGTGAGAGAGTAGAGGGTAGAGACAGAGATTGGACAGCGAGGCAGAGAGTGAAAGAGCGCGGAAGTGAGAATGAAAGTGGAAAGCTGCAGAGGTTGGAGGTAATAATAGAAAAAGGCAGAGTGGTGAATGGAGGCATGTGAGGCGACCAAAGGGACATAGAAGTTGAGAGGTTGGAGAGAGGATGGTGTAGTAGAAAGAGGCGGAGTGGACAATGGAGGAGTGTGAGAAGACCAGAGGGACAAAGAAGGAGAGAGAGTGAGGCAGTAGGAAATAGGGGAGATTGGAGATAGAAAGGAGTGACAGGAGAGAGAGAAAAGAGATGAGGAGAAGGAGATTAGAAGATCAAGGAAGAGACCAAAGAGAGTAAGTAGGGTCTGGATCTGTGAAATGAGTGAGTGAAAGAGTGTGTGGGCGGACAGGCACCATATTGAACATCCTTGATCACATTGTGGGACAACAGGGAGTAGGGAGTCCTTAGAAATCCCTTGGGCGAGCATTTGAACACAAAGCCTCTGCCGTTAGGCCCTCACCACCAAATTGGGTATAGTGAGCCCATGGGATGGCGAGGCATCAGTCAGAAATGCACATAGTCAGAGCAACCTGCAGTCTTACAAACTTAACAAAAACTTGAGAAACCAAATAAAAACCCTTGAACTGTGTTTTCAGGATTTTGAACAATTATTAAATCCCCTGTGAATACGATATTATAAGTAATTGTTCTCCTTATTTCTTGATAATTAATTTGGTATTTTTTGTCCCATGTGGAAGAGTTTGGTTTCTTTTCAGACCTTGTAACACCGAGAGGTCTTTTCAGTGTGGAATGGACAGACTACCATAGCTTGTTTCTTTGGCAGGATCCAGATCCTCTTTTTAACTCTGAGGCCCTGTCTCCTAATAGACTGGGAACAGGCTGGATCCAGTGAATCGCTCTGTGACCCAGTTTAATATTGGTTGTGCAGAAGGTATTTGAGGGAAACAGCACTGACCTAGGTCTCCAATGTCCGCACTAACGCTCATCACTCAAACCTCTGTGTAATCCTTATCCTTCTTGATCTCTTGGCAGTCGTTGACACCATCAGGCATTCTCATTTTCACGCTTCCTCGAAACCCTGGCACCCAAGACTATGGCCTGGCCTGGATTGCCCTCTACTTGTCATTTCGGTCCTAATATATCTCTAGAGACATGAGCACCTCCAACCCTAACCTCACTCAGTCACCAGGTCTCTATACTTAGTTCCTCTCCTTTTTTAAATGTCCTCTGCACTAACCCCTGCAAATAATCCCTCCCCGCTGACCCCCATCTCTAAATAACGATAACAACTGTTACTAGCAGTTGTACTTTGTATATCTTTATATATATATAAAAGGGAAATGTGTGGATATGTGTGTGTGTGTCTGTTTGAAATGTTCAACATACTTCCCAACATGTTACAAACCTGAAATTTGGCATGTGGGTAGGGTTTCATGGTGTAGACAATGTAACAAGTATATGATATACCTTTTTCGGATTTATTTATTTTTTAAGTGGTCTGCAATGCTAACCCTTGCCATATGGCTCTCGGCGCTGTAGTTCTGCCGTAGTTCTACATGCATTTCAGCAGTTCATTTTTCCTAAACATTCCACACTATCAGCATTCTAGCTGACATTAGCAGCACCCGCTTCTGAAGTCATGCGCGTGACACAAAACAGTGCTTTTGTAGTAATGTAGGTGACAGGAAACTGTGCACGTCTCTTCAACAGTGTCGCAAATAACCTTGTCCGTCACATCGTGTCAAATCTCTCATGATAATTACATAAACTTAATATCCCACAGAAGTTGATGAATGTATGCTATCTCAACAGTATGACGCTGACATGCTTCAGCCATACACGTATGGGTACGGCACTTCACACTTACACGCTTCAGCCCTACATGAATGGCACTTATGTTCAGGTTGCTGCTGCCTCGGCTGTAGATCGGGACACCAATAATGTTGCTGCGCAATCTCAAAACTCCATCTGACAGTAGCTGGAACCGATTTACGGGATTCATGCTTTTCTCATGGTCAGCTTTATGTGGCTTGCTCCAGAGTTGGAAACAAAGACAATTTGTTCAGACTGGCTCCTACAGGAAAGACTAGCAATATTTACTACAAAGAAGCATTGGTTTAGTTCATTAAACAAACTTCAAACTAGGACTGAGGTAGGAATGACTGTGCAAAGCACGGATACACCTGCTAGTATTGCTATGTTCATCTGTATTATCCTCATTCCATTTTCCGTTACAAAGCCCCGTTTGGACCACAATCTACAACAATTGTTCCATGTGAAACACCCCATAAGGAGACTGCTCTGACCACTGTTGTGACTCACTATAATCTGTTCCTGATGGAAACACCATTTATCACCAAATTCAAAATACAAATGCAATACGCCAATTGTTACTTACTAGCCTATGCCTGTTACAGCTGTTTTCTAACAAAGTTGTCTTCTGGTATTCAATGAAGGCAGCGGTCATTGAGGCACGGATCGGAATAGAGATTTGATGATCAGGAGTAGGAAGGGGTTCCTAGGTATTGGGCATCAACCGGTAGCAGGTGCTTTTGCTGGGGAGGGAGGAGCTAATACATAGCGTGCACAAATCTAACATCTCAGATGCAAGCTATAACATGCTGTCTATTATACTACATGCTTTATTATTTATTCCGTTGATTTTTTATATGCACCCAATACCATCCCGGAGTTCGATTTCTAAGCACAGATCCGGGATTCGAACCTCTGTTGCTCTGCATGGTCTTGTTTCCAAAACCAGCGTGTTGCCCCTGTGCTAGATGTGTCTTGATGCTCCATTATACAAACTCCCAAAGGCACAGAGTTAATGTCACATGGATAGGGTTGTAGTTGGCCAAGGAAGGCAAATGTAGGAGCACATAAATGAGAAGGGTGGCTCTCAATAAGTGTATGGGCGGTGTGTGGACACGGCCCCCAGGGTGGGATCCAGCCTATATAAAGAGCAGTAGGCTACACATATTTCAAGCTTCCTGTCAGCACTAATTCAAATAATGTGGCGATTCCATTTTTTCAAAATACACAATTTAATCTTTAGGGGATTTCACATTGTAGCATACATCATTCAAAACAGCTATTTAAAGATGACAATCTTGTGAGGAATGCATAACACACAACACATTTTGGGCCAACACCCTGTATATCAAGGGTTGAAAGAGAGCAAACGATCGTACCAGTAACCCGAGCTGTTAAAATGTGTCAAAATACGATTTTAAAAAGGAGATTGCAAGCTGAGCACCAAAAAGGACCTGCTAGATACCATTGTCAATAAATACATCTCAGCAGGGGATGTACTAAACGCAGCCCGAAGACACCAGCGGCAACACTTGCTCTGGTGGCGCGATTACAGAACATGCATGAAGGCAAACAGAAAGAGACTCTCCATTCCTAGATCACTGCTACGGCCATGAAAAAGGAGCAGGCAACAGTGATGCGCCTGAGCCATGGATCTAGAAGAAGGACTTGAATAACAAGCATACAACAAACTAAATGAATGCGCAGTAAGGAAAAAATTAAACTAAAAATGCAAATGGGTGAAACAGCCCCAATAAAGAATGTTATGGACAACAGACGAAACACGAATGGTACCACACTGAGGAACAACAAAGGAAGAAAGCGCTAATAAACTAGGTGGAAAAAGTAAGTGAAGTAGCTAGTGGGGAAATAAGTAGAAAATGGTTGGGGAAAGCAAAGGGAGAAAGAGGAGAACAAAAAAGAAAAAGGATGAACAGATGTGACATTGTAAGAAAGGAAGTGGTAGAAAAAGGACAAAGAAGGATGAAACACAAAAGTGAGGAAAAGAGTTGATCTGGAAGAGGATATACTATCCGACTAGTACGGGAGGGGCTCTCCAGAGATGGACCGTACATCAATCAAGGCACAAACCCCCAGAGTGAAGGGGGTCCCTCCACAGTATCCCATATACCAAGTCCAAGGAGCTTGCGGCTCTGACTTTGTTGCTCCGATCGGCTGGGCTACCCTGGGCTGCAGAGAGCCCTCCAGGTCTGTTGACAAAGATGATCTCACTTCCTAACAAGGGGAGTCTTTCTTACAGTGTTAATTCACTCCTTGTCTGAATAATATATAACGTGTACATTTTTAATGCTTCACCTTTCTTCATTTCTTCAGTGTTTCGTATTCCTGTCACCTATTGGAGACACAGTTCCATTGTGGGCAGCAGGGTTGTGGTTTGGACATTTGCGTTTATGGTAGATGATCTTCTGGGGCTGGCGGGGAGAATGCAAAGACTCATGGAGACTGCCTCATGTTTAAAGTGCCGAAGCACCAGAACAATGCATTGCATCTTTCATGACTGGCGCTTCTCATCAGCTGTCGCGACATAGGTGCACTTATGGGGGAGAAGTCGTCACCTGCTACCTTAAGAGACAACACCCCACAAATGGTATAAGTTTCACACATACCAGAAAGATCCATGTGAACTGGCCCCAACGACTGGGTCTTAAACAATTTTGAATTGACAGCAAGAAATGCTGAACGCTCCAGTGTAAAAACACTCTGTATTTATGGAGAACTGTGCCTGCCTAACTGGAACAATGTGATTGACAGAAATAGACAAACCCGAAATATTGATGAGCTACATGAGATCTTAACAAATGCTGCTTCATTTCCTACACATCATGGAACTGCACACACAAAAAATACCCAGCCCCAAATGGGTCAGAAATGTAATTAAGCAAGCAAATAAACATGGCTTGTGTTGCAGAAATATCCATGTTAACGTGAGAAATGTCAAGTGAACTATTCAGTAGTTTGTGTGGCGTGTTGCCATGTTTTGAATGGCAGCCTATGCAGTTTTCCTGCTGTTTCTCAAGAGGATCTAGAATAAGCATCACTTGCCACAAAGTCCACCTGCAATGTGACAATGTACTGCATGCAAAGCAGGTGAAACAGGCAAATGAAAACAGTATATATTTCAGCAATGGCCGGAATATTGTCCAACGTTTATAGCAATGTGGTCCACTTTACACATGATACACTACATTCAAGTGTATGAGAAATCAATGGGTTTTAATGTGGCTGTGGCAATATTATATCCTCTGTGGATATTCAAGTTAACAGTCAATGGCTTGAACTTTCCATAACCCAGTGTGTGCATTTAAGCATGGCTGTTATCGGACATCCCTGCCATGTGCGGGAATGCTCATTTATCATATAAGAAAAACCTATGAAATTTGCAGAACGAAAGGCCCTATGAACAGGCCCTCCGAGTTAATGTGCGGCCCCTACCTTTGCAAATCAATCTAAGGAGAAGATATTCTTATAAGCTAAGATACCCACAGAAGCCGCAATATGGCATGCTGCCTGATTTAAACAATCACCAAATGTAGGGGCATTCATCACATCAGTAGAGGCCAAAGGGGAGTTTGCAGAGCTTTGAAGTTGCCCTTTTCAGGTGACAGATGCTTAGTGAATCCTGGCTTTTAGCGTCCCATCACTTTTTAATCTAGAACATGAAGCCCTACATTTATATTGTGGTAAAAAACAGCAAGTACTAAATGCAGAATTACACGAGCCACATATGTAATGCAGATGAAACTTCAACCAAATGGTGACGCGTGCCTGGGAACATAAAATAGGGACAATACATACTAACAGTTCAATTATTTACAACACACACATTCTTGAACCAATAGTTGATTCAATGACAGGGTATGCATTTATCAACAGTTGGGTATGAGGAAGAGGTTCATGGGGGTGACATGGGTGAGGCATTGGCCTGCCTCAACTGGAAAGGCAAACTGGCAAAAGCTTCCCTGGCCACCAGTTCCAGAGCTCTATTCTCTCTGCTCGGAACCTGTGAGGCCAGGGATGAAGAGGACGATGGCCTGCAGTACAGGATAGCTGCAGCCCCAGCTGAAGGAAATGGCTGGGAGCACGAGTTGGAGGAAACCTGCTCTGATGCCAGCTGACAATGGCAAACGTAAAGCTTCTTGTTTGGGAGAATGACAGGATGAGACTTCATTCATATCCTTTTGACTTCAGTCAACACATCCTTTTGGAGACTTATGCCAAATTTCTCTGATACTCAGAGAGCGCTCCAGCCAAAATATCTACTCCTGCTTAAGGCGTTTTGGGTTGAGGAATTTCCAGCAACCCCATCAAATCTGATGGCCCATCATGAAAGACCTTGGAAGACGAGGGTATTCCCTTTTGTCCATCATTCTGTTGTGAATCCCCATCATTTGGAGTAGGGGGGGTCATTGGATCCTCCCATGGTGAGGGGAGTGTTGGTGGTCTTGGCTCGGTTGGAAGAGATGTCCACAACCAAACATACAAAAGTGCATTGCAGAATAAGCACGAATGCCAGTGGTGGTCCCGGGGTAGGTCCAGGTACTCGCAGTAGAGTGTGTGTGGGGTGGCGCGACTATTAAGTGAAGTTCACTCAATGAGCAAAAAGAGAACTCCTTTGATCTTGGCGTAGAGTAATAGAAACTGACCAAAATACAGGTGCAAGGGGTGAAGACCAATTAGAAAGATGAAGTACAAAGAAAGAGTAGTGTCATGGGTTTTGACCCACATTGAATTAATAGACTGGGTAGATGTGGGGATGAGCTTTCGCCGCCCATTATTCTATCCCAGAAAAAACTAAATCAATAGACTGGGTAGATGTGGGGATGAGCTGTCGCCGCCCACATTCACGGCAGAATCCAGGAGAACCGCGCAGTTTGTGCACACCAAAATGGTCACCTAATCTGCCACCCACCAGTGCAAAGAAAGATGGTTCTGTTCTAAATCCGTTTTTATTGATGTCAAAAAGTTGCTAAAATCATGGGCACAAGACCACTCTAAAGATACAACCTTCTTGTGGGGGGACCCACATCACCACTCTACTGTAAGGATGCCATCAAAACAATGTTAAGCAAGGATCCTATACTATCAAGCAAAAGACCACTCTATTGAAATGCATTAATTCAAGACAGATCCCAAAAATGGGTGCAGTACCAGCTTTGTCCACAAACCGGCGCTAGCGGTCTAAACTCTGACAGGAGAACTGCTACTTCAGACGCTAATCAGCCTCCTGAGACAGCTGGAAACTTCAAAGGCCCGCTGGTTAATTAAAACTCTTAACCACCTGCTGTTCCCAGAGACAATCTGATTGCATTAACAGGCCAAGAGGCTGGGAAACCTTCTCACCTCAGAGACCCACACAACAGCCCAGGAGATCACATGGACATGCTAACCAAATGCAGATTGGCCCCCTGGCCTGCTGACCTCAGACGACACAATAGACTCTCTCCCTTGAATGGGGTTTGTTGATTTTCAGTGTGGACTGTAAACAGAGCCCTGCCTGGGAGAGGAGAGACATGTGGCACTCCCAAGTTTCTGGGGGCGGACCCAGACACTTTTGTGGAATCATATTGCAGCAAATATATGTTTAAGTTAATTGCTTCTAAAATATTGTATTAAGCTCACAAAAATGTGCAATTTGGAGAACCTTAATCTAAGAAATGTACCCACAATTCAAGACTTGATTCAACTTTGTACCATGTTCTGAGGCAAAACCCCGCTATTTATTGATATTACAGACACTGGGTTTATGCTAGAAACCTAGTAAATTACTGGAATGTGTGTAGAAGGAGGGTGTACATTTGTGTAATTTTTGATACAGATTTAACATTGGTAAACCAACTAAAAATGAAAATAAGTTGGCACTTTTGAATGCAAGCCCCCAGGAAGATCAGAGTTGAACAAGCATGGACCATAAGTAATCTGTAATATGTACATGTAATGTGAAACAACCGTATATCTGGGAAGTATGTGTAGTTATGAAAAATGATTTCTAAGCAGAAGTAAAGGGGCGTTCTTCAATAGATCATAAATGGCTGACATCACTCTGACACTCCATTTCCTTCCCCCAATCAAGGAAGAGAGGAGGAACTGGCCAATGATAAGTTGAGAGGGTTGGGCATGCAGAATGAGCCGACCCACCCACTTTCTAAACACATAAAAAGAGCCACTGGAAGCCAGATAGGACTCTTTCTTTTTCACTTTCTGCGGAGCATTTTGACAGACAACTCCACATCCTGATTTCAGACTTCACATCCAGAAACTCCAAGAACTCTAGAACCCAACAGCTGAACTCCTATCAGCAGGCCTTCAAAACCTAGCAACCAAACCAAACTATTCAGAGAGCCGGGCTGAGCTGTCTGATTCTGGCTAAAATCCTGTGCCAGAAACACCCAGAAAGCAGAGCTGTACCCGGAACCAGAGACCAGACCGCCGCGCAGTGCCGCTAGCAGAGCTGACTCAGATCGCTGTGAGCAGAACCAGGCAGAGATCGTCCGTGGCGAGAGAACCGCCAGGAGTCCATTCCAACCGGTTGACCCGATCCGTGACGAAGTCGCATTCCTGTCCAAAATCTAGTGTGAGTACCCAGCTAGTACTGTGCCAAAACCAATCTCTTAGTTTAAAATAATCTAATCCAAACTATTTTAACCTATTAGAACTGCCTCCTAGAATCGTGTCATTCTGTCATCTTTAAAACTGAAAGCTGTCATCTGTCATTTTGAGTTTTACTTTAAAATGTAAAATCCGAAAAACTACCTTTACTAAATCGTCCGTATATCCGGAACCGTCTGTGCTAGGAGCGAGTTTTAACTGTCATTTTAAAGCTTAGAATCTTGCTACTCCTTATAGTGCCTCCGTAATCGCGCCTGACGCACTCGGAAAATTTGCCGCGATTTGACATTTTGCTTCATTTTAGCCACGGGTTTTCAACCTAATAACCATCCCTGAATCATTGATAGGGCTGGCCTGAACTGATTCAAAGTATCTATCACCTACCCTGAACCCCCTATAGGGAATTAAAAGCATTTTTAGCATATTTTTCACTTAATTGCAACCACATCAAAGTATATTGCCTGTGTTTAAAACTCCTACCTGTTTTCCTCTAAGCTTGCTAGGGGGGGAACTGAATTATATTTGATTGCATTCCTGAGAACTCTGTGCTTTCCTTCCATCTCTTTACCTTGCATAAAGGGGGGGGGAATTGTCAAAGGAAAGTGATTACATTGTCTTTTGTTGAAGTCATATCAAGTTTATTTTCTGTACTGCATTTTCATTCATCATTGCATTGTCCTTGAAGCCATAAAAGCATTCTCAGCTACTTTATCCTCTCTATATCACTTCTAAGCCATCAAAAAGAGTGTACCACTGTAACATTATCCATTGTTGATCACTATCATCTTCACAAGTGTGCTATTAAATATTAATTTACTATAAAAGTGTGATATATATATTGTTTAATTTTCCAATAAACCTTTTAATTTGCAAAACAAACCTACTTCTTGGCTCAGTGGGGTCAGGGGGATTCTAAGAGAGGGGTGTTATATAAGGGTTGTCATCCAGAGTAAACGAACTGGACATAAAAATATATCAATAAGGGTTTCCCTCAGCATCCCAGACTAGGCATTGACTTAGCTGTAGTGTTGAATTGAATCCGCTTACAGCAGGAATCCCCCTGATGGTAATTCAAAAGACCAGTCCTGACCGAGCGGAGAAGCATAGGGCAGGGATAACGTGGGAAGGCAGAACCAGACTCACGCATACACCTGGTCCTGTGTAAAAACCAAAGAAAACATTATTTGTAGTGCTGCAAGTAAATGTTGTTTTTTTTTCAGTCCCTGTACTACAGAATGCCCCACAAGTATGGAGCAAAGAGAACGGGGCATAGGACATTCAGATTTGTATGAATTCGGCATCAAGGAGTGAAGTGCCTTCCACTGATGGCTGTGAGACAGTTGGCGGTGCCAGTGGCTATGGATAGCTCGGGAAGAAGGAGAAAAAATTATGGGTATCGTCAAAAGGATGCCGTGGTGGCAGCATGGACTGGAGATATTGACAACCAATCATGCCCTTTGTGTAATGCATCTAGGGAAGATTTGGCCCATGTTTCATTGTTTTGCCCTAAAACCTCTGCTGTGGGAGATGGGGTTCACTCAGCAAAGACCTGCTTTAGCGTATTTGCTTTGGGTTGAATTTGGGTTGAATCGCCTTGTGTTGGGAGGGCACTTCTGTCTTTTTTGAGGAATGCATCAATCATCTGGAAACATTTAATGAAATCCACAGGAATGTAGAATGATTATTTTTCATCTTTATTTTACGGTTATTATTCTGGTTGTAAATTAATTTATATTTGTTATTGCGATGTTATGCATTCGTTTTTATGGAAATCCCTGTGTTTCCGAAATAAACGTACATGATGGCGATAATATCAGTTGGTAGACAGAACGGTGCAGAGCGCGAAGAGAAGGAGACCAAGGGCCTATCCTTAGACCTAATACCAATAAACTGAAATTGAACCGGTTACCTGGTCACCCCCTGATCTCGGGCCCGGGTCCTTCCCCCGCCAGTCTCACACACCTGCACTGCCTGCCTGACCACCCCTGCACTTGGGGACTGTTTCTGTTTCCCTACAGTCCCACTACCAGCACTTGACACCTGATTTCTGCACTTACCTTTGCGCTGCTGGCCGTTACTTTTACTTATTGTTATTATTCTATTCCCATGTACTGCACTCTCCCCTTCCCCCTTCCCATGCACTTGCGCGATCTGAATGACACTTGTCCTCCCTTCGTTCCCCCTCCCTTGCCTCCTCGCGCCTTGAAACACTTGTGTATAGGCGCGTTATAAATGCCATATCCTATCAATAAGGAGGAGAGGTGACATTACTTGAGCCGATGGAGAATGAGCTTTTGTGACAGGTAGGAGGCGATCTAGTCATGGTTTGCATCCTGGAAGCCGATGAATGGACAGCATATGGTGTGGAGACGGGTGGTCCGCAGTCCTGAAGGCAGCAAAGAGAAGAAGAGTAAGGTCATACGAGAGTTTGAAGTGGCTAAGGAATTGGACATGTGGGCGAGTACCATTTCAGTGGACCGCAGAATTAAGATTGGAAGGGGATCTAAAGATTATGGTGCCGTAATGTTTTGGCCAAGCTGAACCCTACACTTTCTAGAAATTGGTTGTAGTGGGGAAGGACAGTAACAGGCTGATTACCTTGCTTCGATGTTGGAGGCAGGCTGGGTCAGACTGTTGACACCTTGAAACAGGCTTAAATTGTCCCAGAGGCCAAGGAAAAGGTAGAAAGGTGGGGGACAGGGGGGACAAGAAGGAACGGATCAGGATCAGGTTTTCGGCAGACAATCTTTCCATGGACTAGGACTCTGTTTCCCCTTTTTCATGCACCGTCCCAACCACAGCCTCATCTCTTTGCTGTGCTTCTCCCCTTCCTCCTTTGCCATACCCCAGTTCTCCTTTTCTTTTCCACCCTAGTCATTTTTCCGTTCCGCACTTGCATGCCTGAACGATTCACTGTTTGGTGGGCACCGGTGAGTGAATAAGGGAGGCGGGGGGTAGCATCTGCCCTCATGCAGACTGTTCCCCCGCCGCCCCGTTGTCATTGTTTTATTTTCCCATGGTGAACACCCCTGTGACTATTTTTTATTTGGTGATGGGTGCCTCCACCCCGGTCACTGTGTTTTGGTTCTTCAGACACTCCGCTTCCCACTGCATGGTTCCACCTGGCTCCGCAGACTGTCTATGGGAGCTGCGGAAAGGTAATGGGTGCAAGATGCTTTACCGAATGTGGAACAAATGAGCTGACAGGAGCTCAGGAGGGGATGGCAGCTTGGAGCAGAGCTGCCAATCAATGATGCTGAGCTGGTGGGAGAGATCAGATGGTGGGGTGAGTGGTGGAGCAAAGGAGGGAGGAATGTAAAGCATGCACTGTTTTTAATAGTGTAATCGTTGGTCCCCTTTCAGCAGACTATTTGGTTGTTTGGGGGTCATCAGATTGCTGGATTACAGAGCCTATCTAGGACACTTGGACCCTGGCCCAACTCCCCAATTTGTTTGGTGAAGCCATCCCCGTGACATCACTTCCTGGTATACCAGAGGGGGGGGGGGGGTAAAAGTGCTTGCCTGATCTGCAGTAGACCCAGAGGTGAAAGGGGGCGGGAACTAAAGGGCATGACGTTCCCTTACTTTAGGTGACCCAGAGCGCCGTTCCAGGAGAGCTGCAGTGGCAACTTTTTTTGTTTTGTTTTAAACTTCTCCCTTTCTGGGGATTCGAACCTGAACTCTGTTGATAACAAGGCAGTGTAACCGCTCTGTAACCACGCTATATCGCAGATGAGCGTTCTTTATTTCAATCAACTGCTTGGGACAGAAAACTCAGTGCAGCCAAAGAGCCCAGCCCAGCAGCAATATGCCTGTGCATTGCTTTAGGGGCAGCACTGTTTGCATGCAATGGGTGGAGCGTGTGCATGTGACTACAGGCATAGACATGTCCCATAAGAGGTGCGAATAGTGGGTGATCGGAAGGGGGAGGCTGGGTGCATGACGCTGCACGCTCTGCGGTTCAATGACACACTAATGGTGCTTAGTTAAATGACTTGAGGGCTGAAGTGGAGGAAAGGAAGGACCCAGGTATGCAGTGTGAAGGCGGGTGGCAGAAAGTGCTGGTGAGCATGGGGGCAGAGGGGTGTTAGGCGGGGAAGACGGTTCCACTACTTTTATTTACACCCTTCGCTGACTGGAGGCCCCATCCCAGGGTCCCTGTCTCATCCCTCCAGAAACCCCCCCACCACCCTTCCCCGATGACGGACTCTGCACAAAGCACACCAGGTCCGTTGAAAGCCAACAAGCCAAAGGTAAACAAATGAAAAGCAATCACGCTGATTTTAAATCTGATCAGTAGGGATTGGATACAAAAGTGCACCCTGAAGAACCACCAGTTGCCTGTACAACATCTCTGAAAGTCACTCTCCCCACATGCACTCATACTCAACATTAAGGATTGATTACTTAAATCGATGCATCTGCACCTCAAATTGCCATTCGGGTCTAATTTCCGTTTAAAAGAAAAATAATGGTCTGAAGCTAAATTGCTCCATCTAGTGGCGAACTAGAATTAGAGAAATGGATTTTAGACAGTGGTGATCGATCGACTCCAATGTAATCATGTTTTTCTGGTGACAATCATTTAACAGTCAGAATGATGTATGAAAAATGAACTGAAGCATACATTTTCACGCATGTTTGATTTGAGATGTTTACCATGCATTTTTTTGCATAATAACGGTCGGAAATTCTACACGAAATTGGATTCGGTGGGCAACTGGTTGTGAATTGAAAAACACATGGCTAAGTAATGACACAATAAGGCGCCCACCCAATTAGAACACGTTGTCCCAGTCCTTCGGAAATCAAGAGTGCGACATCACCGGCTTCTGGGAGTTTTGGAATGCCCACTCATATGCACATCTCCACTGAAATTCAGCACCTTCATTGTGGACGCCCCCTGCGCTGCACTGAATCTATGTGGAGAGTAGCCCTGCTATGCCACGTGCAGACATGCGCATGGGTGATTGTGTGTTACCTAGAACGGCCATTATCCATGTGAGAATGTTCTAAGCTCTCCAGGCCTCACTGGAGGACAGAGGGGGGGGGGGCTTCTGGGAAAGCTATAGCACAGGCGGCTTGAATGCCTGTATTTCTATGCAGGATGCGCGGATGGGGATCTAAACAAAACCCACGCCGTTGGGCTGCTTCCCCTGCACTAGAAAAGGGGTGTTACCGCCCAAAACACATTTGATCAAACCTTGTTCGCACTATTACTACGCACTGCAAGACGGCTGCTTGGTCCGCATGCATAACTATAATATGAATCCACACCCAGTCCGCTATAACAGCAAATCGGTTGAAGAAATGTATGACTCAGTTCAACAGGTCCACAGTAAACATGGGCTTCTAGTCAATGCACCGCACTTCCTCTCGCGAACATGGAGAACATTCTGCATAAATAAATGGCGTGTGTGCAAGTATGATTAAGCAGACTATGTACTGATCTGTGGCGTGTGCCGTCCACTGCAAGGCATTGTTGGGGGTCGGTCGGGGCCCCCATGCGGTCCCGTAAGCCCCAGCTCCCGACAGACACACACACACACGTCTTGCCGGTTCGGGCTTCCCGGTCGCTCTGACGCGGCTGGGAACGCCCCGTTTATTTATACAGCATGCGGCGGCATGCAACGTCACACCGCCGCATGCGAGCCACATCACGGGGCAGCGCCACAGGCATGAGTACATGGATACTTCTAAATGCCACACCATGCTATTCTGGACGTCATCACTGGCGTGGGAGTAGAGGCTTTTCTAGGCCTCCCTCTGATCTCTTTGGCAGGATCGGACTGGCGTATAAGGCAGAGTGCAGACCCAACATGCCCTTGTGAGCCAGTTTGATGAGATGCCTCCAGTGCTGGAAATTGACAAGATGTACTGGAGGAACTCCCTCCTCTCCCCTCTTGCCATTGGGTGTGCGCAGGGCGGGGTATCCAGTGGGGGAGGTGGATTGTCAGTGGTGTGGGTGGGTTTGCGGGGCAGAGCTGTGTGTCAAATAATGTGGATGCCGTGAATGCAGGATGCTGGCTGCTTTGCATAAAAAGAAAGCGCATTTTGGGGACAAAAGAATGACCACCAATTTATCAAACATGTCTGTGATAGTAATTCAAATGTTAATTCCTTCGGATCATGCAATGGACAATTGGTCTGGTGCTCATTTGATCTGTCAGAAGAGTCACCATGACAGTAAAATGTATGCAAAGCATGAGACATTTTTGCAGCTTTGGCCGCGTTTAGGCTGTGCTGGTGAGCAAACGGCGACTTCCATATGCATTTAAGGGTCTACCAAATCACGGGTTTGGTGGATTTACCCCAGCTCTGACCTGGGTGTAAATCTGCAGTGATTTTGCCAATTTTCGGCGCTATTACTGCCGGCGGTAATACAGCCGGCGGTAATAGCGCCGAACATTCCCCATTGGGCCCAATGGGGAATGGGAATTTCCCGAATGGGCTCAATGGGGAATGGGGACTTACCTTTCGGCCAAACCCGTGATCCGGCGCTAATAACGCCGGGGGTTTGGTACTAGGGCTAATAGCCCTGGCAGTAATACCGCTGGGGTTATCGCCCAATTTGGGATGAGACCCCGCGTTCCCAAACGCACAGCATTCGGGAGGCTTGCGATCAGGGGCAGAGAGTTTCCTTAACTTGGGTAGGGTTTGGGACTCGGGTCTATACGGAACAGCGCTGCGGCAGCACAATTTTTGCCAGAGCGCAGCTCCATATTGTTCCGTTCTTACCTCACGGTGCAGATAGTAGTTTGCCCAGTGTTACTGGAAAAATACTCTTCAAAATGCTCAATTTGTAACACATTTTACCAAAAGCTCACCCATGGGTACTGCTCAAAAGGAATGAATTGGGACAATGTTTTCATTGGCGCCCAAGCCAATTCAATGGCCCAGTCCGACCCTGATCCCCAGACCTGAGGGAACTAGAAGAGGCTGTGTGCCCTCTCACTCAGCCTGGTCCAGGCTTGACAGCAGGCCCCGGACACCCAGAGACCTACTGACGAGTGCAGTGACGCATTGCAATAGCACTAGTCAGTAAAATCCTGATAAAGAAACAGGCCTGTGCATTCCTTGCAGTCAGGGAGCATCGAAATCCTTGGATGGTTGGTCGACTAATGGGTTATCTTTCACGTACTTTGGGGAAGGGGGCTGGGCAGCCCTGCTCTGTCAGCAGTGTTTTATTGCGGTTCTGCCGACTAAGGGGTCTTAATTTTAATTTTAGAGGCACTTATAAGCCGGAAACTATTGTATTAGAGTACATATAGGGAGACATGGCATATGAGGAGGAACACACAACTTGAAGGTGTTTTTTGGTTATTTAGCCTCCCTTTAACTGTCCCTTGCCATGCTAATCCCTATGGTCATTCCCACCCTTTTCCTGCCCTTCCCGCCCAAAACACCTCATCATGGGAACTCTTTCAGTGCACTTTATTCAAGCCTTAGCATCAAACTTTACACTCAAAGTGCCTGCCAGTGTTTTTTCAAAGCAGTCTTCTGAGAGTTAATAGAAAACAAAAATTACAATTGAATAGGTCCACAAAACACAAGTGCTCTTAGGATGCTCCTACCTATAGTCCCCTTTGCCTAAATAACTTATTCAGACTCAGTATGAAATCAATCTTGTTTCTGTATAAATATCTGAGGCATTGAATTTTAACATAAAATGGAATCTCCAGAATGGACATCAACAAGGAAAAACGGAGTAATTCCGGAGTACAGAAGATATTTTCACCACACTAGACCAAAGAATATCTTAGTATAACAAATTCGTGTGTGTGAGATCATATCAATTTAAATAACATTGATCATAGAGTTCACATAAAAGTAGCAAACATGTAGACATTTGGACATATTTAACATCACATAAACATTTTCAAAAAAACATAAATCATTTTTTCTGCGTAAAGCAGCATTTCTAAGCTGCAGTTGGAAAAAAAAAGTCGACACCACAGTGTTTCAGCCGTTTCTAGGTGGAGTTAGTGTGCCACGTATGATGTACGGCCTTCGTCAGGACGGGGTCTGTACTTTATGATGTCAGAGCTGTAAGTGACAAGGGAGACTATAGTCAGGGGAGTTTTTGAGCATTAGTAATTTAATTTGAAATAAATCATGCAATGTGTGGAATGTCACACTGCTTACCTGTGGGTGTATTAATTCCACAGGTCTAGTAACTTAGAAGACACGAGCCACAATGGCTAGTTTCTACGTAATCCTGTTATAAAAAACAGAAGAAACGGGAATTCCTATTAGATGGAGGAGTAAACTTGTCGAGCGGTTCACGCTACTTTTCACTCGGTGCAATATATGCAATTGTTTACAATTGTTGGGCTCTTACCTCTCAGCCGGAGGTGAGACTCTAATGTTGAGTGTATCTGGTGACTGGATTTTCAAATGATTCAGCAGGGGACGCCTGTATCGGGTAAAGGCGTCTAATTATTGAATTGATCAATCACGGCACGTCAACAGCTCTAAAAGGTTTGTAGAGGGGCAGCGTTACCTGTCACTGTGCAGGGCCTGTTTGCTGACTGTTGCTGGGGCGTGCTGAACGCTGAGTCACTGTATCGTGCAGGGAGACCTGGCTATGGCGTTGATAACGCTGTTGCTAGGTCTCCGTGGTAATTTATATGGCGGCCATCTTAGGTGGGGCTCGATGTCAAACCGTGTTACAAATAGCTAAAAAATCACACGTATGATGCTCGGAATGATTGGGTAATTAATTGTAGTGGATCCCGTGTGTGACAGGGTAACACGGTTTGACATCGATGGGGCTGTTTTCTTTCTTTCTTGAGCTGGGTTTTGTTCCTTGTGCGATTGTGTCAGACCCTTTTAAATCAGGGCCATCTTAAAGTATTTTGGGGCCGGGGACACAGACACCAGTGCTCTCCACGCAGCTCGGTTTACACCATAAGATGAAATCAACGCCTTTCGCCAATTTCTGTCCCTTCCTTGGACTTGGAGCCTGGCCATAGGAGCAAGCACATCTTTTTGTGACTGCAGGAAGTTGGATGTTTATGCTTAAATGTACAAGTGTGCACAGGGTCTGCACATCCATATTAAGAGATATGTTCCACAGAAGAGTCCTCGGCAATAAAGGAAAGCACTGGGAGCCTCTGCGGAAATACCCTGTAACAAAAGCAGACATAAATAAACCCAGGAACATCTGCGATATTCCAAGCACCTGCCCAACTGCAGATTCGCACCAGTTATACATATTATGCATTCTACCCAGATCCCTGGAGGTGTCAAATCACGAGTACATGCAAGTGACCATCACACAGACCCCTCTAGGTTGTGTGCAAGTCTGAAAGAAGTAAAGCCATAGGTAGGACACTCTGCAGCACTCTCGTGTTGGACCATGACAGGTGTGAATACTTTGCCAGTTCTGGTTTTTAGGTTCACTTCATAATGCGTTCTGGTACAAGTTGTCCTGAATGCCTAATACACACGTACAAAATGGCACGCAATACAAATGCCAGGATCCATAGAACAAGATTTGGAACCTCTATTTTGCCATATTTTTGAGAACCAGAAGTGTGCATCAGGGAATGATGTTGGGTGAGAAAAGTGGACTGTGTTTTTTCTACATTTCTACCGTTAGAAGGCTTATGACCTTTCATTGCGTGCATTTTACTGTTCTCCACCGCAAGAGAAAACACGCATGTGCTTGAATTCTGCCAGGGCCAACTCTTTCTTTTACATTTACACAGCTGATAAAATGAATTCCGTTTAGTTGGGTAATGTTAACATGTGTTACTTAAAATGTTGGGAAGCTACTGGTACTCGCTGTAGCGCAGTGGAGTGTACTCATTTGCATTTGGCAATTCTCTTTGATAAGAATGAATGTTGAGTCATTAACACTGCAATAGGGGCATCTGATCTCGAAGCCTCCTTGCACACCAGTTAGCAATCTAATCTTCCAAAACAAAACATGGATACACATAGGAAACGCCTTTTTTATAGGACTTCATTACATCACACACAACCAGCTACATGAACGTTTTAAACAAGGACTACAAGCACGTATCTTTATCACACATTTTCTTTTGTTGTGTTTCTTGACAGGAGTCAAAACACTCCGAGGAGATTATCTTTTGGGCTCACACATTCCTTTATGTTCTAGGACAATGCAATTTGACATGTGGCTGGATTGTGTATTTTATCTAGTTAAAAGTATTCAATGACCCAGAGTAATGTCATCTTTCACCTGATCTGCTGGAGCATGCAAATGAAAACTTATATATATATATATAGTCCTTTAGTTGTGGAGGCCACTCCCTGCGCCTACATGCATAATGTGCTGGCCCGCAGAGCCAGAAAAATCCTGTCTACATCACTGAATTATAGCACAATTTCCTTCCATGTTCCACGATGGGGACTGGCGATAATTCATAGACAGAGCCGATATAGAATGACGTCAAGGGACACAGTGCACTTAGTACCACCGCAAAGGGCTGTATGCCATTTACTGTCATGGTCAAGAAATCAAAAACGCATTCCCACACACAGGGACTCACGATCTAGAGATGGGAACTAATGATCAGCCATTGTTACAGTCATTCCAACTAAAAGCAACAGAGTGCAGTGTTTCTGCCTTTAAGGTCATTTAGTGAAGGTTTGCAACCCATTACCGATTGATGCACCAGAGCTAGACAAAAGTACATTGTTTGTTTGTTTGTTTATTTTGTATGGTGCACCAAACCCGAAGGTAACTGGGCACAAGCAGTACAAGGAGGCTTTAGGCTTAGGATACATAAAGTTGTAGTCATAATATTACAGGTCATTATGTAAAGTATTATGGGTCTCCTCCTACCACCAGGGCAAAAGATCACTGCACTTTCCTTATACCAAAGCTCAGAGTGAGAAAAATGAAAAAATACCAAAATTATATTCATCATAATCACAATTTTTATAAAAAAGTTTTCTCCAATATATGACAATTCTCTAAAACTCTATATTTCCACGATAAATGCAATCCTTCATACAACATCCGGACAAAATATATACAAAAAAACATCAAAGAATGTTTAAAAACATCCAATTCTCAAAGTCCATCACCACACCCAGTGACATGAGTGTAAACACGTTTTATATTTATATATACAAGGAAACTGAAAAATACATATGGAGAACTGTATATTCTATTAAAAAATAGCAGACATGGCTGCCCTATTCAGTGTCACTGATGTTTTGTTGCCCGTAGTCACTTTAGAACTACATGTTTCTGTTCTTTCTAAAGTCAAACATTCTTCAGGGGCATTTTCATAGATAATACTGAACCATAAAACAGTGTTTCCCCAATATGTTTTCTTTTTTAACTGTGACTGGCTGTTACAACCCTCCGTAAACAAAAAAATCAAATATAATTGTATATAAAAGATGGAGTGATCCAATGCCCTATTCATAAGTCTTGCAATTACTGCCCTATGGCACATAAATGTATCACTTATTACCTGATCATGTCTGGCGCCCAAAATGCACATTGGCTGTGTATGAATCTTAATGTGCACTTCTACACCGGGAAATAATTGAATGAGTGCTAGGATCAGTGGCAACACACACGGTGACACACAACGCACAGAGTACCCATGCTACACTGACTAGCGGGACAAAGCTGCAAGTGGTAAAAGTCCTTGTTACATGGAAATCCCAATCTGAAGTTAGTCCTGCACAAAACGTCTCCTCAGAATATGCATGTCCGCAGTTGTCACCAACCAAATCCACTGTTCCCTAAATTGCTACAAAAACATAAAAAAGTGTGATGCAAATCTGTAAGGATAATTGTATGACACACAGTAATAACATGATTCTTGCTACCTAATCAGTGCTGTGAAGATATGCCTTAACCTTCTATTCGGCCCTCCCACGCCTCTCGATATCAGTAGCCCCGGGGCGCTGCAGCGTACACAGCCTACGCCGGGGGTACCAATAGCTTCATACGGCTCCTCTTTTGGGCGACACTGGGTAGCAATGACCTTGAAAGAGCGTTAAGGCCCAAGCAAACACATCCAAATACAGCCCATTTGTACCACTGGCGCCACGCTCAGGAAGTCCTATGATTACAGGAGTTTAATTGGAGCTATTCTGCTCTATTTTTTTAAGTCCTCATTATTTGTAAATGCTGTCTGCTTTTACCCCACTGCATTATGCCATGTGGTTATTACGGCATGCGGCATGCGGTATTCCATTTAAATAATGCATGCAGTAAGTACTGCCATATTATGAAGTGAAATACCTCATAATGTGATTCTCATTTTGACCTTCCATGAAGAAGTGCTGGTAAGAAATTAGAAAAGTCAGCTGAAGTTTAACACATATTTTATTCATGCAGTAAAGGAGTACAGTGTTGACTTTCCCTTACTTTCAATTTAGTATAAAAACGTTGTACATGGTTGACAACCAAAAGGTGGCAAAAAAGCAGGCCTCACTTATTGCTATTTTGCGTTACTTCTGAACAAGACAATGGAGCTTGTTTTGGAAGAGCCGTAACAGAGACAGAATTATACACATTCTCTTTGCGTCACGGCTCAGTTTGTATGGTGGAGAGGAGGGGTGGACTCCATAGGTCTCCACAGGCCTTCATTGCGCTGCCTCCCATGCGTGCCGGCAGGCAGCGTTTACTCTGTTTGCAGGGCAAAGGGCAAAAGGGAGGCTTGTACGCCGCCTTTGCCCTCCCCTTTTGCACTCTGCTGTGCAAATGGTGACAATTTGGTGACAGGGACCTGGCTACACCTCAGTGGAAACAAACTAGGTACTCGGTGCCAAATTGCAAAGAGCTAGAAAATTAGCTCCAATAAAATTGGAGCCTGGGTGAACTACATACGGGGGCTAAAGGAAGACATTCCGAGTGCTCAGCGAGAACGACTTTCCTCAAAGTCAGCCGCCCCTAATATGGTGATAGGGAGAATAATCATTATATAGACCGAGCACGAGAAATCATATCTTGAGAGCAAAGTGTTTCTGCACAGTCTTGTTATCAGGAAGCTGAACCCAACTCAGCACGAGATTGTGGCGGGACACACCCATGAAACTACATCCAACTAAAAGCCATTTTCTCTACCAATGAGCGGGCTCCTGGGGGCAGAGGCGTTGCTGGGTGTGGGTGGGGTGTGGGGACGTCACGTGATCGCGGGAGCGCGATCTCACGAGATCTCGCTACGAGATCTCACGAGCCTGCGCTCCGCGAGAGAACTTTGGGAGAACGTTGCCGCCACAGTTGGCGGAGCGCCAGACTAAGAGGTCTGCAGACAGCGTTGTTCCTGATAAGGAGCCACCATAAATGAGGCCCAGAGAAGCCTACACAGTCCACCTTCCAGGACATAAGTCCAATGCCACAGGAGGCCACATGGGGGCCCTGGAAGCTTACAGCGTGCCATCCATGTGCACACCCTGCCTCCAGTGAAGTAACTGGGTGGCACAGACTGGAACTGTGAGTAACTCCCCTGCCCTGCTCAAGGACAAGTTATGCCCACCAGTTTCTCTTGTTAATAATGACAGTTGGAACCCATCTAAGCGTCCTGTCGTCCTTAGAGGCCAACACAGGGGGCCCGAGGGGGCTATAGCCCCAGGTCTTTGGGATGTAGTCCCGGATAGAAGCTAAGGTGCAACCAAAATGCTAACTAGCACCCAGTTCCGACATTAGCGCAGCCCTGCATCATTTCCAGACCTAGCAACACCCCTGCCTGGGGGAATTGTTTTAAAGCAATTATAAAATTAGAAACATATCGGCAACTTTGTCATGTGCATAATAACGAGAATAATGGATTGCATGAATGTATTTTTCAGCATTTTAATCCATGTTTTCATATATGTTGTAAATTGATTGATTAATGGGACTAATTACATTGTATTACATAGTGAATGGGCAATTATAGGAACGCACCTGGTAATGCATCCTTAGAATATTAAAATCCTGAATTTTCCAACGGAACTATTGAAGGTCGAGCAGTTTGCTGTTGGCCATTTTAGCCGGTGGCCTCCACACGTGTGCTAATGACCACGCACTCCCAGGCACCTGCTTTATGTGGCAGACACTACGTCAGCGGAGCTCTGACAATACTGCGGCATTTGCTTTGTTCCATGTCCACTGGGCCCAGGGTGGCTGGAAGCGTCGTTTAGAACATGAAAACTGCCGCTGACGCTACCTCAGACCTGGAGCACGATCCCGGCAGCTGTGGGGAATGAAACGCAGCTCCTCGCTTTTCCTCGCACTTTCTGCTCTCTGAATCCGGCCTTCTAGAAGCAATAACTCCTTCCGCAGCAGAAAGGGGAAGCATCTGGAATTCGGTGCATCCTTGCCGGCAAAGCCAACAAAACACGTGCGCGTGTGTACGGTGAACGTGCCGAGAACAGCGACAACACGATGCCCCCACTGGGCCTGCTGTACATGCCTTGTGCTGAATCCCAGATCCATGTGACACGCCTAAAATGACATATTTCCATGGCGTGCGTTTCAGACCTCTGAGAGTTTGTGTCCTTGATTCTCTTAGATCCCTTAAATGTCAGAGTCCTGCCCCATAAGACAAAGGCACATTTCAGGGAAAAAAGACATTATTTTGATCTAACTTGAATAACCACATACACTATAAAAAGAATGTTCTGGAGTAAAATGCATGCTTTTTTTTTATAGCTAATGTGCATACCCACAATGCAATGCCCAGTGTATTTAAACTAGAGCTGAACTCCCAGGGTTGGCTACTCGGTGGCGCTGTGACACGTGTGGTTTGCTAGCTAAAAAGGCCTACTATAATCTCACATTTCAAGTAGAAGGGTTTTTAAATGCATTTTTAAACCCATCATACCATTCAAGTTGCTTCTTTCAGTTTTATATGAAGGTGGACACGGTATGTGGCTGGCAGAAGTTTTCAGTAAATGTTTTGGGGCCACACCTTAAATCGTTAAAGAAGCCGGAAGCTTATGATCACATTAATGTAGGCCTCTCACTGAATACATCTTCTCAGAGGCGCGTGCATAAATCAGGTTCGCATGACCTTCGTATTCTGTCCCCTGCCCTCAAACAGAAAATTACAGAGCAGGATTAAAAAAAGATTGAGGATTAAGAGATGGTTACGCGCAGTGAAGGCGTTCTTCAAGAAGCTTCAAGAAATGAAGCCACAATTAAAGGATGCAGTTGCAAGTCCCCAGAGGCAAGATGGCCACAAGGCTCTTGTTTCTCATCACACATCCTGAGGAAATGGATCACGCGTCAAGCATTTCATTTGCTCCGGTATAATGGCCGGCGGAGCCCTGAAGATTGCTTACTTGAGATCAGCGTTATCGATCGCTGCCCCCGTCTCCCTGAGGCGGGATGCACGGGAACCGCACTACTAGAATGAGCAAGCACGCGGAAAGCTCCAGCGGCAAGAGTCTAATCCCAAGAAGAGCATGATAGATGCACCTTTCACACTTGCTGCTGCTGCAGGGGACGTCGAGGATGATAGTGACCAACCCCTGGCAGCAGTTCAGCTATCAAATGCAGGCAGCGGAGGCAGGGGTGTATCTAGCATCGCAAGAGTAGGGCGGGTGGAGCACGACAAAAAGTCCTGCTACTTTCCCCCCCCAAATGCACCCTGAAAAATGAATACTAAACTGACACACAATTGATCGAGCCCCCCAGATGATGACTTGACACCGCACCCTCTCCCTGCAACATTCGGACAAGTATGGGATATGGAGCTGTGTGCCCCTGCTCTGCATCTGGCTCGGCCCTTTATAAGTCCAGCAGTGCAGTCAACGGCCTGGAGCAGAACACAGCGCACGCTCTTGCTATTTCCCCTATTGTGCATGGGGGGGCAGAGCAGGAGCATACGGCCACACTGCTGTCCGTATCCTGTTCCACACCGCTGTTCTACAGACAGCAAGGTTGAGCAGGAGCGTATAGCAGCACTGCTGTCCCAGACAGGATGCCCAGAAAAAAAACTCAAGCCACAGTAAGAAATAGCTAGACTGGCTGCCTCAAAATGCCAGACTAGCCAAGTAATAACACAACATACTTGGTTAATCACGGATGCCCAGAAAAAATGTTAAGCCACAAGAAAGGGCTGAACAAGCTGGCCCAAATTTCCAGTTGAGCCAAGTAATAACACATACCATACTTGGATTTAAACCAAGTATGATAGGCGTTATTACTTGGCTAGAGCGGCATTTGGGGCAGCCAGTCTAGCCCTTTCCTACCGTGGCATGATGTTCTGTTCCGGGCATCTAGATCACTGGCTGTGGAAGTGTTTCCATCTCCTCTTCTGCTGAGGCCAACTTTGGAGACCCGTTATCATGCATCTTACAAACTTTGCTAGTGCTGCTCACTTCAGAATGGGAACAGAGCCTCATTAATGGACCACCAGACTCTGGATTGGAGGTGGTGGGCATGCCAGCGCAGGGGGAACCAGGAGATCCTACAGCAGAGTGCTGCAAAGACAACTCATCATGTTAGGTGACTGTTGCTGGGATGTTATATGTTTAGACATTCCTCTAGATCATATGGTTTTTTGTCCCATTTCTGCTGCAAAATGTGTTGTAAAATGTGTTGTTTCGACTTGGGGATGGGTATGGGGCCCTCGCGTCACTAAGTTTGAGAATTTTGGCCCCTGTATCAAAAACTAGTAATCAATAATATATGAAGAGTAAGTGAACGTTATCTTAAGGTGAAAAATACAAATTTAGGTCAATTGACCTTTCCCTTTAGAACATTGGTCTTCAAATGTCCAGAGGGGGCCCCAGACGCTTTCTAAAGGGATTAAGATGATGAGATTTTCTACTGCTTATATTTTCTATTAAAATCAGTCACCCTGAACCTGCCCCCCCTTAGACATCCCTTGGGCTCACCTGGGAGGCCAACCCCTAGGTGGGGGTGGGCAGAAACAATATTTTGAATCAAGCTGCCCCCTCCTCTGCCCCGCCTGGTATGCCACTAAGCAGAGGTGATTGCAAATCTATATCTCGCGATGTGCTGCCTGCTCCACCTGACTAATTTAGAGGACTTGTGTCACAAGGCAAACCCAATGAATATTAAACTATGAACAAACAAATTGTGCTGGCTGTGTGTGCCCAATACAGAATAATGCACCCCCACATCATGAGAATCGCCAAAGCCAGAAAGGAATTGTGTACTGTAAAAAGCATGAGGACGCAAGCTGAGTGATTTTTATACGGAAGGCATATCACAGGTTTCTTTCAATAGCCTTGAAATGTACTTGGTGTGAGAGAGGGGGAGGTACACTATTGCAGATAAAACAATAATGGGTATTTCAGGCCTTCACATTTGCATTCACTGCTACCCATGGGCGAGTGATAATTGACTCTTGGCGAGTAAGAAACAGAGGGCTGTGTGCGGGTGGGGCGCGCTGACTTTTTATGGCTGGCTAGTAAGTTGCAACTTGTTATTTTCACCCCTCAGCGTTTCATCAAGAAGTGCCTTGCCTACAGTGGGCAAATGATGCTGTGTTTGGAAGGGCTGGCTTCTGCAGCTGTCTGTTAGCTAAGGCTCCTGGGCACTTCTTCTGAAAGGGAAGGAGAGGGCAAACAGCGCTGCAGCCTTCTCACATGTTTTTTACTTTTAAATGTTCGCTGGCACGGATATGATAACATTGTGTTTTTATACAGTGATTCGTTCCAGACTCCCCATCTTCTAAGCGCTGTAATAACGAGTGTTATTACCCCATCTGGAATGTATCCAACTAGGAAGGTTGAACGCCATTCGTCCTCGCTTATTATACTATGCTAAGACAGCTCCAATGTCACAACTGGAGGATGACACAATGAGGCAATTCTGAGGTCAGAGATGGAAGCTAATACATGGGATATACTATCCCAACCGTGCGTTATAGCATTATTGCAAGCCACCAATGAGTTCCGTTAGGGAGCTTTTAAAAGGCTTACTGGGGAATTCAGGGGTGTTGCTAGGTCTGGAAAAGATCAGGGGCTAAGCTAATGTCGGGACGTGCGGGATTCGGGGCTAGCTATAGCCTTTTGGTTGTAGTCCCTGAGCTTCTATCAGGGGCTACAACCAAAAGACCCGGGGCGATAGCCCCCTTAGCTCCCGCTAGCAACGCCTCTGCTGGGGATGATGGCCTGCATTTCCCTTTGTTGCCCAAGGATGGCACTGTTATTTAGTGCACTTAAATAAATACTGAGGATTTACTTGCTGTTGGTTTCTCATTGTCAGAAAGCAGCTTGGAATGTCTTCGTAATGTCACAGAAATCAAAGCCATTTCCACTATCCTTTTGACACATTCTGTGGTACCCGGGACCTCATACTAGATGGTTGTCAGGCCTCCACCTTGAAATCCACGGTGGCACTTTTTCCCCCACGGTCCACAATTTCCATAGTTCTCGTCCTTTTTAGTCTTATTTTCTCTGAGTGGCTCTTTTTCTAGCACTGTGCCCATTTGTCATTCCCCCTTTTTTTTTTGACTGCATGAAATCTGCCTCATTTTGCTATTTTCCGTTTCCTTCTTGGTATGCCTGTTTTTTTTTAATCTTTTGCCTCATATTTACATCTCCTTTCCCCAACAATTGTATTTTTTCTGCAGTTGGAATTCTTTTTTATGCCATTCAATTTCTTGCCTTTTTTCAGTTTTTTTTTTATATTGTAGGTTTAGTCTTGTTCCACCATTACCTTTTTTAATGTTTTGCTCTTTCTTCCATTATGCCATTTATTGTTTTCTATCAAGCCTCAAAGTTATCATGCTTAAAAGATAGCTGAACTTCAAGCTCGCTTGCAATCAGTTGTTTTACGTCGAGTTTGTGGTATTCCATTCTTTAAATCAAATTCGGGTCATCCCCCTACTACCAAACACCTGCTGTCATTCTCTAGTCAGGTTACTTGATTTAAATTTGTGTACATTTCATTCTCCTTCTGTTATTTTTTTGCTCTTCTCTTCAGACTTTTTTACAACCGCGTTCTTTCCACTCTTTGCAGTTTTTTCTCAATTTAATATTTTATTTACCGTTTCTCTTTACGTATCTTCTATTCTTTTCCTGCTTTTAATTGCTTCTTTCTGCAGTTGCCTTTTCATCAATTTCCTTTTCGCCCATTTTCTGTACTTGTTTCTAACTCTACTCTTGTTGCAGTATTGTCTCTTTTCTTTCAACTCTCTCACTACTCTCTTGCCTTTCAGCCTTTTTTCACACTAAGGGCCTGATTTACAAAAATGTTTTATCATGGGAAGGTCTTAAATCTTTACCGTTACATAACTAGAACTAATTTGCAAACTATAGAGATCAGTAGCCGAGCACTACCTCTGACAACCATTCATTAAAGGGAAAGCAATGGTGATGGCTTCCTCTGTGATGAAACTGCCTAGGCGCACTGAGCCGTCACTAGTATGCTGTATTCTTTACTTTTGGTATTTGTGGAGTGCAACGTTCACCACCGAGGTGATCTCTTGACACTGGGAGATTCACAGTGGCTGGGGTAAGGGAGTGGAGAAGTAATGGGAAGAGCAGAGATGTTCATAATCCTTTGGGAAATGTTGTTCCAAAGTATGGATGCCAAAGTAGTGAAGGTTCATCCGCCCGTTCTAGATTTGTTCACGGTGGGGGGTAAGAAAGGAGCTTGATGATGAATGGAGGTTTCTGTGGGAAATGCATTGATTACAGGAAAAGCTTGTTGAAAGCACAGTGAGTGATGTTTATGGATTTAAAAACAATACAATGAGTGTGTGGCTGGGAGGCCAGCAGAGGAGGAATACGGTGAGGGTGATGTGGTAGTCTCTCGAGGTAAAACTGGGAGGCAGGTGGTAGCATTATGTACCCTTTGGAGTTGAGAATCAGCGCTGTAGGAAGAACGCCTTGAAACACTTGTGTATAGGCATGTTATAAATGCCATATCATATCATATCATATCATAACAATATATGCACTGTTTCCCAACCTAGAGGAGATTAAGGCATTCATCACAGTTCGAACATCAGGAACGGGGGGGATATCTGAGGGTACTGAGGTGGCAGAAGCAAGCACTCACAAGAGCATTGTTTGGGGTGGATACAGAGAGTTCTTCATCTATGCAAAACCCTTGTTTTTTAGTAGCAATTGAAGATTGTTGGAGGCAAGGACTGAGGGTGAAGGCAAGATGGAGGAAGGCCTGTGGTGTGGGCAGTGATCCGTAATCTCAGTTTTTCTCCATGCTGTTTTAGTCTGCTGTTGTGCTTGGATCTATCTTGGATTGGCTTGGTCTTGCTCCCATATTTCTAGTTGCGCCTTCTCAGTATCTTGAATGGGCAATTCCTCTTGTGTCTATCCTCTCTACTATGATATGCCTCAAGGGTCATTGTTGATGCCCTTTGCATTTTTCCCTCTACAAAATACCTCTATGCTCTATGCTCTATTATCTCTTCCTACGGGTTTTCACACCACCTATTCTTGAAGGACTCTTGGATCTTTCTGTCCTTTGCCTCCCTTGCTGACTCTATTCATTCTACCCCCTCGGCAGGTCTACTTGCAATGCAGTCTTGGGTGTCAGATCACTGCCTGAACCTTAATCCCTCTAAGACTGAGGTTCTCTTCTTTCTTGCCTCAATCATTCCCTCTCCCCTATCCCTGCATCTATTTCCTTTCCATACAATATTATGATATCCCCTCCTGCTTGTCAACTGGGCATGATCCTGGACTCTTACCCTTTCCTTTTCCTCTCACATTTCTACTATTGCACATTCGTGTCATTTTAATCTCTTTAACATCTGCGAGGCCCATCAGTTTCTCACACTTCATGCCACAAAGACTCTTGTCTCGTCTCCTGTTTTTCCTCGATTGTTCTACTGCTCTAGTCTCCTTCTCGGTCTTCTAGTCTATCAGTAAGCTCCTCTCTGCACAATCTATAACTTGTTTATTCGCCTCCTTTCCCCCTCATGACTCTATTTTTCCCGTCTCATGGATCAACTCCTCTCATGTTGATTAATGTATTTTTTATTTACACTCTCTGTACTTCTCATTTTAATCGTGAAGCGATTGTCATAAAGTGCTATATAATAACATAAAATACAAATACAAATTCAGTAGTTGTCAGTCAAGAATCATTGGAGGTTGTCAGTGATAGCAGAAGGTTTGTTTTGAGTATCACAAGTATCTGAGTGTCATCAGCATAACAATGAAATGTGAAGCTTAAAGTGTGGATGAGTTTGGCAACAGGGTGTAGGAACATGTATAAGATGGTGAGGGAGGAAAGACCCCTGGGGCAAACCACAACTGAGGGGTTGTGGGCAGGATTATTAGGGCAGAAGGGTGATGATTTGAAATGTTGGTGAGAAAGAATGTCAACCAGAAAATGGTAGAAGCAAGTATTCCGATGTATGAGAGGCAGGCTAGAAGAATTTGGTGGTTGACTGGGTCAAAGGCTACCGATAGTTTGAAGCGGATAAGGGCACCTGTTCTGCTTTCATCAGTAAGCATGCAAAAGTCATCCAGGAATAGTGTAATGACAGATTGTGTGCCGCAGAGAGGGGGAAGACAGATTGGTTGTCATCCAGAATGTTGTGATCTGCCAAGTCGGAACAGAGTTCATGGGCTGTGATTGAATTAAGTATTTTGGATGGAAAAGGCTGTTTAGAGATGGGTCGGTAGTTCTTACTGAATGACTGAAGGAGGATTTGTTTAGGAGGGGTGTGATGGTGGATTTTCTTTTTGAAGTCTCAAGGTATAATTTCTGATGAGAGTAAGGAGCTGGGAGAGGTGAATGAAGAAGTGAGTGAAGAATTATTGTAAACTCTCGTAATCTTAGGAATGTGTCGGCAACCAAATTCATGGAATCTGTAAAACCTAATCTTCTACACCCTGACTCCTTTACAGATGTCAGCTAACTGGTAAGCCACTTGACACAAGTCAACAATGAAGCATAGAGAGCCCCCGAAAAAATGAAACTGGTAAAACATGAAACTAAAAAGAATGCCTGGTTTAATGAAACTGTGTTCAAATCTAGGTCAGTGAAAAGGACATATGAAAGAGAGTGGCTTAAATGCTGGACCCTCGAAACACTTGCCAACTACAAAACTGCAGTGAATAATTACAAGTAAGTGATTATTGCAGAACAATCTACATATTTTAACAACAGAATTAACAATGTTAAATCAAGATCCAGTGAACTTTTAAAATCTTAAAAGAAGTAGAAGGGAAAAGTACTGCAACTGTTGACATCAAACATAACTCCTCGTAGTATCCATCTATCCAAGAGAAGTTTGCTAATAAGATCACGGCCATAATATTAACATCCAGAGGTAACAAACTACCATGCCGCTGATTGATTCTACCCTTAATAGTCTCCCTGTCAATACAAAGACTGAGAACTTTGAGTTCAAACAATGTTCCGAGATTGAGATCCTCTGTATGGTCGCTGGACTCAAACCAACACCATGCAAAGGGGACATATGTCCGGCAAGTATCATTAAGGAATTTATTACCCTTTTGAGTCCGTGGATTACTAGTATGATCAATCTATCCTTCCTAGATGGTGTAGTACCACCCTCCCTCAAGGAGGTTTGGGTAACTCACCTCCTCAAGAAAAGCTTGCTTGATCCATTGTTAGCATAGAATTATCGCCCCATTACAAATGTCCCCTTTTTACTGAAGATTTTGAATAAGGTGGCATATCTTCAGTTGCAGGAATGCTTGGAAAACAAAAATATCCTGGGTACATACCAGTCTGGCTTCCGAGCACGACATGGAACTGAGACAGCTATGCTAGATCTTAATTATACCCTTGCCAGTATCGTGGACGAAGGCCACCCAGCCCTGCTGATGCTCCTGGACTTGTCGGCAGCCTTTGACCTGGTCGACCATTCTATACTAGACGACAGGTTGATGAGCTTGGCCGGCTGCACCCAGAGGGCAGCAGAGTGGGTGGCATCTTTTCTTGATCCATGAGTATCAGGAGTAGCCATGGAGGGGGCTCAATCCCCTCCCGATACTCTTAATGCCGGAAGTACCTCAGGGCTCTTGTATCTCACCAGCACTGTACCATAATTATATCAGACCACTATTGGACTTGCTTGATCGTCTGGGTGTCCATTATACAAATTATGCTGACGACACCCAGGTGGTCTTTGAACGTTCTGGGGATTACAAATTGGACTCTGAGACACTTAACGAAGTCTACTAGGCAATCCAGTCTTGGATGATCATAAATGTACTTGCTCTTAATGATGGCAAGACTGAACCTCTTATTGTAGAAACCAATCACAGGTTAAACAAACTTGATGCCGCATACAAGAATTTGCCATCCCCGCTCCGCGCCTCCACATGGCTGGAGGTTTCCATCGTCCCCCGCTGGGGACGCAGGTACTTTTAAAAAAATGTTTTTTTTACTTTTTTCTTCCCCTCCTGGCCCCAACCCCACTTACCTTCTGCTCCTTTTTTTCAGGAGCGGACGCGCTGGGAACACTTCTGTTCCTAGTGCGTCCACTCCCGATGGCTGCCATGGAAAGGGAAAACAGACTCCGTTTTCCCTTTCCCGGCGGCCATTTAATTGGTCATTTTTTTTTTTTTGGGCCCAAAACGGCACAGCTTTTCGGGACAGAAAAAAATGCTCTTAGTGCCCCGGTCATGCAGATATTGTGGGCCCGGGTACTAATAGCAATATGACCCGAGCAGCAGGGACATTAGCGACTCAGGTAATGCCCTGGGGCCTTCGTTATAACTATGAGTCCCGGGGCATTACCTGAGTCGGTAATGCCCCGCCGCTCGGGTCATATTGCTTAATTAGGACCTCCTGTGGTTACGCGATTAAACTACTTAAGCAAATTAGACCCTATATCTCTGTTGAGAATAGACCCACCTTGGCATCAGCACTTATTAATTCAAGATTTGATTACTGCAATAGTCTCTTGAGAGGGACCTCGAAAGTCCAATATTCATTCGTTGCAGATGGTGCAAAATAGTGCAATTCGCACAGTCTTTGGCCTGCAAAAGCATGATCATGTTTCTGAGGCCAGAAAAAAGTCACACTGGTTGCCTGTAGTAGGCATGATCCCTCACAAGATTCTGACACTGGCTCACAAATGCTGGTCATCTACTGCACCCTCCTATCTCATGAAACAATTGACTCCTGATAAACCTGCACGTGCCTTGTGACACGGGGATTTGCATAAATTCAAATAGCCACGCATCAAATTGTCTAAATTTAGTGGATGCATTTTTTCAGTGCAGACATCTAAGGAATGGAATGCCCTCCCAAACAAAATACGATCTATTTCCTCCCTGCTCTGCTTTAAGAAAGCAGTTAAAACACATTTTTTTGGCTAGTCCAATTGGCTTTGCATCACCCTCTTAGGCCTGTATCTCTCTATCTGTTTTCTGCATGTCATTTGTGTGCACCATGAGGCCTATGGGCATTTGGCACGTTAGAAGAAGTGAATAAATAAAAAAATAGTTATTTGATTAAGGCGGGAGAGGCAAGAGTGCAGCAGAGAAGAACAAGTTACTCTCTTACTTGGGATGGTCCGACGACGTATTCCATATCTATGACAGTAATCACCACAGCTGTGCTGCTTCAGAAAATCTTTTGGCGTCTGCGTCCTGTGTCGATGACGTCGATACGCCGCCCTCGAGGACCTCCTCCGACGGCCGATGTCACTGGATGTTATAAGTAGGACGCACGACGCCCGTAGCCACAGTTGTAGTTTTTTCCCAGAAAGTGTGCCACCAGTCTTCTGCCAGTCAGACGCACAAAGCCTTGGGGAAACGTAAGCTGCAATCGCATAAGAAATTCTGTAGCGGGGAAGGTAGGGAGGGAGCGATATTGAATACGTCGTCGGACCATCCCATCGAAAGAACGTTACCAGGTAAGAGAGTAACTTGTTCTTCGAGGGGATTGGGTCCTCCGACATATTCCATATCTATGAGAGACTCCCAAAGCAGTACCAATGCAAGGAGATGGGAAAAAAATTTAGAAAACTGAAATTTAGAATGCCCAATCAAATTGCGGAGTAAAGGACCGCCTTGCCAAAGGCGAGATCCTGCCTCCGAATGGAATCGAGGGAGTAGTGACGTACAAAAGTATGTACCGAAGCCCAGGTGGCTGCATCACAGATGTTACGAATAGGAACACCCCTCTGCAGGGCAGTAGAGGCAGCCATACCCCTGGTAGAATGGGCCGGTAAGCCGACCGGTGGGTCCATACCTGCCAAGCGGTAACGCTCAGAGATAGCGAAAATAATCCAACGAGACAAAGTCTGTTTCGTCACAGCTTGTCCCAAACGCTTTCCAGCGTAACCAATGAAGAGTTGATCGTCCACTCTGACCCGGGACATGCGTGAAATATAAAACCTTAACGCTCTCCTAGGATCAAGCCTATGGAGCCTCTCCTCTTCCGTACCAGGATCTGGAGGAGGATAAAATGCCAGAAGAACAACCTTCTGGCCTAAATGAAATTCCGACACCACCTTCGGAAGAAAGGAAAGACGAACTCTAAGGACAACCCTGTCCTTATGAAACACAGTGAAGTGTGGCTTAACTGAAAGTGCCTGTAACTCACTCACTCTGCGAGTGAAAGTGACCGCAACCAAAAATACAGTTTTAAGAGTTAACAGTCTCAAAGGCCATAAATGCAAAGGCTCAAACGGAGCACCCATCAGAAACTTGAGAATAAGGTTCAAATCCCAACCGGGCACCTGGAAATGTGACGGAGGGAACACATTAGTGAGCCCTTTCAGAAACTGAGAAATTAAAGGAATCTTAAAATAGGAACACTCTTCAGACGAGCGCTTAAATATGGACAGCGCCGCCAGGTAACCTTTAACGGTACCCACTTGCAGGCCCCTGTGGGCCAAAGAAAGCAAAAAAGAACTACAGTAATGTTACATGAAAAAGGATCCACATACTTAACCCTGCACCAGTCGCAGAACTTGCGCCAACGGCAATGGTACAGGGACTTTGTTGCTGGCCGTCTGACCGAGAGCAACACCTCCATCACGTCTTCAGGGAGGTCCCAATCCTTATACCTCAACCTTTCAGAAACCAAGCGTGAAGGTTGAGGGATCTGTCCTCTGGATGCTGAACCTGACCCCCCTCCTGTGAGAGCAGATCGTTTTGGTAGGGAAGACGAAGTGGAGGCAGATGGACAAGTCGAGAAGGTCCGGGCACCATGTCCTACGGGCCCACACCGGAGTATGAGGATCATCCAGGAACCAAACCTCCGTAACCTCCGCAGCACTTGCGGAATGACGGTGACTGGAGGAAACGCGTACAGCAGTGGGAATGACCGCTCCACCACGAACGCGTCCCCTAAGGCTCCTTTCAGAGGAAATTACCGCAAGCAGAACCTGTCGCACTTCCGGTTGAGACTGTAGGCGAAGAGATGCACTTGAGGGGTCCCCCAAAGGGCGAAGATCTCCAGGAGAATCTCCTGAGCCAACTCCCACTGGTGAGAGATCGCGCTCTGCCTGCTCAGAGCATCCTCTGTCTCGTTTTCGTCTCCGGCCAGATGAACTGCCGAGATCGAAACTTCCTGCTGGGTTGCCCAGAACCAGAGCTGCAGCTCAGAAAAGCCTTCAAGGCTAACCTGACGGCCCTCAGCTCCAATAGATTGATATGGAGTCTGGACTCCGACGGAGATCAACGACCGCTGACTGTCAACTCGTTGGCATGAGCTCCACATCCCGTGAGGGATGCGTCCGTCACGATCGTCACCTCCGGCCAGGGTAGCCAAAATGGAGCCCCCTTCATCAGATTGTCTTCGACGGCCCACCACAGAAGGTCCTGGGCGACCGAGGACGGCACCTGAACAGGGTCCGATATCCTGCCGGAGGTCTGAGACCACTGGAGCTTGAGTGCCCATAGCAAAGATCTCATCCGCAACCTGGCCTCTGGCACCAGAAGAATGCAGGATGCCATGAGGCCGAGCAATCTCAAGAACTCGAACGCTGGGAGACTCTGGGCAAGCTGAAACTTGTGCACCATCTGCTGAATGTGATGAACCCTCACCTGGGGAGGAAAACACTGCCCAGGGACGTGTCGAGCACTGCTCCGATGTACTGGAGCCTCTGAGTTGGTGTCAAATGGGACTTCTTTAAGTTGAGGGAGAAGCCCAGATTGTGGAGGGAGTGGCAGGTGACTGCCAGATGATCCAGGACTTGCTCGGGAGAGCGTGCCCTGATCAACCAATCGTCCAGGTAGGGGTAGAGTGATTCCCCCTTTCCTGAGGTGCACTGCCACCACTACCATGAGCTTGGTGAAAACCCTCGGGACGGAGGTCAATCCGAACGGCAGGATCCGAAACTGAAAGTGCGAGCCGCCAACTGCGAACCTCAGGTACTTCTTGTGCTTTGGATGTATCGGCACATGAAAATAAGCGTCCTTGAGGTAGAGAGACACCAACCATTCCTGAAGTTGAAGGGCCTGGGGGAACTTGAGAGAGAGTAACCATCTTGAACTTGTCCTTCCTGAGGAGTTTGTTCAAACCGCGCAAGTCCATGATGGGTCTCAATCCCCTGTCTTTCTTGGAAATCAAAAAATAAGGGGAATACCATCCCCTGTTCCTCTCCGCTACAGGCACCAGTTCTATGGCGCCTTCCTCCAGCAGGGATTGAATTTCCTGCGCAAGGAGTGGATCCGCACTCTTCAAAGAGAGATTCCCCGGTGGATTGTCTTGAGGCCTCTGCCGGAGGGAAGACAGTAGCCGTGGGTTATGATCTCCACAACCCACGCCACTCTGCAAGATGCTACGCCAGTCTTCCCCCAACCGGTGAACCATGGGACATGGCCTCATGACTGAGCTGAAGCGGCTGCGGCATTGCCTGAGGGCAAAGAGGCAACAGCCCGAGCGGCCTTGGCACCTCGAGTACCTTGGTTTCCACCTCTGGCACTCCTACGGTGGCCCCTCTGACTGGCAGCTCCTCTTGTGTTACCAGAGGATGAGTAAAACTAAAGGAACCTCCCCTTCATTGCTGTCCCCTAGGACGAAAAGGTGGAGTTTGGCGAACTGCAGCGCCCAATGACTTCGCTGCAGCTTTGGAGGACTGCAACCTCTCAAGGCTCTCGTCAGCCTTGCTGCCAAAAAGATGGACACCATCAAAGGGCATGTTGAGGAGCCAGGCCTGCACATCAGGAGCAAACCCTGAGTTCCGCAACCACGCAAACCTGCGTATTACGGTGCTTGCCGCCATGGACCAGCTGACGCAATCTGCTATGTCCAAACCAGAGTGAACGGCCTCACACATGGCATCCTTGCCATCCTGGACCATAGCAAGAAAACCATCCCGTTCGTCCCCTTCGGGAATATGTTCAGCCGCTAAGGAAACACAGTTCCACAGAGTGTGCGTGAAACGTGACAAGGCACATACAGAGTTGGCAGCCTGAAAAGCCATACCCCTTGAAGAAAACACCTTCTTTTCCCAGCCATCCAAACGCTTGTCGTCCCTATCAGGAGGGATGGTAGGATACGACGCCTGCTTTGCTGGGGCCGTAGCCGCCTGTACCACCAAACTCTCCAGAGTGGGGTGCGTGGTCAAGTAGCAGGGGTCACTACTGGCTGGGCGGTATTTTCGCGGCAAAGACTTGCCCACTGCCGAGAGACTCCCCGGAGCAGTCCAAGCCGCTGCCACCCTTCTTTCCAGAGCCATATGGAATGGCAGTACCGGGTCAGTGGGTGGACCTTGATCGAGGATATCCGTAAGCATTGAATAGGGGAGAAAGACATGTTTTGCCTTGGCCAGAGCCTTTCCAGGGGGTACCCCCATGTCACGGGGTACCTCCGACACCACAGCTTCGAAAGGCGGCGAGGGCGTTGAGCGAAACGGCATCGACGTCGAGTGAATCAACGTCGACGTCGAGCGCGGTGCCGACAACATTGACGGCTTCGACACAGGCCTCGAGGGCGTAGCCCCGAGCGTGTCCTTCGACAGCCTGGGCGCCGATGGCGTCAACGACTTCCTCGGAGGCGGAGCCTCGAGAGAGTCCGTATACGACCTCGGTCTTCTTCGAAGACTTCACAGGTGCACATGGGCTCGAGCGCGTCGAAGACGGGGACCTGGAACAGGCATGACTGGAACGATTCCCCTTGTCCGAGCGGGACCTCTCCCGCGAATCATGCCGACCACCTGATCCCGAAGGCGTACGAGCGGTGTCTCCAGTATGGTCACGACCGACCCCTCTCGGTGGCGCGGACGGACCGGAGCCCTGCGATACAAGAATCGCCAACATTGTCTTCCCCGAAGGAAGCCCACTCCTCTGGAGAGGATCGCTTGGTGGGATAAGAAACCCACCGACAGGCGGAGTCCTCGGAAGAGGACGGGGAAGGTGACTGATGACGGTGCTTCCAGGAGTGCCTCGAAGAGGCAGAGAAGTGGCGGGACCCACACCGGGACCGAGACCCCCTAGACTTATGACTACAATGCTGAGAGTCGTCCCTCAAATCGTCCGTCGAGAGCCCAGTGGACCTCGCTTTCCGGGGCTTGGACACCTTACTGACCGGCAGCTTCTTCTTACGTTCCCGCAAGGCCTTGGACGTAAGCGACTGGCCGTCGACACAATCATCCGTGTCGTGGGCCTCCCCGAGGCACCAGAGGCAGGCGTTGTGCGAGTCTGTCACCGACATCTTAGACCCGCAGTCCCCACACTTCATAAAGCCCGGACGCGGGGCGGAAGCTTCACAAAGAATATACTTCACAATACGATCAGGTTTGAAGAACCGAGAAAGAACAGAACTCCAAAGAGTCGAGGCGTGCCGAGATTTCCGAATCGAACATGTTTGCAGAAAAAACGGAACTGAGGCTACGGGCATTGTGCGTCCTACTTATAACATCCAGTGACGTCGGCCGTCGGAGGAGGTCCTCGAGGGCGGCGTATCGACATCATCGACGCAGGACGCAGAAAGATTTTCCGAAGCAGCACAGCTGTGGTGATTACTGTCATAGATATGGAATACGTCGGAGGATCCAATCCCCTCTAATCTGTGTTTCTGATATTAAAGAGTAGATCGGGAGAGGAAATTGAGGAAAGGGAAGCAATAGAAAGCGGCAGGGATGTCAAATTGTTTGTTGTAGCGAGAGGAGGCTTCTCATAGGAAATGTTGAAGCAAATGGAGTCAACTTTGTCACATGTGAGCATACTGTGAGCGAGGTTGGGAGGGGGTGGAGAGTTAGTAGGGTTGAAGAGTTCAATAAGGAATTTAAAGAATTTTGTGGAGGGGGTTAGGGGCATTGCACATCTATAGGAGAAGTGTTTTTCTTTAATTTCTGTTTAGGGTTTTGCAGACTCTGAAGTGGACCAGGCAGGTGGTTTTGGCCATGGGTGTGTAGGATTAGTGCCATTAGTATCTAAGGGAACAAAGATGATACTTGGATTGTAAGTTTTGTGGTTGAACCATTTTTCTTGGAGCCCTTTTGTGAAGAATCTGGTATTTTTGCAGAAGGTTATTTTGTTCATGGCGGAGGAAGGTTCTTGAAGGCATTCCAAAGAGTAGAGGGATTGGGGTCAGGGATAGCGGGAGGTCAGAATCATATAAAAATAGATGGAGTCAACAATTACTTTTTTCTGAGGTCTGGTATTGAGGGAGAGAGGAGGATTGGGATGAACACAAGGGAAGGAAGAGAAGTTGGCCAGATCAGGGGATGGTAACGGATCCTGTAATGGGTTAAGTAGAGTAGTGGTAGGTTGTGTGGCAAGTTGAAGACATTTACCATCCTTTCATATGAAGGGACTATCCACAGGGGACTGAGCTGGTCTGGCTGCTACGCGTTGTGCCTTCAACCCTGTCCCAGGGTGGAAGGTGCTTAATACACTGGGCTCACCCACACCAAAGAGACTCTGTATTTCCTTAGTACAAAGGGAGCCATCTTTACATACAAAGACAGCAAGGTCCAGGATGTCCCAGGAGAATGAGTCTCTAATAATGGAAAACATTGCAAATATTTCTTAAATCAGGATAATAAAATCTACACTGAACCACCAGAATGGAGATCTAAGTTATTATTGCTAGAAATTCACGGAGCACGCAGAAGGGTTAGAGTGCCATAATAATATCTATCTGGAAAGGACCCTGGACAGAGGGAGGAATACCCTTTACCTTCAAGACAGTTGTGCGGAGAGATCATCGAGGGACTCTAAAGTCATGGTGAGACCCAAGCAGAGACCAGGAGACCCACCACCAGAGTAGTCCTGGGACCCAAACCATGGGACTGTCTCTCTACTGGCCTCATAACTGTACAATGGATCCCCATGGAATCCAGGATTAAACTCAAAAGAAATGTTCATTAACAGTGAGACCTGGGACCCCTTTACCTCTGTGCCTTACTTAAGACATACTAACCTGGATGATCCCCAGATCCAACTGACAAAACAGGCTAGATCCAGCAGATTTAAACTACGAAGCCTTGGAGGTTGTACGTTTGCTGAAACTGCTCCCCACCTCTTGAACAACATGCCAAAACACAAATAATGGGGAAAAATGACCTTGAGTGCAAAAGGAACCTCAAGGGCTGACTACTCAGAAAATCCTTCCAACATTAATCAGTTTGCCAGAGGTTTGGATGCCAACCTCATCCAATCATGTATCCCAACAGGTCTTCTTAACCAGAAATATCTTTAGTACAGACCTAGTCCGTCTACAACAAAATAATTGAAAGCAATTAGATGTTACTAACCATTTTTGTTTTAGTTTTGTGCATTTTTATTCACTATGGGCCAAATGTATGAGCCACCTAAAAGCACGATTTCAATAGAAAACAGAATGTACCATAAGCATGCAGGCACTGCCACAGATTAATATATCAAAGTCTAGATTCAATGTCAATAATGCGTACTATGCAAGAGCACCAAAACAGTTATTAGTGCATGTCCACGTGGTGCAGCATTCAGTAGAGAAAAGTATCCCCAATCTCATCCGACGCAAGAAGTGCCCTGCTGATAGTAGTCACATTACGTATTCCCAATGAAGCTGCTGGCAGAAGGGCAAGGGTAGTATCAAGCAAATGCCCCCCAGACAGAAAAAAGAACATTTAAGATCATCACATTGTGGCTCATAACTCAGAGGCTCTACAGAGGGAAGGTGGATAACAGCAGGCACACCTAGCTATGTATGAGGTAAGCCAAGAGATAGCTAGATCGAGCGATAGCTAGCCAGGCAGCCAAGGAGACCTGTAGGACATACCTAGCACGCATGATCGGTCATCAACACACACATACCCATATACATTTATGGTATAAGATAACATCCGCTGGGGCTTTCGCTGAGCCTCGAAGAAGGCAGCGTCACGACTGACTGCATGATAGTAACCTGGAAACTCTTCCACAGTAAAACGACCCACCGTTGATCACACGCTACTCGTAAAGTACGGCACCATATTGAGGTCTGCTGGATTTCCACACATGTTCCTTACAGTTTGTAGAATGTAGTAACACGTGTCGGTTTACAAGGTGCTCCAGGCAGAAGATACATCTTACCTAGTAAAGAGCTCTACAACTCAACCGACATTCATTCAGAGTCACAATGTGAACACACACTATTGATCTGTGTCTCCGTTTCACTTTAGAATTCAATGGCAAAGCTTAAGTAGGAGCTTGTCACTATCTTAAGTATACCTACTGTACAGTCCCATTTTTATAGACATGCCTTGGTCTGTACAGTCAAACATGTAAAGTCCCATATTCTATAGACATGCCTTGGTCTGTACAGTCAAACATGTACAGTCCCATTTCTATAGACATGCCTTGGTCTGTACAGTCAAACATGTACAGTCCCATTTCTATAGACATGCCTTGGTCTGTACAGTCAAACATTTGAGCAGGATTGCCATATTGCTGGACTCACAGCAGTTCAGCTTCCGCAGGTGGATTCTTAGGGATAGGATGACTTACATTTAAGTGCATAGGTGCAACAGCTGCCATGCTTCATAGTAAAATATTCAACAGGATTACTTGTCTTACCTAAAAAGAAATCAAAAACACAAACGTCAGTAGGCTTTACACCTACATTTATGTATATATATATATATATATATATATGTTCATCGTTAGACTTAAGCAAATGTAAAAGTGCCTATTTACATGATACAAGCGAAGTGTGCGATTCTCTAAAACCTTTTACAGACGCCCCAGACGTTACCCTCTTTTTACTTGTTTGGTTCATAGCAGAATATACCTCATCATGTGGCCTCGTGTGACACCAGTGCACTCTCTCTGAGGAACTCCAATGCACTTGAAAGTGCGACCTATGGATTCTAGATGGCGGGGCTTAGAGATTATTATCATGACCAGTAACTAAGAGGGTGCTCCTGGTCTATGTGGGTTGGCATAGCCGATGGGGCACCAGAGCTAGGGCTAGGGCATAGTAGCCCTTTAATTATAAGTGCAGATGAATGAACGGAGGGCGCCCGCACTGAAGTGAAAGTAAGACTATGAGGCACACCAGTTTACAAGTGCACACTTGCCAACATTCTGTGACCAAAAAGATGTAGGATTTTTCAAGTTTCAAAAATAATACTTTGCATAACAATTACATCACAGGAAAATACAAAACATACATTGTTGCCACCACTGGAGCATTCTAAAATACACAACTCATCACACAGGACAACATGGAAAGATATTCAAATGTTTAAAATGTATAATTCTGAATGGTAAATTAACACCAAATTCAATTACCTAACTTCACAAAAGGTAATCACACTGCATGTGTTCCTGCAGTGCAAGGTGAATACCTGAACAACATGGAGACTGATACCCTCCTCAGACTGATATGCAGATGCTCTGCGATGGTGGTACACTCTGCCACTTGCCTTCACTGGTGGTTCACCTAAGGCCTGTCCCGGCCAGAGTGCTGGGCAGAGTCATGTAGTTGTCAGGTCACTGGATTGGTCTGAGCCCATCACTCAAATGTATCACTTACCCGCCCACTACACAGACACACTAACTAATGTGTTGCCTGCTTTGTCCTGGGCCGGTCTCAAGCAGCCAGCCTTAGCGTCACATAAATTACCTGCCCTGTAAAAAGCAGTAGGATCTGTCACCCAAATCTGTAGGCGCTAGGACTGCTTAAAAAGCAGTAGCCTACTGCCTAAATCAGTAGGGTTGGCAAGTGTGGTCTAGTGTTTGATGACCATCAGGCGTGTAAATACAAATATTGGACGGCGTAAACTGAATAGTAATAGAAAAAAGTTGGGTGTAAGAATTCCTGGCAAAGGGGTGGAGTGTCTTGAAATGCCTGCTATGGTGGAGTTGCAACGTTTGTAAAGTCGGAGCGTTCAGCTGCAAGTGCAGCTGTTTCACCAAAAGTCGTGTCTTTGTGTGTGAGACGGGACAATGAGATACATTACCTAATTGTGTAGTTGCGTGAATGAGGACTACAATTCTTCAAGAAATGTACATATAAGCTGTACGAAAATGTAAGCAAACATTGGGATTTTGATTGCACAAATGTGTCGCTGCTCCACTGGGAGTCGTGACAGCATCTCGCATTATACACATTTTCACACAACTGTTTGCAACCCACCCAATGAATTATTTTATTTTTCCACACCCCAAACAAACAAAAATAAAGAGTTTAATTGGACAGAAGGTATTGGACGTGGTGGTGAAAGGGGGCTGCAGGGGCGCATTAGAAGATGACATTTGCTAAGAAATCGTAAGGAAATACATTTTTTTCAAAATAGGCGGCCAGATAAACTAGGTGAAATGCTATACAGCCTAAGAAAGACAGACCTTCAGAGTAGAAGACACTGGTTATTAAAAAAGGCACAAAAAGGAGCAGCACGTTGAAAAGAAATGAGTGGCGCAAACCGAATGGCGGCAGCAAAGCTAGAGTTGCTTTGTGTTAGGGAGAATTCTCAATCTATGGCTAATTTCCCTTACCTATAGAGTCCCCCAGCAGATTTGCTGGATTTGAAGGGTTTGTTTTCTTCTCCTGCTAAGAGTGTGACTCTTTTTTCCCACTCTTAGGCATATTTGCTATGTGTGTTCTAGGCTATTTTTTGTGTTTAATGTCTATGGGGTTTATCTCACCCTCATAGGAACCATCTTTATACACACGTGTTACACAGCACCCTCAGTGCAGAGACACAGGGGTGTCGTAGCGACCCCCAAACATAGACTCCATACCCTGGGACTGACTACTGTCTCCCAGGGCATGTAAAGTCCCCATTGACTTTACTAGTCAATCTTTATGAACTAAACCAGTACAACCCATCTTACTATGGAAGTACTGGGAAGGGTTCATAGTTTTTCCCTGTTGTTCATTTTCGAGAGGGTACCGTACAGTCCCTCTCTCAAAGTTTCTGGCTGGTGGCAGTGGTTACTACCAAAAATATTCGACCGCAAATATTTCCCTATGGGATTTTCCCATTGTTCGAGGCTACAACATTTTCTGACAGCCTCTAACATACCGCCGGTTTATTTTAATATTAACTTTACTCCGGTAGGTTTTATTTGCCAGAACTTTTATAGAACTTCTTTCTCGTGTCTTTCTCTAAACTCCTAACCCAGGTCGGGGATCTTTTGTTCGTCCTTTTGGCGAGCTTCTGCCAAGAAGCCCTCCTTTCGGCGCCACTGAGTCTGGGGTGGGTCCTTTGTGTGGGAGGGGGGAGTAGGACACCTGTACAGGGTTGCCTCAGCAACCCATGTCGCACTCTGTCCTGATAGGCTGGAGGGTCACCCGCCAAGATGACCACTCTGCTGTGTGAGTGACAGTAAGGCTGTATGAATGGGGATCTTTTTGCATAAAAGCAGGGTCCTTAGGACTGGAAGAGCAAGACGTCGCCACTGGAACTAAGAAGCCGAAGAGGAGAGAAGCCAAAGACATCTGCAATGACTGAACCACTGGTGAAGCCCTGCTGCAGCGTCTCACCACTTTTCTCCACACGACGAGAGAAGATCTTCATCTGCAAGAGCCTTCTTCCCTTGAGCTGGTGGGGCCAACCAGTTTGCCAATCGCCTTCTTGGACCTGCCCTGGTCGAATCGCCAGTACCCTGTACTCGGAGACCGGTTAGCCAGGCACCCGTCCACCGGGACCGTGATTTAAAGGAGTGTACCTTTTATTAGTTGGGCAGCACCACGGCTGGTTTCATCCCTGGGTAGTGCAGTAACTCGAACCTTCCTCCACGACGAGAGCCTCTCATCCTCTGCTGGATCCCCCGAACTGCAGGAACTACCAGGAACAACCGCCACCGCAGGAGCGACTTCTTCATTTCAAGGTACATTGTTCCGCCAGGCCGCCCTTTCCGCGTGGTAGTGCTAAAGGTGTTTTAAATCCTTTACCTACCTGTTGGGTTGGCCGCCCCTATCTTCTACATTGTCCGTCAACTTCTGCATCCACCTGTTCAAATCGTTAACCAAAGACTTGACTGCAGCTACAAGAACATTTTTGTTCCTGGGCCCTTTGCCCTGTACCACTGACTCTGGCACAGGCCTATTGACTCTGGCTAAATTTGTTAGAACTGCCTTCTCTAGATTGCTTTGTAAGAGGATTCAATTCAGCACTACAGCCAAGTCAACGCCTAGTCTCGAATACTGAATGAAAACCCTTATTGATATATCTTTATGTCCAGTTCATGCGTTCTGGATGACTACCCCTATATAACACCCCTCCCTTGGAATCCCCCTGACCCCACTGAGCCAAGAAGTAGTTCTGTTTTGCAAGTTTAAAGGTTTATTTGATAACTTAAACAATATATATTATATCACGCTTTATAATAAATTAATAATTGGATATCACACTTAATCTGGTATGATAAAGATTAACAACGGAGAATCTGGCACTAGCACACTTCTTGATAATCACTAAGGAGTTGACATGAAATGGATAAGATAGCAACAATACTTTTATGGTTTCAAATGAATGCAATGTGGAATGAAATGCAGTACAGAAAATAACTTGATAGGATTTCAGCAAAAACAATGTAATCACTTTCTTGTACAATTCACCCCCCCCCCCTTTTATGCAATGCAAGGAAATGGAGGGAAGCACACAGTTCTCAGAAATGCAATCAAATGTGGTTCAGTTCACCCCAGCAACTTAGACTACAGAAGTTGAAAACACAGGCCCAAATGCTTTTAAATGTGCTGGAAATGAAGAAAAAATATATGCTAAAATGCTTTTAATTCCCTCTAGAGGTTCAGGGTGAGTGAAATCAAGTTAATATTAGTCCAGGCTCACTTTAGCAAGGATCTAGGAGTAATTGGTAGGTTAAACGAATTTTTGGCAAATGAAAGCAAAAACAAACTGCTGTTTTCACACGTGGAGAAATTTGCAAATCGCGGTAAAATGTCAAATCGCGGCTAAATTTGCGAATGCGCCGAGCGCGATTACAGAGGAACTACAAGGACTATCACTATCGTTTTGAGGTCCTAAGAAAGCCTAGGATCTCAGCTTCCAGATGAAAGTTACTGCAAGTCTCTAGCACAAACGGTCACGGAGATATGAGCGATTAAATAAAGGTCGTTTTTCAGATTTTAAATTTTAAAGTTCAAAAAGACAAGTGCAGCTTGCAACTAGAAATGACAAGTGACAGCTTTACAAATGACAGGTGACAGTTGGGAGGCAGTTCTACTTAGATTAAATAGGATTGAATTATATTATTTCAACTAAGAGATTGGTTCTGCACAGTTTTCTAGGTACTCTCACTATATTCTTGAGTGAAATGGGCCTCGCCATGGATCTGGTCAGGTTTTAGACGGGACTCTTGTCTCTGCACTTCACAGTGATCTGGGTCTGCTCTCTCTCTGGATTCTGAAGATTGAGGGATTTAAAGTCTCTATCTGTCCTGTCTCTCTGCTTTTATGTGTTTTTAAAATGGGTGTGTGTGAGCAGCATCACTAGCCAGCCCTTCTCCACTTATCATTGGCCAAGCTTTCATTTCTCCCCTGATTGGGGGAGCTAAGTTGTGTCAGAGTGATGTCATTTTACAGCCTGCAGAAAGTCCACTCCTCCTGTCAACTTGCACACAAATCTAGATTTGAACCAAATACATATTTGCAGAGGTACATATTGTTTTAAAATTACACGCACCCCTCACATATCACAGGAGGTATCCGCTGTTCAAACTCTGCTCTTCCTGGGAGCTTGCATTCAGAAATGGCAATATTTTGCACTTTTTAACTGATTTGCAATACCGTACATTACCCCAAATTTATACACATGTGCGCAAGGAGTATGGACATTAGTTGATGAAGTGTCCGATTTTTCACATGCACACATTTTGAGTAATATCCTCTTTTCCGCTAAAACCCCCCTGAAAATACCACCGTGTCCTAACACGTCTTAACATGTGGGCAGAAAAATCACAAGAATTATGGTGTCATTTAAATAATTTTCACAAGTCCGTACTATGAGTTATTCATCTTTTTAGAGTTATGTTCTGGCCCCAAAGGGGTGTGGTTTTCCTCCAGCACAAGGTTGAATTTCTGGTTTTTCCAGTTCTGCCAAGCCAGATTGCTCTCACAGGCAGTGCCCCTCCCCTTTGCTTCAGGAGGAAGCTACTTTTACGATATCTGCAATAAACCATCTGCCTGAGTCAGGAGAGGGCTTTGTTCAGAGCTCCTGTATTCTGTGGGGGCTTCCCTTAATTCAATTATCAGAGAGATGGCATATCCTTAGTGTGGCCAGCAAAAGGCAGATAGGCCTGGGAACACAGCTGTGACTCAAGTTTCACTCCTGATGGGGGTAGCTGGTGGGCAGAATTCAGTTCCTTAAGCCAAGTTTCAGATAAAATGTCACTTTTTGTTCCCCAGTTTCTGCATTCAAATAAAACTAAACATTTTTACATATGCAGCTAGAATGCTGATTCTAAGTTTAAAACTATGACATTTAAACAATTTCAACCTATGTGACACTCAAAAGTAGGTCACTCAGTCAATTTGAACATTTAGATTTGTAGTGTCTTTCAGTCCAAATTTACTTAAACTGCTGAAATCCACAGCTCAGCCAGTCTTGTTATACACCTTCAAGTCACTTCAGAATATAACTTTACATTGGATCCACCTCTCAGTAAGTCTTTCTTTGGCTTGCTTTGGGTTCATTTATTCAGTTTTCTACAAAATCTGGTGGTTTTAAAACGCCGGATTTTGGATAGTGGTGAGTACTGGTACTGCACCCTTTTTTGGGATTTAAGAAAATGAATTCTCCACAGTTATGGGTTTGCTTTTGGCAATCAGCATTTCCATTCCCAATGGTTTCAGGCTACTGTGTGGGTAGTCCAATGGTGGTTTTAGGCAGTGTCCTTCTGTGCCCATAACATCGGCAAAAATGAGTGGCAGCCTATTCTTCATGCATTTCCCTGTGCATTTTCTGGGAAGCTCTGGCCATCATGATGTTTTCATGTCAGTACTGCACAGTTTTGAGGTAGGGCTCGGATGCATGGGTAAATACATCCCACAGCTTCTCAACTAGAACTGTGTTGGTGCACCTACTTCTTATAACCACCTTTTCCTTCCCACTTTTAAAACTTGTGAAGTGCCATTTTGCTCGGTTTTCATTTAAGTATTCTCTATGCTAAAGTACTGCCTTGCCTAAACTTGTTCACTAATTTATGGGAAGTGTTGCTAGGGTGTGTAAGGAGATATTTCTGTATAACTTGTGCTTTCCCTCCCTTGTGAGAAATTGCCATTTGTGTTTGGTTTTCACTGTGCCGTTTTGCTCAGTTTTCACTCTTGCTCAAACTTGTCTACAATTTAACTAGGGAGTTGTGTATACTTTTCTTGATTGATTTTAACTTGCTTTATTACTGTGATTAATGTGTTGAACTAGAAGTGTGTAAAATAAATATATATTCTTTTTAATACAAAGCTTTGGTCAGTGTTTCCTTGTGCCATAGTACTGTAGCCCTATTGTGTAAACCCTGACTACTGCTCATCTCCCTCTTGAGATAAGTCTGACTGCTTAGCCACAGTTACCAACTAAATCTTTGTGGTACAGACTGATACCAAAGGGGATTTATTGCTCATACCTGTAGTCTTAATCTTCTCTAGTGCTCCCTAAGGGAACTGCTCAGGATTCTGCCTAACACTTTTCCCAACACCGATTGCCAAATCAGCCAAGGGTGACTCCAATCTGAGCCTATGGTTTAAAACCATGGCCTTCATTCACCCAGAATGTATAGTCCTAAAAAAAGAAGTGGAATGCTCCACGCAACAGGCCTGGGGAAGGAGGGCCGGGATAAGAGCCTGGCAGTGCATCCTGATAGGGTCATATGATGGAAGAAATGTGTCTTCTTCCTGACAATGGCCGGAAGAGGACAGGTGATAATGGCATCCTCAATGATATATGATATGATAAGTTATTTATAACATGCTTGATACCCAGAGGTTTCAGGTTTCTAAGCGTGGACCTGGGGATCGAACCTGTGTTGCTCCGTGTTGTCTTACTTCCAAGGCGAGCACTTTGCCCCTGAGCTATCCTCCCGAATGCAAACATTGGAGAGCATGACAAATCCAGCCTCTCCTAAGAACATAATGCAATGCCTTGTAATTTTCACCAGTCTCCGCAGCCACAGAACTGGCCATCTGTAAAGCCAGACATGCACCATAACTGTCTGATTAGTTAGCATGACCTTTTCCCTCGCTTTCTTTTGGAATCCTCTGCAGCCTCTAAGGGCATACCACCTGTGCCCACAGGTAAATAATGTAGTGCCTTCACTCCCCACACCCATTCAATTACTGCAGCACTCCCACAATTACAAAACCCAACATCTCTGCTCAAGCCACGTATGGACGCACACTAAAGTCATTCTATTGAATACACACAGCATGCAGGAAACACAATGCCCCGCAGCCCCTTCTGCCTTTCCCTCGTATGCTCACAATACCCACTCATAAACAAATATAAACTGTGGTACAAATCACTTATCCATCAAAATCACAGACACTTTGCGCACACCACCTCTTTTGACATCCTCAATTAGCTCCTCGAAGACAGCTACAAGATCCCCCCCCCCCCCAACCATGCATTCAGAAGAAAAGTGTCGGCCACATACCAATCCCCAAAACCTCATTGGAATTTAAGAAAGTCACTTTACCATCACACCTGCCTTGAAACGTGTCTCTCTACATGACACACACACACACGCCCCCCCCTTCATCAGCCTTACTCTACTCCCCCACCAACAAAGACACTGCCTACATCTGGGATTTCAATTTCTACATCAGACGGTACATCTTTTTTTGTTCTAACTCTCCACCAATCTTGTGTCTACCTTTCTTTCTGGCCTCCCTGCATAGCAACATCTCCCTCTTTCAACAGTTACAAATTAGCATATTTCCCTCTGGTTCACCCAACCCCCCCTATCGGATTTCTTCCATTCTTTGCAAACCATCTCCCACATTATCTTCACTACATCTCTTTGCAAATCGACTTCCTTCTCTCTTTCCCTTTAGCATTTCGATTGGATCAAAACTAATTGTGGTATAGAAGAACGTGGTTATCTTACCACAGACTACAACCTAAAGGTACGCTGGACTGTAAGAGAAGAACTAGTGCCGTACAGATATATACCTTTGCTATTGAACCCAACTGATCTGTTGGGGTTCTCATAAATATGCATCTTGAGCAAAAATTCTCACTGGGATTCTTTTTTTTTTGTTCTACACAAAATTAAGCATTACGGTTAACAATCACGATCTATACATTTCAGAAGTTACACTACCTGTGAAAAGGACAGTAAGCTGGCCTTGTCAAAGATGGCCCTGAAACTCTCTCTGGGGGTAAAAGGCCTATCAGGGAGAGATCCAGAGCCTGTCCTACCCCTGAGGTTGATGGTCGCAGCCAAGAGGGACCCAATGCCTGCTACCCGCTAGTGCCAGTTGCATCTTTGCAGACCCTTATCTTCAGCCTTGCCTCTATGCACAAATGCTCTCCAGTATTTTTATTTATTTGCACAAAACACCAATGCGAGAATGAAGAAGAATTCAGAATGCAGAAGCAAAGAGCCAGATTCAGAACTTCAAGTTTCAAGAGGGATGGGCAAGAGCCGGCTCAGCCATTGAGACACGAAAGCAGCTGCACGGCTCGAGAGAGACCGCCGCTGCAGCTGCATGTCCGAACAGTGAACCAACCCAAGTTCTGAGTCCAATGGAGTCCTCTAGCAAGCCTTCAAAAACTTGTAAAGCACCACTAAACCACTAGGGACATTGGGGGTCATTACAAGTTGGGTAGCGCAGGTTAAATGTGGTGATATTACCATATACCGCTGCATTACCGCACCCCCCAACTATGAGTTACGTGGAAAGTTGAGCTGGAGGTAAATCCGGAGACTTTCCACCCATTTTCTGTGGAATTACTGTGATGGAATTACCGTCACGCTAATTCCACCGAAAATGCCCCATTGAGTCCTATGAACTCACAATAAATGAGGACTTACACCGCCACTGCTAATCGGTAACGATAATACCGTTGGGAGGTATTCCAGCAAATTTCCCATTGTCTAAACCTTACCGGAATAGTGCAGGAGAACTGACCCCAAAACACAAACAAGTGCAGTAAACATGTTACACTGACATGGACATTATGCAGTGAGCCCGCACTGAGAAAGAAGCCGCACAAACACATCCTGGGTTGGCAGAGCAGTATAAATTGGATAGGGAAAAGTGAGCAATCCCAAAAGAGGAAAGAGTACTTAAGGGGGGAACAAGAAGAGCTAGCAGGGGAGTAGTAAAAAGAGGAGGGGAGGAGTAGGGAAGAGAAGTGGGGGCAGATATAATATCAAAGGTTGGAGGTGAGGAGTAGGACTGGTGGGAGTTGTGAGTTTGAGGGAATGGTAGTAAGAGCAGAGAAGAGGTGAGAGGGCATGATTGAACCAGCTTGAATATCACAGTTAAAGTGCAAGGCACAATCCAAACTCCCATTTGAGCACTGATATTTGGTTGCAGTAGGGAAAGTTAGCAAGTCCCTGAAGAAGTTAGATGAACAAGTTACTCTCTTACCTGGTAACGTTCTTTCGATGGGATGGTCCGACGACGTATTCCATATCTATGACAGTAATCACCACAGCGTGCTGCTTTGGAAAATCTTCGGCGTCTGCGTCCTGCGTCGATGACGTCGATACGCCGCTCTCGAGGACCTCCTCCGACGTCACTGGATGTTATAAGTAGGACGCACGACGCCTGTAGCCTCAGTTGTAGTTTGTCCCCAGAACGTGTGGCACCAGTCTTCTGTCAGTCTGACACACAAAGCCTTGCGAAACGTAAGCTGCAATCGCATAAGAAATTCTGTAGAGGGGAAGGCAGGGAGGGAGCGATATGGAATACATCATCGGACCATCCCATCGAAAGAACGTTACCAGGTAAGAGAGTAGCTTGTTCTTCGAGGGGATTGGGTCCTCCGACGTATTCCATATCTATGACAGACTCCCAAAGCAGTACCAATGCAAGGAGGTGGGAAAAGGATTAAGAAAACAGAAATTGAGAATGCCAAATCAAATTGCGGAGTAAAGGACCGCCTTGCCAAAGGCCAGATCCTGCCCACAGATGGAATCGAGGGAGTAGTGACGTACAAAAGTATGTACCGAAGCCCAGGTGGCTGCATCACAGATGTTACGAATAGGAACACCCCTCTGTAGGGCAGTAGAGGCAGCCATACCCCTGGTAGAATGGGCCCGCAAGCCGACCGGTGGGTCCTTACCCGCCAAGCGGTAACACTCAGAGATGGCAAAATAATCCAGCGAGACAAAGTCTGCTTTGTCACAGCTTGTCCCAAACGCTTTCCAGCGTAACCAATGAAGAGTTGATCGTCCACTCTGACCCGGGACATGCGTGAAATATAAAAGCTCAACGCTCTCCTAGGATCAAGCCTATGGAGCCTCTCCTCTTTCTTACCAGGATGTGGAGGAGGATAAAATACCGGAAGAACAACATTCTGGCCTAAATGAAATTCTGACACCACCTTCGGAAGAAAGGAAGGACGAACTCTAAGGACAACCCTGTCCTTATGAAACACAGTGAAGGGTGGCTTAACTGAAAGTGCCTGTAACTCACTCACTCTGCGAGCGGAAGTGACCGCAACCAAAAATACAGTTTAGAGTTAACAGTCTCAAAGGGCATGAATGCAAAGGCTCAAACAGAGCACTCATCAGAAACTTGAGAACAAGGTTCAAATCCTAACCGGGCACCTGGAAAGGTGACAGAGGGAACACATTAGTGAGCCCTTTCAGAAACTGAGTAATTAAAGGAATTTTAAAATAGGAACACTCTTCAGACAAGCGCTTAAATATGGACAGCGCCGCCAGGTAACCTTTAACGGTACCCAATTGCAAGCCCCTGTGGGCCAAAGAAAGCAAGAAAGACAGAACCATGGGAATGTCACATGCAAAAGGATACACATTCTTAACCCTGCACCAGTCGCAGAACTTACGGCAACGGTACAGGGACTTTGTTGCAGGCCGCCTGGCCGAGAGCAACACCTCCATCACGTCTTCAGGGAGGTCCCAATCCTTATACCTCAACTTTTCAGAAACCAAGCGTGAAGGTTGAGGGATCTGACCTCTGGATGGAGAACCTGACCCCCCCTCCCGTGAGAGCAGATCGTCTCGGTAGGGAAAACGACGTGGAGGGCAGATGGACAAGTCAAGAAGGTCCGGCTACCACGTCCTCCGGACCCACGCCAGAGCAATGAGGATCATCCGGGAACCGAACCTCCGTAACCTCCGCAGAACTTGCGGGATGACGGGGACTGGAGGAAACGTGTACAGCAGTGGAAATGACAAATCCACCACGAACGCATGTCTTAAGGCTCCTTTTGGAGGAAATTCCCGCAAGCAGAACCTTTCACACTTTCGGTTGAAACTGGAGGCAAAGAGATCCACTTGAGGGGTCCCCCAAAGGGCGAAGATCTCCAGGAGAATCTCCTGAGCCAACTCCCACTCGTGAGAGATCGCGCTCTGCCTGCTCAGAGCGTCCGCCGTCTCGTTTTTGTCTCCGGCCAGATGAACTGCCGAGATCGAAACTTTCTGCTGGATTGCCCAGAACCAGAGCTGCATCGCCTCCCTGCACAGAGGAAGTGACCCTGCCCCCCCCTTTTTGTTGAGGTAGTGCATGGCCACCGTGTTGTCCGTCAGGATCACGACATTCTTCCCTCGCAATGTCGGCAGAAAAGCCTTCAGGGCTAGCCTGACGGCCCTCAGCTCCAACAGATTGATATGGAGTCCGGGCTCCGACAGAGACCAACGACCACTGACTGTCAACTCGTTGGAATGAGCTCCCCATCCCGTGAGGGATGCGTCCTTCACAATCGTCACCTGCGGCCAGGGTAGCCAAAATGGAGCCCCCTTCATCAGATTGTCTTCGACGGCTCACCACAGAAGGTCATGGGCGACCGAGGATGGCACCTGAACAGAGTCCGACAACCTGCCGGAGGACCGAGACCACTGGAGCTTGAGTGCACATTGCAAAGATCTAATTCGCAACCTGGCCTCTGGCACCAGAAGAATACAGGATGCCATGAGGCCGAGCAATCTCAAGAACTCGCACGCTGGGAGACTCTGGGCAAGTTGAAACTTGTGCTCCATCTGCTGAATGTGATGAGCCCTCACCTAGGGAGGAAAACACTGCCCCAGGGACGTGTCGAGCACAGCTCCGATGTACTGGAGCCTCTGCGCTGGTGTCAAATGGGACTTATTTAAGTTGAGGGAGAAGCCCAGCTTGTGGAGGGAGTGGCAGGTGACTGACAGATGATCCAGGACTTGCTCGGGAGAGAGCGCCCTGATCAACCAATCGTCCAGGTAGGGGTAGACGTGAATCCCCCCTTTCCTGAGGTGTGCTGCCACCCACTGCCGGGAGACTCTCCGGAGCAGTCCAAGCTGCCGCCACCCTCCTCTGTAGAGCCATATGGAACGGCAGTACTGGGTCAGTTGGTGGACCTTGGTCGAGGATATCCATAAGGTCATCCTGAAGAAAATCCCCTGGGGGAGCAGACCATCCCAAGTACTCGGTGACCCTGGACATAAGGCGCCGGTACGAGGAGTCGGCATGAGTGCCAGGCTCAGGCCTACAAAACTCTACCTCCGGAGAGGTGTCCAGCCCACTGGCATCATGCAGGGACTGCCGCAGGTCCTCAATTTGGCTATGGCCCGAGAGAATCTCGTCCGGCACCGTATCCGGAACCATGCCATCATCAGAGCCCTCATCCCTCTCTGAAATAAACTCAAGCTAGCGGTTAGAAGGCACAGAACGTGGAACAAAGCCATGCTTGACCTTTGCCAGAGCCTTTCTAGGTGGTTCCACTGAGCCCCGGGGAACCCCCGTCGAAACAGCCTCGAAAGGAGTCGAGGGAATCGGCGAAGACGCCGGACGCGGCGCCGACGGCGCCGATAGCATCGAAGGCGTCGACACAGTCCTCTAGGCCGGAGCCCCGAGCGTGTACCTCGACAGCCTGGCGCCCATGGCGTCGACAACTTCTTCGGAGGCGGGGCCTCGAAAGAGTCCGTCGATGACCTCGGCGCCACCGGCTTCGACGTCTTCCTCGAAGACACCACAGGTGCACACGGTGTCGAGCGCATCAAGGACCGGGACCTGGAACGGGCATGACGAGAACGATTCCCCTTGTCCGAGCGGGACCTCTCCCACGAATCGTGCCGACCACCCGAAGCAGTGCCCGAGCAGTGCTCGAGCCCGAAGCAGTGCGAGCGGTGTCTCTCGACCAATCACGACCGACCCCACTTGGAGGTACGGACGGACCAGTGCCCTGCGATTCGAGAATCACCAACATTTTCTTCCCGAAGGAAGCCCATTCCTCCGGCGTCGCATGCTTGGTGGGGTAAGCGACCTGCCGACGGGGGGGTGGGAGGGGGTTCTCGGATGAGGACGGGGAAGGCGACCGATGACGGCGCTTCCGGGAGTGCCTCGAAGAGGCAGAGGAGTGGCGGGACTGACTCCGGGAGTGAGACCCACTGGACTTCCGACGATGACGCTGAGAGTCATCCCTCGAATCGTCCGTCGAAATCCCTGCAGACCTCGACTTCCGTGGCTTGGACACCTTACCTACCGATAACTTCTTCTTGCGCTTGGACGTGAGCAACTGGCAGTCGACACAGTCATCCGTGTCATGGGCCTCCCCGAGGCACCAGGGCAGGCGTCGTGCGAGTCCGTTACCGAAATCTTGGACCCACAGTCTCTGCACTTCTTAAAGCCCGGACGCAGTGTGGAAGACGAGGTAGACATCTTCACGAAGAAAGACTTCACAATACAAACAGGTTCGAAGAACCGAGAAAGAACAGGAACTCCAAAGAGTCGAGGTGCGCTGAGATCTCCGAAGCGAACACGTTCGCGGAAAAAACGGAAGTGAGGCAACAGCCGTTGTGCGTCCTACTTATAACATCCAGTGACGCCGGCCGTCGGATAAGGTCCTCGAGGGCAGCGTATCGACGTCATCGAGGCAGGACGCAGACGATTTTCCAAAACAGCACAGCTGTGGTGATTACATGTCATAGATATGGAATACGTCGGAGGACCCAATCCCATCAAAAGCCTACAGATATAGAACTTCCATTAGAAGAAAGATTGTTAAGCAGTAAAGATCAACATTTAGTAGAACAAACCTAGGGGTTATGAATGCCTGGGTTAGTGAGAAGGGTCATGGCAGATGAGAGAGAGGGACGTCCCTAGACAAATCAAAGACAATAAAAACCCTACTTTCCTCCAAAAATAAAAAGTCTTGGACCATCTCAAAAACTCAAGAGTGTTTTTCTGTCATTTAAGACATACATCAAACTCAAACTCGATGGTTGGTCAAAGGAATTGGGGGTTACAATGATTTCAATTAATGTTCATATTACCCAATTTTGAGTCCTCTATAATGCATTGAAACCCATAATGTGAATCAGGCGATGTATTTATTTGGTGTTTTAAAACACACTACTAGTATATGTAAAACTTCAGAGCACATTCAGAAAACCATGGAGGAGGTGGAAGATCAGACTTGGGTGCGACGATTCACCCAACATATTATATGTACAACAAAGAAACAATGTTCAGTACTTTAGAATAGCTGTGCAGGACAGCAATTTCGACACTAAGTAAACACAACATTTTAACATTAATGTAACGACTTACGCTGTGATCCGGTTAGATCAATCAGGGAGAAGTAATTTAGTGTGGAATAATACTTTCGTAACAGGAAGGTATTGAGTCCTTTCCAGAATTTAAGCTGGTTTAGTTGCTGTCACCGCTCCAGGAAGGGCCCATTCCATAGTATTCGGCCTGCTACTCATTGCCGGTCTCCTTTTCCCAAATCTATTGAGTTTGAAGGTTCAACGAGAAAGGTCATTTTCTGTGCTTCGCTTCTGGGATTGCCTCGGGATGGGTTTGATATGATGGTACTGAATATAAATTAGATTTTTGATGGACCAAGTGACATTGCTTAAATGTCATGTTGAAGTTCTATTTGCTGAACAGTGTATTTATACTGCTAGCCGCTTGCTCATGGTTGACCATCGACCACGCATCCTGATTGTCAACCATGGCTAGAGATGGCAACCAATGTTCCGGGATGCTCCATTCTGCTTTGCAACAGTAATCAACGGTCAACTTTGAGCAGTAATGGTCAACTAAGGTTGGCAATGGAGCTGGCCATAGCGCACTCCCACTGCCATGCTTTAAAGTCTATGACAACAGGAGCAATATCAAATGCCCAAGGTGTACCTATATATAAGGCTGTGCAGTCAAACAATAACACCCAGGATCTACCGCTGACAACTAATTTCTAGAGAGACACACACACACACACTCTCTCTCTCTCTCTCTCTCTCTCTCTCTCTGCATTAATGTTGGCTAACATGTAATGGTAAAGTTGTCTTGTATGGTGCACAACTGTAACTACAGTATATGACCCAAAATTAAAGTGGGAAACAGTTTGTTCAATAACCGCTTGAGTGGGGAGGGGAGAGACTCCCTGTGTATAGGGCGGCTTCTCAATAAACCGCCCGTTACAGTAAATGACCCAAAATTAAAGTGGTATCGGGGGCTGCACTTTAAGAAAGACATCACTAAAGCATACTATTTGGAGTCATCCCACTCTCCCTTAGGCTAAATTTAAGGCATTGTCTACAAGCATTTTGAAAATGCTCTCCACAATAAATTAGCTCAAGGCCACGGCACGGCATCTGCTGAGAGACCAGACAGACCAGATGCAACAACGCTGTTACTAGCCACTGACTTAACTATATTGCACTAAGAGAAAGTGAAGTCATTTATTACACAAGAGTAGAAACTAACAGCACCTTAGTACCGTATACATCATTAGAGTTATGCTCCAGAACACATTACTGCCAATGTGACCCCTTCCATCATGCCACTGAGGCGATGCCAAAATGAATGCCATCAGCCTTGTTTTCCAACTAGATGTGATCAAACTGATTCACGCCACCATTGGAAACTAACATACGAAGGTCCCAATTCGTCTCAGAACGTTCAGACCTGTCCCCCAAAGGTCACTTCATTGTGGTGCACTCAAAAAGTACAACTTGTTCTTTCAAATACTCAAATTCTCTGTGGCATTTAACTATCCCAATCAGTATTTAATGATTTGTTGAAGCTTGAAAATATTTACTACATGCAGTTACATTTGTTTTAAATCGTTGCAACACTTAGCTATCCTCCGTTGCTTCTTTACAAATAGTGAAGAGTTTGTCTGAAAGCTGTAATACAGTCTTCACATCTCATTAAAACATGTGCAAGGTCCATGTTTGTACTGTTCACAATATTTACTGCATGGATGGGTTGACGGATTGCCATTTGGCAAAGGTGCAGAGGGCTGGCTTATTTGATTGTTATTAAATTAATAAAATGATCCGGGTAATTCCATATCAGAAAAGGTTATAATTGGTTATGTATAACGCGCTTAATACCCAGAGGTTTCTAAGCACGGACCCGAGGATCAAACCTGTGTTGCTCTGTGTCGTCTTGCTTGCCCCTGAGCTATCCTCCCGAGACATACTGACCAGATTCCCCCTACATGAGCTCCATGCCAAAACCATAGTGTGTACCTGTGTCCTGCTGCATCAGTATTTGGATTTACAGCATCTGCCCTACCAGTGGCACAGAGCGGGTTCAGAGGTCACAGGTACCATTTGACAGCTGCAGTGACAGCCTAGTCTCTGGAGCACCGGGGCTGCATTTAAGATATGCACCCATGTTCCAAAAACATATAATTGTGAGTCTACCGTCTAATGGCAGAATAATATTTAATATAAGCCATACCTGATTTCCAGTATGGTGGATGGTATTCTCATAATTATTACAACCAAATCCAATTTGATATCACAAATGTGTCAGCTCCTGTGAGTCTGCTCAGCTGTGAAGGTGATGTGTATTCTGGCCAGACGGGCTGAGCCTTCTAAATGATAGAACAGGAACCTGAAAGGCCATGTCTCTTCTTTGATTTATTTGTGAGGGCAGGTTACACCCTCCGCTAGAGACTGCCACACAACAGGCAGCTGTCAGGCGTTTGGAAAGACAGTGCCGCAATGATTTCGTTCAGAAGCTTAGAGCATGGAAACACTACATTACCCAATGAGCCTTGCACAGCCCGTGCATGCCGCATCATGAACATAGCGCTTACTTTACTCACATAGCCTCTAATGCTTCTGGAGGACTTTTGTGATGCGTAGAGCGATCCGAAGTGTACCAGCAGACCCAGACATCAGCTGACCCACGTGACGTTGCATGCAGTGTCTGAGCAAGGTTCATTGGGTAATGTAGTTTTTCCACGCTCTAAGCTTCCAATGGAAAGCACTGCAGCTCTGTTGTTCTGAAAACCTGACAGAACCTCCTTCGTAGGGACGACCTCCAGCCGGATGAAAGTGGAGGCGATGGAGAACCTGAGACACTAGCCGAGAGGCGTGGACATTAGTGGCGGGGTCCTATGTACGGTCTTCTGAGCCGTACCGTTTCAAGTCCACAAAAAAAAAATCAACATCCATAGGATATTTTTGCATCCAGTATGGTCTGTACCTCTTGTTCATCAGGGCAACCGATCAGTACAGGGGTGGTTACTTGAGAATACGTATGTCAATACAAATGGTTTCAACAAGGATACACTAAACACTGGATGGATCCTCCAGGAACGAGGCAGAGACAAACACATGGCTGCAGGGTTGATGACCTGAGCAATAGAATATGGACCAACATACGTGGGTATGAATTTCCGAAACCCAGGCAATTTTAAATGCTGAGTGGACAGGCTGACTTTGTCGCCGACTCAGTGGGCAGGGGCGGTAGATCTATGTTTGTCTGCCCATTTCTTTTGTGTTTCTTTGACAGACAGTAGACACTTGGAGACCCTCACATGTATGGTAGTCGCTGGCTGCCAGAACCTTATCGTTCGGGGTTATATTTTCAGGTAACGTTTTAGGATGATAACCATAGAAGGCAAAGAATGGAGAAGTGCCTACAGATGCCTGTGTTGGATTGTTATATGAAAACTCTGCAGTGTTCAGTAAGCCAAGCCAGGTATCTTGATTGCCTAAGCAGAAACACCAAAGGTATTGTTCCAAAGTTTGGTTTAACCTTTCGGTTTGACCGTCTAATTGTTGCTGGCATGCAGATGAAAACCTAAGGGCCACACCCATAATAATAGGCGTTTTCCAAAATATAGACGTGACTTCTGGGCCCCTATCGGGTACCACTATGGAAAATAATCTGTGTAACCTAAAGACACGGAGAAAGAACAAATGTGCTATTTCTGCGATAGTGAGAACACCGCGACAAGCAACAAAGTAGTCCTTCTTGGTGAATGAGTCTACAATCACCAATTTCCAATCGTGTTTCTCCATAGGTAATTCAAAGATCACGTCCCACGACACAGTGCGCCACGGCTGCAGTGGTATGGGTAGATTCCGTAATATGACCATTGATTTCCCAGGAACCTTTTTGCTTTGAGCAGAGGTGGGGCAAGTTAATATGTACTGACTGAAAGGGTGCAGAAGGAGGAAACTGGCACACATGTGGCATGGTTGTTGGCATAAACTTTTATTATACCCGAAAATAAAGAGAAAATCTACCTCTCCCTAACTTTGAGAGGGGGTTTTCCTGCCTCAACTAAAATACTAGGGAATCGGTCAGGATGGCCACGTAAATCAAGAGTCCGCTATCCTGTGTCAAAACCTATTTCTGTCCTTCACATTTGCAACTAACCTAAAGAGGTAGTTGATCTTTTTGGTCCAGGGGAATGGCTCCCTTCTTCTGGACAATGGATTGCAGTTTCAGTTGTTAGGCGGAATCGCTACCTGAGGGAATGGACCTAGCTCCTCTTCCTTACAGCTTACTGATTGGCACCTGGTGATTTTTGGAGGTAAAGTGGAGATAACTCCTCCGGTAACTTGTAGTTTGGCGGTGCAGGAAAAATGGAGATACATATAATTACTTCGACTTTTTTCCTGCACCGCCAAACTCGTAATGAGGCCCAATGTCGCAATTTGTAAAGCAGGAAAGCTCACAGTTCAAACTCAAGAGGTAAAGTTCCAATTCAAACATAAACATTCCTTATTGCCTATAGTTGTTTCTTCAGTATTGGGTGCCTGGAGAATGCCTCCCTTCTCCAGGTATCTGGTTCTCTGTGTTTTCACAATGCCAGGGGAATGACTCCCTTCACATGGCCCTTTTCCAGGCTTACCACACAAACCACAACACCAGGAGGAAGGTCTCCCTTCCTCAGGCCTTTCTCAGGCTTTCTAATACAGTTCACAATGACACGGGGAATGGAATGTCTCCCTTCCCCAGGGTTTTCTGATACAGTTCTGTAGAGAGCCAGATGTGCACCTCATCTAGCCCACCCCCACACCTGTGTCATACTGGAAGAACAACAAGAAAGCACTGTGCATGGCACCTGGTATCATCCCACTACCACATCGAGGTTATGGAAGACGCTATGCACTTAGACAACCATACCGAATATACCCTCAAACTGAGGTGGGAGATGTGAGTCTGCAGACACTACTGGATATAGAAGAGCTATAAGTAAAGTTGGACAGAAGAGAAGTGACGTCATAAAGAGAGAAGATACATAGACGCACTAAAACTGATGCATGGATGTCTGAAGAATGAAGATGGAACTGAAGCAAAAAAGTAAACATATATGCGAATATGAAGAAAACCATATACACATAAAAGATAATTGAAAAGAGATGTAGTAGATGTATATGCACAAAAACGCAAGGTAGATAAAACAATGTAGAAGCTTGCTAAAGTAGGAAATATAACGCGAGTAAGGCAGTCATGTTGAGAAAATGGATGTCAGCATCGTATAATAGTAAGCGGGAAGCCTGGAGGAGAAAGACCAAGGCTGCAGAGCTGACAGGCATTGGAATACAGATTCGTGCAAGAACAAAGGGTATTTGCATGCTTTAGGATGAAGTGTCACAGCAAGAAGCAACTGAAAGAAACAAAAGGAGTCGAAGAGGATAAGCCATGTATGTAAGACATATTTCGCTCAGATTAAGTAAAGGAATGAATAATTAGGAGTGCCAAGTATTGAACAATGAAAGATGCAGAAAGCATATGCAAGATGGAGAAGCCAAGTCTCCAGACTCCAAGAGGAGAAATAGCACCCAATATAATGGAATCAAAAAGCACTAAATAAAAGGTCAGAATGGACAAAATCATGGTCTCTTCAAACGTGGTGTGAAACCAGAAGACAAGACTGTAAAGACCGTAGGGGGGGGGGGGGGTCTTCACTTCCGCTCTCTATATGGTAGAGGGGAGGCACAGAGACCCCTGCCAAGATTCTCTATTATTGGTACGTGGTCGAGCAATCAGGGCCTAGCTTCTCAGGAGGTGATGCGAGCTGGTTCTTAAGTACAATGTAGTCCCCAAGCACCCACAAAGGAATGTCCACACACTGTATCGGTTAAAACACAGTCTTTATGTAATTAATATTCAAGGTCATATACACGATCAGGATAACTCACTTTGTACTCCGAAAATCAACAATGGTAAATATGTACAATTCTAAAGTGGTACCACTAACGTTATTAGATCTCCTTAAAGTGCATACGGTCAGAATGACACACAGATCAAAATAAAGAGGAAACCAGCAGTAGATAGAGAAAGGAAATCAAGAGGGTTGAGCAATTGGCAGAATACTGGTCCTGCTACCGAGACACAGTTCTGTGTGGAGATCCCCCCCACCTGGGCAACCTGTAGAAGAAAGATACAAGCCCAGTCTATATATTTTTCACACTAGACTTTTCAATAGTTCTGCAACCCCAAAGTACCTGGCGTTGTAGCGTTCCGCGTCAGGGAATCGACTGCCCTTCTTGAGTGTCCTCCCTTTCAGGCAGGAGTCACGGGTCGAACGTCCAACGGAGAACAGGTCGAGCTACGACGGTGAGGTGGCCGCGTCGTTCCTAGTGGTGCCCGTTTACAGGGAAGCGTAAACGTCCTGCAAGGAAGAGGAGTGCGGGGCACCTCGGTGTCCATAGTTATGGACCGCAAAGAGTTTGAAGAACTGTGGCCCAGTAAGGGCGTCGAGGCGTCGGTGTCTCTGTGGTCTTTGGGTGGCGGGAAACCCACCGGTGGATGCTCCTCGGCACGTCGATGGTCAGGCCTTCTCCAGCAGGATACAGTGGCGACGATGCGGTCGAGAGCGTCCTTGGATCAATGAAGTTCTTAGGCAACGTGAGCACAGCGGCTCCAGTCAGCGACGGCGGTCGTCGACAGTGGCGGACAACAGTCCCGGGGCTTCTCCTTGGAGTTCTGCAGCAGTCCCCGTATCGGGTCGGCAGCCTGTTGAAGGTCTGTCTACCATGGAGCTTAGGCAAAGATCAACTGTGCACGATGGTCCCTTGTAGCTCGGGAAGAGGGCGCCTTACCAGGTCCTCTGTGGGTCAGTTCTTGAAGCACAGCCGCTTTCAGATTGCGAAGGAGAGCAACAGCAATTCTTCTCGTCCAGCAGGGTTTCAGGATCAAGCTTCAGTTACTCCTATTACTCGTCGTAGTGGACTTCAGCTTCTGAACACGATTCCTAGCAGTGAGAGGTCCCCAGATATACTGTTGATCTCCCATTCATTCCGCTGGGTCACACTCAAGCATCCAATCACGACTACGGGCATTCATGCAGCAGGCATCCAATCAGGCACACGAGGTATTCAGGCCATTCACTTCTCTACAGACACTCACAACAAGTGTATCTGTATTGGGACAACTACCGAGTCATTCAACACTCCAAGCTGCATTCATACCGGTTTCGGGCAGGGCTGTCTCAATCATTGTGTCAAACACCAGATACTAGACAGCCACAACATAGAATGTATATTCGTCACACACTCCATTCACCCAGGTCCCACCCACAGGCATACCCACAACATACGGTCGTTGAGAAGGCTCCAGCCAGTCTGGTCAGCACTTCCCCACACTACCATATACGAAACTTCCACCCAACAGCCAGTCAGGGGGAAGGGACAGAGGCAGGGCTTCCCGGGACTTCGGAAAGATCAAGTTAACAGGTGATGGAAGGCAAGAGGCCATGGGGGCCATTTTGTTTCCATCAGGAATCTACTGATTCCAATGACAGGGCCTGGGCAACCCAAAATGGAGGACGCTCAGGGCACTAGTCATTTCAGCACAGAGCTGCCACCAGCCTGTACCCTGCTCTGTGGGTCACACACAGTTGCCCAAAAACATACACTAGGGGCACAGGGTTGTACCCCTACCCATGGGTGCTATAAGGGTATCCCACGGGTCTGTTCACCAAACCAAAAGAGAGAGAGCTGCACCGCCAGGAGTCCCACATGAACTCCTGCGCAGATAACATGACAGAACACACGATACAAAGCAGTAAAGGACAAGGATACGGAGGCCCTGTCCCTCCGATGCATTTCCAGCATCACAGTCGCCCCCCCAGACTGAGGTGGAAAGTGCCTAATCTTCCACCGGATAGACACCTTCATCCAGACGGTTAACATACCTTCTTGGAAAGGCCATCTGCATTATCATGACTCTTCCCTGGTCTGTGCTCAATGGTAAAGTCTAGTCCTTGCAGACTAATGGACCACCTGAGCAGTTTCGGGTTTTCACCCTTCATCTGCATAAGCCACTTCAGGGGCTTATGATCGGTTTGGACCTTGAAGGTAGACCCGGTAAGGTAGGGTCTAAAACGCCTAAGGCTCCAAACAATACTAAAACATTCCTTTTCAACAGTAGCCCACCTAAGTTCCCTACCCTTAAGTTGTCTACTGATGAATATGATCGGATGTTCTCTTCCTTTGTCATCTAACTGGGACAAGACAGCTCCAATTCCGGTGTCGCAGCCATCAGTTTGAACGATAAAGGGCTTGCTGTAATCAGGCGCGCACAACACGGGTGCCCTACACAGACTTCCTTTCAAGCCATGAAAGGCCCTCTGACAGTCTTCAGTCCAATTAACCTTCCTAGGTTGTTTGGGCGAAGTCAACGCTGGCAGGGGTGCAGCTATAGTTCCATAGTCTGCCATGAAATTGCGATAATACCCAGTGAGGCCCAAAAAGGCTCTCACCTGGGTTTGAGTAGGGCGAGTCTCCCAGTCATGTACATCCTGTACTTTACTGGGGAGAGGTTGGATTTGACCCCCTCCTACCTCATGACCAAAATAGGTGACTTTCCCCTGAACTATCTGGCACTTGGTGGCCTTGATAGTGAGGTTAGCCCTTTTTAACGCCTGCAACACTTTATCCAGATGAGTCAAATGCTCTTCCCAGGTGGAACTGTAGACGGCAATGTCGTCTAAGTAAACCACACAAAAGTTTTCCAGCCCACTGAGCGCATGGATGACTAATGTCTGGAAAGTGGCAGGGGCGTTCTTCAGCCCGAAAGGCATGACTCTAAACTGGTAGAGTCCCTCTGGTGTTGAGAACGCCGTCTTTTCCTTGGCATGGTCCGTCAGAGCTATTTGCCAATAGCCTGAGGTAAGGTCAAAGGTGCTCACAAATTTGGCAGCACCTATGGTGTCCACAAGCTCATCAGCCAGGGGCAAAGGGTCTGCGTCAGTTTTGGTGACAGCATTGACTCCTCGGTAGTCCACACAGAACCTCCAATCCTTGGTACCTGCCTGAGAACTTGCCTTGGGGACAAGGACCACGGGACTGGACCGGGGACTGGTTGAGGGTACAATAACACCCAGATCCAACATCTTGGCGACCTCAGCCTGGAAGTGGTTCTTGACGGTATCTGACATACGGTAGCACCTGCTTTTGACAGGCACACTGTCACCAGTGTCAATCTCATGCCTACACCACGGTGTAAGGCCTGGTGTCAGTGAAAACAGAGAGGCGTACTGCCGGAGCAAAGCCTGGCAGGCCGTCTGCTGCTCTGTCGTCAGACCGGGAGAGAGATGCACTCCCTGCACTGAGCCAACCTGAGGGTTGCTATGCAGCAAATCAGGAAGGGGCTCACTCTCATCCTCTTCTTGCCCTGAAGCTAGCAAGAGACATGAGACTTCGGCCCGCCTGTGGAAAGGCTTGAGTCTGTTAACATGGAATATTTGAGGGGCTACCCCAGAAGCTCCCATGTCAACCACATAATTGACCTCACCCATCTTGGAGATTATCCTGAAGGGTCCAGTCCATTTATTCGCCAAAGCCAGAGGCATGGTAGGCTCCATTACGAGGACCTGTCCCGGAGTCCAATCCACTTGCGATGCTTTATGGTTATGCCAGTACTTATTCAATTCCTGGCTGGCCTTAAGATTCGCTGTTGCCTGACCCATCATCTGCGTCATCCTTCGTCTGAGGCCTAGCACATAGTCCCCCACTTGCTTGGCGGGACCTGGAGGGGTGGCCTCCCAACCTTCTCAGATCAAGGCGAGGGGCCCACTCACGGATGTCCAAAGAGTAACTTAAAGGGGCTGAAACCAACACCCTCTTGAGGTACCTCTCTGTAGGCAAACAGCAGGCATGGCAGGAGAAGATCCCACTTCTTCCTGGGCGGCTCTTCCAAAGCGCCTAACATGCCCTGGAGAGTTTTGTTAAATCTCTCAACCAAACCGTTGGTCTGAGTGGTAAGAGGTGGAGAACTTGTAAGTTACTCCGCATTCTTTCCACATGGTTGTCATGTAACTCAACATGAAGTTGGAGTCTCTATCAGAGACAACCTCCTTGGGGAATCCAACATGGGTGAAAATGCCCAGGAGAGCCCTGGCAACCATCTTGGCCGTAACCGTCCGAAGGGGTATAGCCTCAGGGTACCTGGTGGCATGATCTACCAAGACTAGGATGAACCGATGTCCACCCGACGTGGGAGGGTCAAGGGGACTGATGATGTTGATGCCAACCCTCTCAAACGGTGTGCCCACCACTGGAAATGGTTGCAGTGGGGCGATGACTCTGCCTCCAGTCTTGCCAGACAACTGACAAGTCGGGCAGGTCCTGCAGTGGGACTCCACTTCTACTCCCATCTGGGGCCAGTAGAAATGGGGAGAGAGCCTCTGCTCAGTCTTCTTGGTACCAAGATGACCAGCCAAGGGCACCTCATGCGCCAACTACAGCAGGAAGGGCCTGTAAACCTGGGGTACCACAAACCTCTTGAGGGCATCAGGTTCAGGCTCAGTGGGCTCACTAACAAGGAGCTCACCCTCCCAATAAATCTGAAATGTCCTAGGCACTTCTCCTTGTGCCTGGGACAGGACCTGTGTCCTCAGACCCTCGAGAGAGTGGCACTCTCTCTGTCCTTTACCGAAATCTGCCCGGGAGGGTCCCCTTTCAGCTAACAAGCATTGAAGGTCGGGATGATCCTCCGGGTTGAGAGCCTCTCCTACAGGGAAGTCTTCTGGCTCTTCTCCCACAGGAGTCAAGACGGGAATTACCACTGGACCCAGCCCGTCCATAGCATGGATCCCAATGGGTGCTGTCGGAACAGCGGGAAGAGCAGGGGCTCCCTCCACAGAGGCGGCCTTCTTACTCCTCCGTTTCTTTCGTGCCTTGGGTTTCCCCGTCAGCAAGGATACCAGGCTCGCAGCCAGACCCCATGGGTAGACCATCCGTGATAATCCCCAACTCGACCAAATCGTTTCCCAACAAAATGTTCACAGGCACGTTGTCCTGAACCAGGACAGGAAGCTTTGCTGTCTTGTTGCCAATCATAATGTTGACTAAGGCTACAGGCGATAATTTGGGAGGCCCACCAGCTAATCTGGTAGTTCTCAGAGGAGCATCTACATAGTCCTCTGGCTTGAGCAGGGTCCTGTCCACCACTGTCATGCTTGCCCCAGTGTCTCTGAAACCAGTAGAAGGCTGGCCATTCAGGAGGACACTTCTCGAAAACCTACGAGTGTTTTGTGGGATAGTCGCTAGTACTTCTGTGTACTGGTCCCAGGCCCCAAGGGACACTAAGGAAATCTCTACAGGAGCATCGGAGGTGATTCCAGTAGAGGAGGGGAGGACAGTGGCCTCCACCTCAGGTACGGAGTAGGGATAGGTCAGACTGACAGCCTGGACTCCAAGTGCCTTACCCTTACACTTGGGGTCACCCCTTCGGTGATCCAGAGCCCCACAATCCCAACATGTGCCAGGCGTGCGGGGTACGGTACTGGAACCACTGGGAACCTGCTTTGCAGCAGGCAGACCACTACTCTTACTCCCACCCACAACAGACTTATCCCCACTAGGTTTTTGGGTCTTCGGAGAGGAAGGTTTTGGTTTACCGACTGCGATTGCTTTTGGGACTCCTCAGCTTTCTGAGAGGCCCCCTTTTCTTTGTCCTTGTCATTCCCACTGGAGTCCTTAGGGGACACCCAGTGGAAGACCCACTTGTTAGCCAACCTAGCCAGCTTAAAGGGGTCCAAAATGTTCTGGTCAGCAACATACTGACGCAGCTCTGGTGAACAGGCTTCCGATAAATGCTCAAAAAACAAGAGGTGAGACAATTCAACAATCATCATGTTCATATGCGGAGCACTCACCCAGTCAATCCAAGACACATTCTCTCGTTTCTTAAAATCCCTGAACCGTTTAAGATATTGGGTAGGTGTCTTGCCAAACTTGGCAATTAAAGCAGATTTCATGCACTCATACTGACCCCTTTCTTCCACACTCAGTTTCACAATACAGTCATATCCAGTTTGAGGAACTCTGCTTAACAAACACTTAGCCCAATCTCTCTTACCAACATCGTGAATTGCACAAGCCATTTCTTACGCTTCAATCCATTGGAGGATATCAGAACCCTCCGCATACACACCAACCAAATCTTTCATAAACTTGGTTGCTGGGGACCTGACACTGTCAACTGGTTTCGCTGAAGTCTCTACTCAAGCTTGCTCTAGCTGGATTTGCTGGCATTCAGTGTCCTTGTCTTTGAGTTCAAGATCCCTATTTTTGAGTTCCACTTGCTGTGCCAACTCCTCTCCCTTAAGCTCAGCATCTAGTTCCAACTTGCGATATTCAAAGGCTAACTTCATCCTTAATAACTCAAGCTCTAAAGAATTGCTGGGGTTCGGAACAGAGGCAGCAGGAATGGTGGCATTCCCAGAATCAGTTTCGGCGACAACCCCCGGGTTAGAGTCCTCATTAGTTGCATTCCCCCCTTCAAGAGATTCACAATCGATCTGGTAGTCCACCAGGGCAGCTATCAGCTCAGCCCTAGACTTATCCACAAAGTCTAATTCACTGGCTTCACAAGCACTCTGGGGAGCCTCTAAGCTCATCCGAGTCAATTTAACATTTGCAATAGATTCCATTGCTTGTAATGCAGTTATCTTGTACACAACTTAACCTCAATTTAATAAAGTGCAGATATCCTTCGTAAGTGGCACAGTTATACACTGATTCTTAAAACCATAAGCATCCCACCGCTGCCACCAGCTGTAAAGACCGGAGGGGGGGTCTGCACTTCCGCTCTCTATATGGTAGAGGGGAGGCACAGAGACCCCTGCCAATATTCTCTATTATTGGTACATGGTCGAGCAATCAGGGCCTAGCTTCTCAGGAGGTGATGCGAGCTGGTTCTTAAGTACAGTGTAGTCCCCAAGCACCCACAAAGGAATGTCCACACACTGTATTGGTTAAAACACTGTCTTTATATAATTAATATTCAAGGTCATATACATGATCACGATAACTCACTTCGTACTCCGAAAATCAACAATGGCAAATATGTACAATTCTAAAGTGGTACCACTAACGTTATTCGATCTCCCTAAAGTGCATACGGTCAGAATGACACACAGATCAAAATAAAGAGGAAACCATTAGTAGAGAGAGGAAGGAAAGCAAGATGGTTGAGCAATTGGCAGAATGCTGGTCCTGCTACCTAGACACAGTTCTGTGTGGAGATCCCCCCACCTGGGCAACCCGTAGAAGAAAGATACAAGCCCAGTCCATATATTGTTCACATTAGACTTTCCAATAGTTCTGCAACCCCAAAGTACCTGGCGTTGTAGTGTTCCGCGTCGGGGAATCGACAGCCCTTCTTGAGTGTTCTCCCTTTCAGGCAGGAGTTACGGGTCGAACGTCCGACAGAGAACAGGTCGAGCTACGACGGTGAAGTGGCCGCGTCGTTCCTAGCGGTGCTCATTGATGGGGAAGCGTAAACGTCCTGCAAGAAAGAGGCGTGCAGGGCACCTCGGTGTCGATAGTTCTGGACCACAAAGAGTTTGAAGAACGGTGGCCCAGCAAGGGCGTCGAGTCGTCGGTGTCTCTGTGGTCGTTGGGTGGCAGGAAACCCACTGGTGGATGCTCCTCGGCGCGTCGATGGTCAGGACTTCTCCAGCAGGATACAGCAGCAACGATGCGGATGAGAGTGTCCTTGGATCAATGGAGTTCTTAGGCAACAGGAGCATGGCGGCTCCAGTCGGCGACAACGGTCGTCGACAGTGGCGGACAACAGTCCGGGTGCTTCTCCTTGGAGTTCTGCAGCAGTCCCCGTATCGGGTCGGCAGCCTGTTGAAGGTCTGTCTACCAGGGAGCTTAGGCAAAGATCAGCTGTGCACGATGGTCCCTCGTAGCTCGGGAAGATGGCGCCTTACCAGGTACTCTCTGGGTGAGTTCTTGAAGCACAGCCGCTTTTAGATTGCGAAGGAGAGCAACAGCAATTCTTCTCGTCCAGTAGGGCTTCAGTTACTCCAGTTACTCGTCGTAGTGGACTTCAGCTACTGAACACGATTCCTAGCAGTGAGAGGTCCCCAGATATACTGTTGATCTCCCATTCATTCCACTGGGTCACACTCAAGCATCCAATCACAACTACGGGCATTCATGCGGCAGGCAGCCAATCAGGCACACAATGTATTCAGGCCATTCACTTCTCTCCATACACTCACAACAAGTTATGTGTATTGGGACAAGTACAGAGCCATTCAACACTCCAAGCTGCATTCATACCAGTTTCGGGCAGGGCTGTCTCAACCATTGTGTCAAACACCAGATACTAGACAGCCACAACATAGAATGTATATTCGTCACACACTCAATTCACCCAGGTCCCACCCACAGGCGTACCCACAACATACGGTCTTTGTGAAGGCTCCAGCCAGTCTGGTCGGCACTTCCCCACACTACCATATACAGAACTTCCACCCAACAGCCAGTCAGGGGGAAGGGACAGAGGCAGGGCCTCCCGGGACTTCAGGAAGATCAAGGTAACAGGTGATGGAAGGCAAGAGGCCATCGGGGCCATTTTGTCTCCATCAGGAATCCACTGATTCCAAATGACTGGCCCTGGGCATCCAAAATGGAGGACGCTCAGGGCACTAGTCATTTCAGCACAGAGCTGCCACCAGCCTGTACCCTGTTCTATGGGTCACACACAGGTGCCCAAAAACATACACTAGGGGCACAGTGTTGTACCCCTACCCATGGGTGCCATAAGGGTATCCCACGGGTCTGTTCACCAAACCAAAAGAGAGAGCTGCACCACCAGGAGTCCCACATGAACTCCTGCATGGGAAACATGACAGAACACACGATGAAAAGCAGTAAAGGACAAGGATACGGAAGCCCTGTCCCTCCGATGCATTTCCGGCATCACAAAGACCTATTCATAAAGCTCCAGACAAAGATAGCAATGTACATTCACCGCCTTTAAAGTTCAGAGGGAGAGAACAGCCAGTAAGGTCAACTACAAAGAGGAAGCCTTGGATTAGGTCCTAACGGATGAGAGATGGTAGGCTAATTAGCTAACAAAGGCAGCTGTCTGACATCGTTTCCCTGCACCTGGGTTGTTGTTGCTTACGTGCTGCTAGTGAGCCGAATGTCCAAGCGTGGAAGAGAGTGCAAACCAATCATGAGGGCCTAAGTAGCGATGGACTATACATTGTTGCAGAAACCTATCCGCTGCTGGTATTATGCTATTATCTGTATTTTACATAGAGGTTGTACAAGAGGTTGTATAAGGGGCAGCCAATGATGATATTAACCCGTGTATGAACCATAGGTATTTATGTTCCATTAACCAATTCCTCCACGTGATAGGTTTTTACTCTTTGCCACGTAGGATAACATAGCTGACATGCATCAAGGTATAAAGCTTTTTGTGTAATTGAAATGTGTCGAGATTGTGTGAGCTACAATCTGTTTGTTCACCAGGTTTCTCTACTTTATTGAATTGATAATAAAGTAGTACTTTGCCATTTTCTTGGAGTATGTTTGGTTATTTGGGCCTAAGATCATTTATTTGGTCATCCCATTCGGCACTCGGAACGTTCCATGTGCTATTGCACAGTTCACAATGCCAGGGGGAATGTCGCCCTTCCCCTGGCTTTTATTATGCTTGCAGATATGGGTCTCTGGCATTGTGATGTAAGACACTCTTCTGAGGTGGTTGCGGGTCCCAGACCTCGTTTCCTTTCTGACTTCACTCTCGCAGACCTAGTTCACTATCCTGCCAAGTACTACGACTATGAAGATGACAGATGGTGATCGTCGGTATTAGGTATTAGGTGCGGGTCCCAGACCCATCTTTCTGTTTGTTTCTGTTTGGGAAATTAGCTTTGTTTGTTTCCTTCATCTCCACGATTGGCTGGGTCAGGGTATCCCACTTCTCCATTCATGCCTAAGCACTTCCTCCTCGTCCCAGTATTTCCCTGAGAGTTCTCTTTAAGGTAGACTTGACTCTTCTGTAAGGAAGGCATGGTATCAAAGTAAAACAGACACAATTGACCACAGTTCAAGGGTGTTTTGTTGAACTTTATCAAGGGTGTGATAAACGCCTATCTAAACCTAAAGTTGTACAGCGGATATGTACAAATGTGAAACCTGTGTTAGCGCTTGCAGAAGATTTGGGGGTGGGGCATCAGATGCAGCAGTGAAATGGCTTTCATCATTTTTATCCCTAATGAGGGTGGTATCTTTAACATTGAGACCAGAGCCAGTGGAATTTGGGGTCCCACAGGGGTCTTGCCTATCTCCAATTCTGTTCAACATCTATATGAAACCCTTGCATGACCTTCTGGTTAAATTGCGTGCAATATTGCAGAATTATGCTGACGACACACAGCAGGTCTTTCGCCTGGACCAGGATCCAGCAACTAATGTTGCACATACCCAGTCGATCTTCTCATATGTTATACACATACTAAAAGATTCCAACTACTACTTAATGCTGCTCTGACAAATGAGGCCCTTTCTTTCTGAGCACCATTGCTCTATCTTGGCCAGAGCTTTAGTTGGATCTAGACTGGATTACTGCGATTCATTATATGCAGGATCCTCCCAGTCCTCCATTCACAAACCTCAAGTCCTGCCGAATTCCCTGGCCAGAACTGTTACTAACACGGCCAGATCAGCACATATTACGCTTGTCCTTTAGAGATTACATTGGTTACCGATCAGAAGCAGAATCTCACTTAAATTGCTTACCTTGGCTCACAAATCACTATGGTTCCACCCCACGTTACATCAAACAACGATTTATATGGCTGTTTTCCTCAAGGCTTTAACGTTCCTCTTATTGCAAACTCATCCTCGTGCATCCTTCTAAACGGGTGAGAGCCTATGGCAGATCCAATGCTGTACTGTCAGCCAGATTGTGGAAATAGTCTTCCAATGGCCCTTCGCAAGACATGAAACCTTACAACTTTCAGAAAAGAACTGAAGACCTTTTGTTTTAAACTGCATGTATCAGGCTGTTGATGTGTGTATTGTGCAGGTCGAGCAATGAGAAACCTTTGGGTAGTTGTGCCAGGAAAAATAAACAAAAACACCCTCTTTTTCCATGACCCTTGATGGAATCGATCGAGAGGATTTGCCGACTTCCATTGTTGGATCTGTTGTAGTAACCCCAGGGGTGTCAAACAGATGCCTAATACATGACCAGGCCCAGCATTGTATCAAAATCATTCCTGTTGTTCCCCTCCAATCCCATAATGACTGGATAAAGCATGTGCTTTACAAAGTCCTGGCCAGTAAATAATAACAAAATTATAGGCATTGAAAAATAATTGCCAAAGTGCCTGACAAATGTCAGTACACTCAGCAGTTTGTCTTCAAAAGAAGGGTCTCACACCACTTCTTTCAATCATCTTGGAATCGGAATCACCTTTCAGAATGCAACCGTTCATGAAGATTTTATTGGACCTCTGTTGGGAGAGTTGATGTTTCCAAAGTCCTCTACCAGCAAGGTGAAGAATGAGTGTCCAAGGAAGAGTGGGGATGAGCTTCTGCCAGAACAAGCACCTGCCTCTATTCCAGCAGCAGTAGTACCCAGGAACTCACTGTGTTGAGGACCCTTGGAGTTGTATGCCGGACTCCCCCGTGTTTGAGAGCACGAGAAAAGGACTCATCTTGATTGTGAGCCACTGTATTGCGACTCACAGCACCCTGAGAGGCAATGCAGCTGGGATCCTAGCGTTTTCACCGCTGAACTGCTTGGAGACATATTTTCAAGAGCCGTTCAACACATTCGTGCCACCTGGATCCACCGGGGCAGCATTTTGCACTCTCCTGATCTTCAAATCACTTGTGGTGCACCAAGAAATCTGGTTCGGCACTGCCGAACTGCCAATAGCTGCAAAATGGTACCATTAACTATTAATTGCCAGATTGGTCCAGTTCTTGGCCCTAGAGACCTGTTAGTTAATTCCCATTTTGCATCCAAGAAAGATATCCTTTTTAAAGTACGTTGTGGTGTGTACTTGCCTTACGCCCCTGATTCATTACTCAAGAGTGCTGCATTGTGCTTTCCTTCTTTATTCACTTTTCTTTCCTTTAGGGCTTGGGTTTGTGTAGTGTTTTTTCTATTTAGTTATTTTGCAGATAGTGTGTTTCTTTTAAGTGTATCTATTTTCATAGAACCTTGATTGGACATTATCTTTATTTTGGGCTGTTATGCTTTGCTGTTTCGGGCTCTTCTGCATCACATTCACAACCCTCTTGAGAGCACAGTCTTCCCTCGGCCCACGTTACCACAGAAGGCGAAGGAGGTACATCTCTGAACTGTCCCTGTTTTACCTTTAGAATTGTGTTGGCTCTTGGGCCGAGAGAACAGATGAGGAGAAATTAGTTTGTCTTGAAAGCAGGACAACACAGATCAAGATGGGTTTGAATCCTGGTCCTCTGCTTAGAGACTAGTCTCTGATAATGTTCATGTTATAAAAGCTTAATAGGGCCTCATTACGAGTTTGGTGGTATTCCGGCGATAAAACCACCGGAATACCAGCCAACACAATTACTGCTACCGCCGCTTGGTCTGGCAGTATTACTGCCGGATTACAAGTGCCAATGGTGGTTTAAGTCCCCATTGCCTTGGAGTCCATTAGACTCAATGGGCATTTTCAGTGGAATTACTGCAGTGATAATACTACCACGGCAATTCCACCATATGGGCAGAAAATTGGTGCATTTACCTCCAGCTCAGAGCTGGAGGTAAATCCTCCAACTTTCCGGCCAACTCATAGTTGGGTGGTGCAGTGATGCAGTGGTTACAGTATTACTGCTGCATTTTTACCACACCGCCGAACTCATGATGAGTCCCTAATTAATTAATTTGGTTTGTAGCAGTATGATGGTTGAGTGGGAATTTTAGCCCCTACTCATCCTTGTAATCCTGCAGGGCAGAATCCAATTCATCAGAGGGTGTGCATGTTTTCATGGGATTGGGGAGGTGTCTGCGTCACCAGTCGTCACTTATACTATGTGTTCCCAAGACCCCAGTCCATGTGCTCATTTTCTTTAAATGTATACTAGTGGGGTGGTGCTCCGCAGCCTGGCCCTAGGGCTGTGGGCCACAGAAACTCTAACATCCCTCCCTGCATGCTCTATGCAAGCGTTCTCTTGGTCTCCTGAGACTGCCACCTTTCAGGAAAATCAGGGAAATTACTAGCAAATGTTCCAGAGGGTATAGAGAACCTTATCTCTCACTCATCAACAGTCAAGTGTGCTGATAGCCTGTGGTGAGCTGTATGAACCTCCGGACGAACCGATTAATGGGTGGCACTGGAGGCTTGTCCAGTCCTATTGAGAGTGACAGCAGGAGGTGCACCACGAATGAGAGGGCACAGAAGTCACACAGTAGAAAGCTCCGCCATCCTTGAACACTTGGCTGTGCAGGTGCATTCTCCCTAGAACCATTTGAGCAAGTGGCAGAGTTGGTTGAGGAGCCACAAATGGGGAGTAATACTGGCTACAGTGGCGGATCAGAAGAAGGAGGCACACTCTCAAAAAACATTTTCAAGGTGTATTTATTCAATAATAATAAGAAAGCCTAACTATCCCTATCGCTATGGGTTATTCCCCACCTACATGAATAACTAAGGGGCTCGTCAGTTGTCTGTGAATGTCCAAAAGGAATATGTGTGCTGTCCAAAAGCCAATGCTAACTGACCCTACCACTAACTTATCAAACTAAGGTCAGGAGAAAGACTCCCTTCTCCTGATGTGTGCTTCACACACTTCTCTTCTTAATCTTCAGGCTTCTTGTTGATATGCAATTTTTAAACAGTGTTTTGTGCCTTTTCTTACAGGGTCGTCCAGCTCATTCATGAGATTATGGACTTTACTTTCCTCTTTAGAAATGGTTTTCCTTGACTCTTGAATCTTGTTGAATTCTTGGATCAATCTTAATGGACTTTTCATTAGCTGGCGAAATACTGTTTAGTGTATGATTCTTGTTTCCTGAAGACTTATAGTTCCTGGCCTGTTCTTTCTTGCATTTTATTTATCATACAGGCTTCTCTGACCTTCATTTCATCATATTCTTTCTCTGTTATATTCCACTCATTGACTCTTGACTCAGGGTCAACTTTTCCCTCTACACAGGGTAGTGGTATCCTCGTCTTATTGATCTCCCTCTCAGGGATGTCTATTATTCTCTTTCTTTCATTAAGACATTTCACCTCCCTTACTTTTGGTGCCAAGCTTTTCTCTCTTCTACAGACACAAATTTCTCCTGCCTGATATCTCGGGGCTATTATTCTCTTTCTTACATTGAGGCAGTTCTAGTTTATAAGCTTTTGCATCCAAGTCTTTCTCACTTCTACTGAGACAAGTTTCCCCTGGTATTCCAATTCTATTGCTCTCCCTCTCAGGGATGTCTATTCTTTTTTGCTCATGAAGTACGCACCATCCTAAAGGGTCTGAACCCCTTCAGATGCAAAGGCGACATCTGCCCAGCCACCATTATCAAGGACTGCTTTGAGACAGTGGCCCCCATCATTGCATTCTTCATGAATGCCTCCTTCTCCTCAAGCATGGTCCCTTCCTGCCTTAAAGAAGCATGGATTCTCCCACTGCTCAAAAAGCCTACTTGCAACCCAGTGACACCCAGCAGCTACAGGCCCATCAACACTGTCTCCTTCCTCCTGAAAATCCTGGATAGACCATCATACATCCAAATCCAACATCACCTTGAAACTCACAACATTTTGGGAATGCGCCACTCTGGATTCTGGACAGGCCATGGAACAGAATCAGCACTTCTCGATCTGAAGAAGCAGTTAGATGATATCAGGAATGCTGGAAAGACAGCCCTTTTACTTCTTTTAGATCTTTCAGCAGCCTTCGACCTTGTTGACCACAAGATCCTCTGCCACTACCTCTCCTTGGTGGCTAATTTCTCCCCTGAGGTGACTGCATGGATTGCCTCCTTTCTGGACAAAAGATCTGTCTTCTCGGTCACTGCTAGGGCCCGCCCCTGCAGCCCCCCATCTCCTGTGGGGTGCCCCAAGGATCTTGTGTCTCCCCCACCCTCTATAACATCTTCATCAAACCTTTGTTTGACCTCCTGACTCGATCGCACATATCTTACACTAACTATGCTGACAACACCCACATCCTCCTCTCAATAGCCGGCAACTACCAAGAAGATCCCAACACTTTAAACTCTGTCCACCTAACTATCTCAGCCTGGATGGCTACCAACTACTTGTGCCTTATCGATGAAATAACAGAGGTCCTGATCGTAGACCCAGCAGCAGTGATAAAAAATCTCAACTCCTGCAATGCCTCCTTCAACATTGATGGTAACACTATACGGGTCTACCTATCTATAAAGACCTTGGGAGTTTACCTAGACGCCACCCTATCCCTTCCCTGACAAGTCAATTCCATTGCCTCTTCCAACACCTACTTGACAAAGTTGATTAATGCTGCCAGACCCTATCTTTCACCGGACATCCGTCAGACAATTGTGCGAGCAGCCATAGGTTCTTGGCAGGACTACTGTAATGTACTGTTTGCCGGCACCTCAGCGGTCAACATACACAAGATGCAAATCATACAGAATAACGCTCTCCGTGCAGCACTCAACCTTCCCAGGAGCAACCACATCCTCACAGCCAGAAGAAAACATCATTGGCACTGATAAAAGAACAAATTATGTTCAAGACCCTGTCCATTGCTCATAGATGCTTGTCCAACACTGCGCCCCCTTACGTCACGCAGAGAATCAGGAAAGTCCACTCAAGCAGACCTACCAGAGACGCCTACGCGAAACGGGTCGAGCGAGAGGCTCCAGCTTCCCTTCTATGGCCGATGAACATTGGAACTCAATGCTGCCTGCCGTGAGGGTGGGACCATCCTACTGGGTCTTTCGGGAAGCCCTTAAAACATGGTTGTTTGTGTAACTCACCTTTCGATGTTTATTTTTCTCCTTCTATTCCTTTTTCTTTCTCTGTTATCCTTAAGTACTGAGAGTAACATGTAACAGGCAGGCAATAGCGCCTTTGTGTCTTCGGGCTTAGTGCGCTTTACAAATGTGGAAATAAATAAATAAGGCAGTTCAAGTTCATCAACTTTGCCTCTAAGCGTTTCTCACTTCTACTGGGATTCGTTTTTTGGAGCATATAATGAGTCCCTTTTGGCATCCCGTTCCTCCAAGGTTCCCTGTTACCTTCCGTATTGTTTTGCAATCTCTGCAAGATTCTTACAGGTCTGGGATCTTCTCCTGCTCTCCGTCTCACAGTCAGTTCATTCTCGCTGGCGTCCACGCAGTACGACTTTTACACTTTCTCTCGGCTTCTTGGTATCTTGACGGGAAGCTGTGCCATTTGCTGTGGCTTCCCCTGGGTGGAGTCGGCATCGTTGCACGGGCGGCCTGCCCACCACAACGATCTTGTGTTCACGCAACCACTGAATCTCCGACTCCAGTCGTCTCCGATTACCATCTCTTGCACACGCCACGATTCCAGCATTTTCTTTGCTGGTCCCAGGCAACTCTGGATCTCGCAGGCTCTGCATTCCCCTCGTTCCACCTCCTGCTAGTGTTACGCTACCACTGGACCTCTCCTGCTTGAGTATGCATTTCTCTCTCTTCTCTCTCTCGTTTGACGAGTACTCCTTGTTTAACCTACTCATCGGAGTGGATTGGTGATTTCATTTAAAGAGACAACTTCTCTTTCTTCCTGATGATAGCACATTTTAACTTACTCTTCAGTCAAGTCTCTGTACTTGGAAGTATTTAATATATTAGATAGTCCCATGTATGCCATCAAATGAATAGGCTTAGGGAGTTCCTCAGAGGAACGGGAGTCCTTGTCCACTAAGTGGCAGTGTCACCTGGCGAGGACCCTCTTGCCTAGACCCATAGGGAGGGTGTTGCTGAGCAGGCTTACCTGCCTAGTCTCACAGGGGGGAGCTCCCCCTTGGGGAGAAGGGATGAATTCCCTCAATTAGTCACACTACACAACTCATTAAGTTGAGTGCCAGCTGGTGCAGGTGCCTGTTGCTGTGAAGAGATCCCTAAAGGCTGTGACTGGTCATCTCGTGACCTAGTTGAGTCTTCCTCTGACCAAAGATTGTTCTCACGTATATAACGATTGGTTTTGAATACGTGCGGAATGTTGTCCCCATTTTAACACTTATTCCCACCCAAAGGGTTACTAGTATTTGTCCCGGCATTATGTTATAAAGCTGCAATATCTTTGGAATTTTACTAAATGTAATCATTCCTCCTAGATGCTTCCTTAAGGGGAATGCAGCAACCATGTTCATGTTGAACTTGCATCAATGTTTTTAGCTTCATGTAATGTTAGTTTGGTGTTTCATCTCACCTGTATTCATTCACTCAATTTAATCCCCGTTTTGCAAAAAATTAAATTTAAGACCCTATGCATACTGTGACACCACTTCCAACTTCCTGGGGAAATTCAACAAACGCACCCCCACAAGACCTCCCAGATATGCAAACAAGAGACTCCTTGTTCCACCAAAATACTGCTGCACAAGAAAGGTTGGTCACGCCTTCTCAGTCCAGGCATTCAACCCCTGAAACTTGCTAGCATCAGCCATCCACATCTTAGAATCTAGCCTTCATGAAAGCATTGAAATCACGGCTATGCTCGCCATGAATCTAATTCCGCCCCCTTACAGTCTCATCTCACAGTCCTCACCAGTGTCAAGATATCCTATGGTGAACGTTGTGTTTCATAAATCCTTATATTAATGAATTGATTAATAAGAGGACAAGGAGATAGCGAGAGAGAGACATTTTGCATCTTAAGATTCTATACACACTGCATATTTGCAAACAATTCACCTTGTAGACGACGGGATAAGAAATTGAGGAGAGGAAAGGTGGAACAGGAATTTCAGACTTTATTTTTGGTAAGAAAAGAGGTCTCTCTATTCTAATTGTTCAAGATATTCTGAATCTATGGGCAGATTTCTCCTGGTACAGGAACATGTAAAAGGCCCAGCCAATGGAAGCCCCAACTTCCTTGTAACAGTGTTGCAAAAATGGGCCTTGTGTATAAAATTACGTATATTCGTAGGGGGCAATTTCATTATGATAGTATATTCCCAACTGGATTTAAAACCACCTGGTATGGTTGCATGTGAAAATGTCTCTGGGGAAATGTCGCCAGTAGGGCAATCTCTTTCCTATACCCTAAAAAGCCTTACTCAACATATTCTAGGACTGGTTTTATTTACTTTTCTAAACTCCAGTCGTAGAATATTTGGAGAAGGTGCTTGATTATCTCCATAGGTCAAATTTGGGTAAATGTCACCCTCTCGTGACATTATCCTGGACCACTGTTTCACTGGGTACCCCTGGCATCTGCGCCACATCACCAGCTTCAAAAGATCACAATGAGTTGCTGGGTTGGCCAAGGTTATTTGATGGGTAATGGCCTAGCCAATTGGGGTTGAAAGGAATTTACACAGTACTACGGACCCTAACAGTTCTACTCGCATCTCAATCTGTGGCATAACCAAAAAGGGTTAGGACAATGGACAGCGGCGAAATTGACAATTCTATCGAAGGTAGTATTGGATGAAGCCCCGGCAGAGCTGACAAGGGATTTCCCATTTGGTTCAAAAGAATCCCCTTCTCGAAAGTTAAACCTTATCCTGTTTATTCGCTTCATACAAAAGACAAGCTCATCATTGCAATAAAAAGTCTGCAACAGTAGAAAGCGGAAGAACCCCATGTTATACCTAGACCTACCAATTTTTTGATGAGGTGACAATAAAGCTCAAATGGATTGTGTGTGCTCTTGATAGTGGGCGACTCCGGGCAGCGGTTTATAATGCCATCATCGTCCTTCTCCATAAGCCTGGCAAATATCCAGGGGCATGCAGAGGTTTCTAATGATATCGTAAGACAAATGCTTGGCTTAATGGTCAATTTGCAGGGGGATAGCAATGCCATTCGATCCCTTGACACCAAGAGGTTATTCAATATGGTTTGATGCAGTGACCTATTTAGACACCAGTTAATTTTAGAATATAGAGCTTGAATCACCAGTTTGTGTGCCTGTTGCATCATGCACCTAGGAAATCTGTCTTCTCCAACCCTTGTAATTCAGTTTTTGTGGGAAGTGATGGCCATCTTAACTCGGTTTCAAACACTGCCCAGTGATTTTCCCCACCTCTTTCTATTCCCGTATTAATGATGGTATAATATGCTGGTTCTCACGATAACATATAGTTTCAAATTGCTGCTAACAGGAAAACCCTTGAAAAAGTCCTCCCTGTACTCACACGCTCACCATGTGCCCACTCAAACTTTCTTGGTCTCTCCACTCCCCTCCATTGTGCTTTCCCTCCCTGAATCTTTACCATTACCCCCTTTCACTATTCGGATTGTGCGCTGCATTTTTTTCCAAGCACATCTTGCAACGTTACTGTGGCAATCTCGCGAGATTCCCTGGGGATTCCAATGATAAACCAAAAATGTTCTACCCCAAATGGGCTCCCCAGCCCTCCCAAACTCCCCCACTTGACATGTTGTCCTCTTTCCCATCTTCCCCACCTCTGGTCTGGTGTCAATATACCCCATTTCCTCCTCCAAATAGCATTTTGAGCACATTCCATATTTGGCTTAACACAGGAATCCCTAGCATCGAGCTAAAAAAAAAATGGCAGATTTTCATTTCTGAAAGTATCCTCAGCCTCTCTTCTGCATAGCATTGGTGATATATAAACGATTTTTTGGACCAGGTGGCATCCCCCGCTCCGTCGAATATTTTTAAAACTGCTGGACGGATTTACAGAAATATTTCAGAAGTTTACCCCAAACCAGCAAAAGAAATATTTGAGAAGTTTACCCCAAACCAGCAAAAGAAATATTTGTGACGCTTTGGACCCAAGTTGTGTCTTAGTTGACCAGCAGTTTTCGTGCTACATTGTTCAATCAATGCCCTTTTTCCCCTATGAGAAAATAAATGAGATTAGGCCGAAAACAGCAGGGGTGGGGGTGTTCTTTTCTTAAAAACTTTTCATCTTTTGATACATTTTTTTCCACTGTGTGGGGCGGCTATTTAAACAGGCTTCATCTTCACTGCCCTGTATATAAAGCAAATATGAGAAAAGGGACACTATTCAGCAAGGGTGACTAGAAAACACTGCTATGATGTAAATGAACAATGAAAGCCACAGCAGTTTGGAACACACATGTGCTAGCAGAGCACACAGGGGAGGCATCACTGAAGGAGGGGGAATATAAATGTATCCGTCTGCAGGACTGGGCTACTCGTAAACAGCACAAACATTCAGCTGCCAATGCTCATGGCATTTCCCTGGCACGCAATCTTACATATATTGTATAACAGGTATTGCAGGCCATGCATGGGCTCAACAAGCCTCCTTCCTTTCGGGCAGCTCATGAAGTACCAGGGCTATAGAGCATGGTGGTATGCTCCGGCTGGCATCTACCATACAACACTATGGGCGCATTCCCTGTCACCAATGCTGGGGTAGTGCCATGCATCCACGCCCCATTCCACTCCATTTGAAGGAAGCGGTGGGAAATGCGAACGAGCTGAGCTGGACAGGTTGACGCTGTTGCAAGTCCTGTTCAGAATTGCAGTGCTGTTCAGTGTGCTTCCACAGATTCTATTCTAGACCTGCAAGGTTTTGGGGGGGGGGGGGTGAGTGGGAGGGCGTTGTTTGGCAGTGCCTCTCTCCATGGGGTAAGAACGCGTAATCGCTATTCATGGAACATGAAAGCTGCAATGGCTGCGTACACTAACATGCATTTCCGCTGCATTACTAGCAATCATGGCCCCGGTTCACAAATGAGCTCCACATCTGTCTGTAAAGACATTACATGACAGTTACACATATGGGGGTGTTCTTTGTCGTGACAGTACACTAGGACTACTTCCTTCCGGATTAGTCCATTACATTTGCCTGAACGCTAGGTGACGTTATGGTTAAGTTGCCATACCAAAAACCTCTGCACTTCACTGCAAAACATTTTTTGCCCTCCCCTTTATGCTTCACATTAAAAACGAAAAACCCCTGAAATTCGTCAGTTATGGCAGACTGAGCCCCCTTACTTGCCATCGCCACTATGCACTGCTAACACTAACACCCAGAACATGAAAGCTGTCATCTCAAATGTCACTGAAAGAACACATTACGTCCTGCAACGTAGCATACCACATTGTAAAAAAAGATGTATCAATCCGCAACCTTTGGATAAACCAAAGTTATGACACAACATTTTTATTGAAAATTTAATTCAATAGGAAGAAATGCAGTGGGACCCTATGTAAGGCGACAATGTGCAATGTCCATATTAGCGTTAGAAAATGGAACGGCACTGAAAGCTGGAATGTCGTTATTAATAATAAAATTATTGTTTGAAGGTAGCAGCGTGGTGAATGGCAAACAAAATGTGTATCACCATGCAACCTTTCTACAAAACAAAATTTTAACACATACTTTTTTAATTAAATATTATTATAATTTGGGAAAATCTAGTGGTATCCTAGAAACGGCGACGATGTGCAATGTCCATATTGGGCAAAAACATGGCACCAGAACATTAATCTTGTAAATCATTACGGAACATTTTTTGTTATGTGGGCAAAGTGAAGAAATAACGTCAAAGTGCCAAATAGTCGGCAGAAATACACTTAGATGATTTGGACGGCCTCCATTGTGTGCGCTGCAGGCAGACAGTAGTGTATGGGGATCAGTGGCTCTTCGGGAACTAATTTTGCATGGTCGGAGCAAATGTTTTTGAAGCATAACCTTATCAAGCAATATGTTTTTCAAACTGTTACTCCCTACATTCTTTCTACTCTTTCCCTGTTCGTCAAGGTTAAAAAACAAGGGACCCTTATGGGTGTCGACAAATATGCGGCCGTACTGAGCTCGTATTGAAAATAGAAAACGCAGTGGGCTTCACTCTGAATGCAAATACATTCTCATTTTGCAACAACATATCAGCGGCTATTCATGAGAACGGCTAATCTTCTACACGTGCAGAAGGGCTGTGTGTACGAAATAGGTGGCAGTCTCAGATTTCAAACAGTAGGATGCCAGCCTGACAGCAGTAATGATGTGTATGTGTTGTAAAATGAACGCAGTAAGTTAATTTCGTACAATGAGTAGTAAGGCGCACCTTACTGTATGTCAGTGCTAACAATAATTACTCATTGTTTGTTTTTCCACTACCACGTCTCTTTAATGCTCATCTTTCCAAACAGTGTTCCATAAGTGCAACAAGTGCATTGGTGTCTTCTTGGGTTAGGTTTGTTAGCACCGATGTTTGTGTTCAACAGAAAATGAAGTAAACATGGCGGCCGTATCGAAAGATTACGACGCACTTCATGCTGTGCCACAACCAATCGGTGAAAGCGCAACATGGTCGCGGGCAGCACGTCACGGAATATCCAATTGCAATCTTGTCCGCGGAGCGGACATAGATATCACTAATTTTGACATACACACTTTTTGTTGGTTTTTCAGGGAACTACTGAATGGATTGTCACAAAATTTACAAAAGCACGCTTTCGCGCCCAAGCCCCTGCCACTGGCCAAATTTGGTGCCAATCTGTCCAGCGGTTTGCCCTGTAGCCGTGCGCAAAGCTTTCCCCCAATCAGTCTATGGGAAAAAAAGACGTTTTGGAACCCCCCCTATAACTTTTTCTCCCCTGGACCAAACATCACCAAACTTCGGAAAACAATTCAGAGAGGCCCATATACGCAAAGTTTGGTGAGGATTAGTCCAAGGGACTAGCAGAGTTATAGGCCGCCCAAAAAGTGCTCTTCCTATGGAAACAGCAACTTAACCATAGCTACACGGCCACGGCCGTGTAAGAACTAGATGAAGGTGAGAGATAGGAAGCTTCTTTGGGTCTATTGACCAACCCCTTACACTTGGGTTCATTTCTCATAGCTTCTCACCGGAAGTGCTCTTGCCAGCACCTATCCTCTCTGTCTGGTGTCTAATGGCATTGGGTAAAATGGTATGAGGGGAGAGACCGATGCACCCCACAGAGTACCAAGAGGCAGACTATCAAAAGGTAAAGCAAATGAAGAGTGCTGAGGACTCGTTTTATCCATTTGCATTACTTTTAGAAATGTGCTGGTCACCTTATTTTCAAAGGTGACTTGCGCATGTCTTAGGGGGTGCAGCAGTGCAAAAGATGCACTGGCTAGCCTGCTCATACAGTCAGGAGTGTGTGCTTTGACATCAGTGTATGGCAGGCTCCCATTCCCCAAGGGTGAGTTCTCTGGGATCATTTCACAGTGATGGGCCCATAAAAGGCCAGACATTAAAAAATGTAAACGAAAATCAATAAAGATTTCTATTCCTGTTTGAGTGACAGAAATGCAAGTGTGAATGACGAAAAGACCGAGCTACTGATTATTGGTTCCCTTGTCCACCTCACCAAACTTGATAACACTTTCAAATCCTTCACCATTGATGGCCACAGCATCCCTGTTGCACCGCAGTAAAAACATTGGGTGTTTACCTGGATGCCACCCTTAACATATCAAGGCAGGTCAACCACATTGCCTCAACTTCAGCGTACGCTACAAAGCTAATCAACGCCAGTAAGCCGTTCCTCTCCACAGAAAATTGTCTTACTATCACCCGAGCACTTATCGGGTCCAAGTTGGATTATTGGAACCCACTACTCTGTGGCACATCAGAAAAAAACGTAAAACTGCAAGTTACTCAGAACAACGGCTTCCGGGCAGCTACAGACCTGGGTAAACACGCACACATTTCTGAAACCAGATCTGTTCATTGGCTCCCGGTCAGAGAGAGAATAAACTTCAAGTCCCTCTCCATCACCTATCCTATCCAGCCACGCACTGACATACCTCACCCAGAAGTTGAAAAGACAAGCCCCTACAATATCTCAATGTTCTGTCTGCAAACATTCCCTGACTATACCAAGATAAAACTGCAAAAGTCAGAGGTTCCAGTTTCCCAGTTTGCGCGATTAACCTCTGGAACAACCCCCTCACCCCCTCCACCAGTGTGCTGCACCATCCTACCCAGTGTTTAGAACTGAAAACATACCTCTTCAACTAACTATTTCACTCCCTCCTTCCACTCTCATGGCTTCTGTATTGCAACTAGCGCCTAAATGCCCACGGGCTTTGGGTGCTGCTAGAAATGTATTAATAAAATAAATAAAGACAGCAGTGGCTTAAACTGCTGATGTCACACCTAACCAAAACTGCATGTGAGACTCAAATGATCCTGTTATGCTTTGCACATCCCCGTGCACCAGTTTAAAACAGGCTCAGGGGAATGTGGCTCATCTCAACATGCATCCCATTTGTGAATTTCAGATACACATTGAACATTTATGCAAAAAAGGAGACATTTCCACCCATTTCAAAGTGGGTGTTAAAGGGCATCTAAATGTGGGCATCTGTGATCCCATTTGGGAATAGGGTGCAACTTATTTCTGTCCAACATGCTTTTTGAGAATCTGAGGCAAAATTCCTCACAAATTGGAAAAAACAAAATACACTGCACGCGCACATACAGCACGCGCAAAGGTCAAAGATATTCTTGATGGTTCTCCTGCTTTGGCAATGCCCTAAGATTTACAATGTTGCAAGTCTCCCCAGTAGAACCCTCAGAGGAGAATACATATTTAACCAACCATTCTCCAAGCATTCAAGAGGGTTTCCATAGTAGCAAAACGCATGCTGACCTTGTAGAAGGATACAAAGAAGAGCAGACATCATCAGGGGAGATCCCAGGGAAGGAGGATGAAAACATACACAGCTCACGCTAGTGGGAAATCCAAAATGGCAGCTGGCAGCAATATTACCTTAGAGCTCCCTGGCAAACCATTAGATAAAAAGCAGCTAGCTAAATTAGAACTATATCAGAAGGAGAGACCAGTGACAGGGAAAGAATATTCGGGATATAGATGACAAGTGGTATTGGAAGAGAAGAAAGGAGGAAGCTAAAGAGCTATAAGAGCCAATACACTTACCTCTTGGGAAAAAAAGATATAGAAGAGTACAACGGTTTAGAAACTAAACACAGGCAGGCACCTGATGACCACGTTGGTCTAGCGGAGAGTGTAGAAGTGGAAAGAGGTTTAAGACATGCCGAGATGCGGGAAAGACTCAATAGGCATATCCTGTAGAAAGGCCTTAAGAGTAAGCATTATAGGAAAACATAGGAAGCTAAGAGTAGGGCCACGCTTCTTCACCGAAACCAACCAGGCTAGCAGGACCTCCCAACAAGTAGACTTGCAAGAAGCTCCAGTTTTGGCCCCTTAGAGGTGTAATTGGAAAAAAACCTAGGAGGCAGAGGTCTGGAAGACTGCCAAAGCATCAGTCTGCCCGAGAGCTCTGGGACCGTTGCCCTAGGGCTAAGGTTTTAAGGGGAAGACTGGACCAGATAAAATATGAGTTTATTGATTGAAGTATGGATAGTATGATGGGAAAATGTGTTTATATATAAATGTCTATAATGTAGCAAAATGACGATAAACAGGAGCTACAATGTATTCTTGCATAGCTATTAATATGCTAAGTATTATGTCCTACGGAAGAGGGACAGAATGCCGGTCGGGGAGCAGAGTTCTTTGTCCCCCCATCCTCATTTTTGTACAGATTAAACTTGTTAACCTTGCAAGATAAAGACTCTTGGCCTTAATTCCCTACAGGGGTGAACTGTAATCTGGTGTGAGCATGATTAGGGGTAAACGTAAACTTAAGGGGTACCCCTGGGGTAACCGTAAACTTAAGGGGTACCCCTTTAAGTTGGGCTCCCTTTCAACCCGGATGTCATTTAACATCTACATCCAGCCACTGAATGCCATCATCTGCCACAAAGGCTTCAGGTGCTACTCTTATGCAGACGACACCCAGTGGCTGATCCGTCTACATAAGGACAGCAGTGGGGTGTCATCTCGGCTGTGTGAGTGCATAGGTGCTGTGAGGGGTTGGATGAGTGAAAACTGGTCTATGTCAGTGGCGGTTGTGAAAAATCTCAGTATCTGTCTCTCCTTCTCTTTCGATGACCCATCAGGTGAGTGCAGGATGGAAGACAGGACATTTCCTGTAGAAGTTTCTTCATAAGATTCTGCCTTTTCGGACAGAGCACCTGCACCCTGAAATGGTCATCTCACTTATCACCAGCCGCTTAGATTACTGTAATGTCTTGTATCTAGCTCAGCCCATTGGCCTGATTCATTGTCTGCAGTTGTTGCAGAACCTTCTGGCTATGGTGACCACGGCCACCACTTATGGCTCTCATGTTAGCCCAGTTTTGAGGTCTCTTCACTGGCTTCTGGTGTAAAAGAGGATCATTTTTAAATCTCTATGTTTGGTCACGTGGCTCACTATCAGGTGGGGCTGTTTTTTGCAGGACAAATTAGCACTTTATACTACAGCTAGAGAGCTTTGCTCTAGTAAAGGGTGTTTGCTCGTGATCCCTAGATTTCGTCTTCAGAGGGTAGGTGGAAGTGCTTTCTTGGTGGCTGCAAGCAGGCTCTGGAATGATATTCCAGCCGGCTTGAGGCATACTGAGAATCATTTGCAATTTCGCTGGCAGCTTAAAACTCTGTTTTAAAATACTTGTTGACCTTGCCTTTCTGGTGTGTTTCCCCATGCAAAGATGTTTTTTAGGTGAACATTCACGCTCCAAATGCATATAACATAACATAACATAACAGAGGGCCTATCGGGAGTCGAAGAGAAGGCATAAGGATCATACCATGCTCTTCAAAAGTATGCCAGGAGGTGGGAGGATAGCCTCCTTGAGGAAAAGACGTATGTAAACTACTTTTGCTGGGACACTGGAAGAATCTTTGTTGAATATTGGGTTTTTCATTTTTCTTGAGTTTGGATAACTGATCATTTTCAAGAAGAACACCCTTTGGAGCAGGAGGGGAAGATCTGTTCTTTTGAGTTCCTCATTAAGGAGCCCCATTAAGCTCTACCCTCATTTTAGAGTGGACACTTGTGACCATTCTAGAACACGTTACTTTTGACCACCATTATCATCCTGAAAACCGTAGCTGTACATATGGTGAACATTCTGACATGAATTATTTTATATTTATGTCAGTTCTGGTAACACAGTTACAAAATGGCAGGTTTGGGCTAATTTGCATACCCACAATGCCTTGATGATGTGGGCAGAACTGGAAGGGAACTTCCAGCAATGGCTTCTAGGTGGCGTTGTCGAATGTGTGACCTGGACAAATGGACTATCCTACTTTCACATTTCTGGTGAAAGGGTTTTTTTCAAGCCTTTTTAACCCACCATAACGTTCTTGATGTTTTGTAAACATGGCCTAATGTACCAAAATATATGTGTTTTTAAGTGGGGATACTGGCCTATACAGTCACTAACAATGGCTTAGTCTTCTTACAGTTGCATTAGTGTGTTATGGGCCAAGCCATCATGAGCCTATTGTGATGAAACATCCAGAGTCATGACCAAACCCGAGCCTACAGTCTCCTTCCATGTGACCAGGGGAAGGCAGCTGCTACCTGAGCCTAACCCTGGGGGTGGTATCAGGAGGGAGGATCACATGGGCGGAGATGGCTATCAGGGGGGGAAGTGGTGACTCCATTGGGAAAGACGCAGTATTAATCTTCTTCTGAGGATGAGAGTCATATCATTCCCAGATACCTAATCGTGTGTGATCAATAAAAAGTCCCTCCCATATAACTACTCAAAAAAACCGGTCATGAAAAATCATCTAGGCTGAATAACATTGATGCCTCAGGGGTTCAAGAAATAAATGTGAAACCCTTTACTTGTCATAATTCTGCTTTAGGTAGACATCTTCACTCCAATATTAAATCACAAAACTTTCTCGCAACCACCCCTCACTCTGATAACTCTCAGTACATAAAACAGTCAAAACTAACAGAGGATAAAAACATCAATACCACTATGGACCTCAATACCCATGATACCCATAAGACTTATGGTACTGAGATGAGGAAGAAGGATTCAGAGACAGTGAGGATTAAGAATGCTATTAACCAAACGGTGCGTTCTAGTTGTTACAGACCAGGCCACCTGAGCGGGACATTTCAATCCTGAAATTAGGTACAGCTGAAGGAAGGAGGTGAAGGAAATGTAGAAGACCGTGAGGATGGCGTAACCGAAGTAGAGGCTGTCCGAGGTGCACGAACAGCCACAGATGAGAGAACGCCAGTGGAAACCATCGCAGAGAGTGAAGGTGAGCAGCACTGCAGTGTACGCGCAGCGGGAAATGGCGTGAGGAGAAAAGGCCCAGCTGATGAGAAGTGCTCCCAACTCAGCACATGTGTGTCGGTGAGCAAGAAGCCGCAGAAGACCAACAGATTTGTCAAAGCTCCAAGGGAGAGACGCGCAGCCCTCTGAAGGTACGCAAAAGTTGGAGAGAGTGGGCAGGACATAGGAAATCCACTGCAACAGCCAACCGTGGAGAGGAGACACTGGAGAAAGCTGATGAGTTGGCCAGATGCTTACGCTGACCCAAAAGCTCTCTGAATGAGACAACTGTTAAAATCACATAATTTTGAATACTATACAATTAAAGAAACAAAGCAGAAACCACATAATTTTGAATATCAAACAATTAAACAAACAGAGCAGAAGTGGCAAGAGCACAAGTCCCCTTATATGGCACTATAATTGGGGAAAGTTTATAACAAGAACTGCCAACAACCAAGAGTCTGGGAGAAAATCACACTGAAACAAGGGCATAAATACCCTTATAGGAGATATCAATTGAGGAAAGCGTATATCCTGCATTGCCAACAGTCGAAAGACTGGCAAAACAAACAGGCCACAAGGGCGCAATTTTCCCTTTTAAGGATATCAACTGCTGGAAACTTGTAACCCACACTGCCAACAGTCAAGAGGCTGCAAAGAAGTAGTTAAGAGTCCACCTGAGAACAATGCTTCGGTGTTGAGTTTCCGGTTTGGGGAGAACTGGATCACAAATTACCAAAAGTCCAGAGACTATAAGGAAAGGCAGTTATTGTTCAGCCCTCCTTTCAAGAGGTATTGGCGTGGAGAATCTTGGAATCAATATTGCCATCAAGTTTGATTGTAGTTGTAAGCGTTTTCTTCCTGGCAGGCGAGTATATCAAGAAAGGTATCATAGTAGTTAGTGCTGGCAGGCGAGTATACTAGGAAAGAAGAAGGATGTTTGTAGCAAAAGGGTGAGACGAAAATAACATATTAACCTTATCATGTGTTTGACAAGCTGTAGCATCACCAAAAATAGTTGGTGTGCTATCCTGACAAAAGTATTTCATTTGAAGAAAGTGTGATACGCTAAGAATTGTTGGTCATTTTGAAAAGAACTATTGCTTTGGATTTTGAATTTATAT